>NC_134805.1:40394864-40414864 GCF_046742065.1 Oratosquilla oratoria | reverse complement strand
CTATCTACACTATCTCACAATCTTACTTCTATCTACACTATCTCACTTGTGTCTAGACTACCTCACTATCTTCCTTCTATTTACACTATCTTAATTCTATGTACACTATCTCACTATCTTACTTCTATCTACACTATATCTTCCCTTCTATCTCTTGTGACCTGTAAAACCTCCACAGTTTCAGAGTCTACGTCTATTTTTAGCCTCGCAGCCAACTTTGAATACCTCCTCTTTAAGAGTGAAGCTCTCTACCCCCACCCCCTCCTTCACCCAGTCCCCCCCTACCTCCATCTCCCCTCTCTCCCTCCCTCCCACCTCCTCCGCGTAGACCTGGAGCCACCTTGCAGAGTTTATTTAGATATTTTATCATGGTGACATACTTTGATGGTTTTGTTCAGGCCAAGAACAGGCGATTTTAGTCAGTTCAGAGGACGGTTTCCGGTTGAAATGGGGCCACAGTCTATTGAGATCCCTTTCAGTCTGGTATCCGATCTCTTAACCAGAATAAAATGCGTAAAGTGCATCAATGTTGAGGGTGGTAAGGTCATACCCTTACAGACCTCCTCCTGTCGCCCCCCCCCCTTTGAAAGTCATGTAACTCTAGCATTCCTCTCCCGCTCCCTGCGACCTTTAGGTCCCTATTGAGGGAGGCAGGGAAGGTCGTCTCGTCACCTTTGAGCCTTGAGTGTCGCCACGTGATTTTATTCATCTTCGTGACAGGCACAAATTCGGTAGTGTTGCCGTTGGTGGATTATTATCATTATTATTATTATTATTTTTTTTTTTGGGGGTGTTGTCGATCGATGGTTCTTTTGACATGATCAAAGGTGTCCTTGGCTCATTCAACTGGAATATACTTGTATGGTACTGTTGGTACTTGCACGAGAGGACTAGGGCCCGAATCTTCTAGTCGCTTGAGCTCCCGGTCTCGCTGTACGGCTGTGAGACATGGTCACCGGATACTGATACTGACACAACAATCCATCTTTAGCGCTATGTACCTTTGGAGAATCACGGGCTATCGCTGGTATGACTTCGTATTAAACCAGCGCGACTGCTCTCTGAGGCTCAGTCAGGGTCGGTTGCAGGCACAATTCGTGAACGTCAACTCCTGTTATAGGGGCGTGGAGCATGTTTCCCTGAAGATGACCCTCGTCACAGGGTCATCGCCATAAGAGACAACTCGACAGAGGAGACAAAGGGGACCCCCACAGAACGCAATCGACCAATCCTCCTGAGAAATGTTTGGGATGGGATGGGAAGGGTGACTGCATGGGAGCTTGCTCGGAGAGACCATGGGCGGGTGTCGGAACGTGGGTGAAGCCCAGAATTAACCTAGAATTTAAAGATAACTTAACTAACGAGGGTGCGAACCAATTACCTACACTCCACCAATCACATCCACACCCATAATGCCTGACGATGTTGATTATTAACTTACGGAACGTTTGATGTGAAGGCATCAAAACTCCCGCATCTGCCGGGTTTATGCATACTCGCAGGCACGACGACAGCCTGTGCCAAGTTAAGTTAATTATGACCTAAAGCAAGGTTAAGGCACTGCAAGCGCGACTCTTCAATACAGTGGTGCACTGTTTGGATTTGCGCTGCCTGTAGCCAGATACCAACACCAATACAATAATAAAAAAAAATAATAATAATAATAATAATAACTGCAACAATTATAATAATAAAAATAGATAATGATAATGCTGGTAATAATATTAACATGACTAATAATCATGACAAATATCACCATTATTTTTATCATTACTATTGTTAATATTACTACAACAATTACTATCATCATCATCTTATGCAGTAAGGTGTAACAATACGGATTTAATTTGCGAAATTTGGAAGCGACTTTTCTGGGGATTTAGCAGATGCGGCTGTCCGTCTTCCACTCACCTGCTGACGGCTCCTGACACATATGTCAGACAGCCAGATCAGCCCCTACGACAAGAAATCTTCGGGGTAGCACCCCTGAGGGAATCCAGGCCCCCGATGCAGCGCGATAGAGATCAGCAACTATCACATTCGTTTTCAAAGGGGTCGTTTGGTGCTTTCTCTCTCTCTCTCTCTCTCTCTCGTGATGTCGCGGGAAAAACACCTGTCACGCGGCTGGTAACCCTGTTCTGTTAGTTTCCTTAACCCCTTCGCTACGGTGACGTCACATCCTTTAGGTGTCATACGATTTTATTCGGTTAAAGGGAAACCTCACCCCCTCTTACCCGTTGGCGAAAGATGTTAAAGCTCACTGGCACCAGGTGATCTCATCCAAGGAATTTTCCATCTTACTTAAATGATTTTATTCTGGTTCATGGCAATCCATTCTATATAGCTTAGGCTCTCGGGGCACTGCACTGAAGATGTAATTATACGAAAGCGCTCTGCTTCGTTAGTTTACTTTTCCTAGTGGTTACTTACGCATATATATATATACACATACACGCACGCGCGCGTGTGAGATTCACCATGGTCTTGGATAACGCGTTGGACTCGTGATCGACAGTTATTTCCCTCCCAGAAGAGAGCTCAGAGCTCATATGACCGATCTATAGGTAATGCTGTGACCTTACACGCACACATCCCTAACTCCCCGCCCAAGAGAGTAGGGTTAACGACTCGCAGCGCAGCGATGCTGAAATTATTTCAGCCCTGGGTAGAATTCGAACACAGACCGCCGTAGTGGCAGCCAGGGACTCTACCAACCACGCCACCGAGTCGTGTGTGTGTGTGTGTGTGTGTGTGTGTGTGTGTGTGTGTGTGTGTGTGTGTGTGTGTGTGTGTGTGTGTGTGTGTGTGTGTGTGTGTGTGTGTATTCACATACACGACCAATTCGCACACGATGTCATTCTTGACAAGTTTTATTCTACCCTGCACCACTTTATTTTCTTTTTCATTTAATTTTTTTAGTTTCTGCTCCTCGAAGCCGCCGTGAGAGAGTGAGAGAAAAAGTGAGACAGAGAAAGGGAGGAGGGGGAACGAGCGAGGGACAGAGAGAGAGAGAGAGAGAGAGAGAGAGAGAGAGAGAGAGAGAGAGAGAGAGAGAGAGAGAGAGAGAGAGAGAGAGAGAGAGAGAGAGGGGAGGAGAGAGGTCAAATACCCTACAGCGACACGAAATCACTTACCCATTCTTGTGTATTACATCATGACAGTAATCTTGCAAAGCATGGTGGAGCGTGCGGCGTCTTACAAAACACACATACACACGAAAGCCTTACAAGACTTCAAGGTTGAGGACAGATGCGCGCGCGCGCATATACACACTCTTCAAACAAATAATTACATGATAAAAATTGACACAATTAAATAAATGATAAATGATAAACATAATAGTAAATAATGATAATGATAAATAATCAAAATAATCAGAGAATAAATAAACTGAAATCAATAAAATAAATGAAACATCAAAAAGGAGTTAAACAAAACATATTGACAACTGAAAGTGTCTCAGCTTATTTTAATCAACGACGGTTAAGACGGTTAAACCGATTTCGATTCAAATTTTCGAATATGTTCCGTTGCACAGATGTTGATCGATGTTGCACATCTGTTTAAAACACCTGGTGCACTATCAATCACCATGCAAATGATGGTGCATGTCCGGGCATGATATCTTCTATCATACTCTATCATTTATTTATCTATTTATTAATTTATTAACTTCCAGTTTTATTTACTTATTTCCTAATGTTGCTTTGCGAATTTAATTTTGGTATCATCTCTGACAACACCAACGTGTATACCATTATCATTACTATTACCAGTATCATTACTATCATTACATATATCACCATAAACTATTTATTAACCTATAAGTTCGCCAGATTGGCTGTCCGTGGTGACCTAGGCTTGCCTACAGCAACTACTATAACAACCTCTTACCCCGGCAGTCCCAGTGCGCAGGGCAAAGGGGACAGCTTCGGTTGAAGTGTATGTGTAGGTGTATATGTATTTACGTAACCTAGTTGTATTTTACGGGAAGGGGAGCTACTCTCGTGGTGTCCCGCCTTTGTATCTCGCAGTGTCTAGTTTGCTCTTAAATTCGTGAATGATTTTTGCACACACTATTTTTCATTGAGTTTGTTCCAAGTGTCCTGTTGTTGTACGTGTGTGCTTATAGGTGTAGGTGTGTGCCTGCGTGTATGTATACAGGTATAGGTGTGTGTACATGTGTATGCGTGTGTACATGTAGTCGTGTAGGTGTAGGTGTACGGGTATGTGCACATATATGTGCAGGTGTGTGTGTGCATATGTGCGTGTATGCGCATGTGTTTGTGTACGTACATGCGACCGGATTGAAATGTGTTTATGTATGTGTGCATGAAGGTGCTTTTGGCTCAGCAAAAGGTCATGCAGAGGCCCCGCCCGCTGCGTCATTGGCCCCGCCCACATGTCGTCCACACACACTTCCCTTTACCAAAACAAAACACGAAACGTATATGTTTACTATTTACAATGATCTTAAACCCATTTCAAGACCTAGGTCATCGTAAACACACTCCCCTGTGAGAAAAAGAAAACACGGTAGTTAACTCTGAACAACATAAACACCATCATCGTAAACCCGATGTGATTTTGTTTATGAATACAAAGGGGCTCTCAAACTGAGGTGTTGTCACGCAAACTCGCCCTAGAATTGGATTTACATCCACGCGTGCTTGACACCAACATCTGACACCGTTATCACCGGGAGACGGAGGCTGACATCATCATGAGGGTGAGCTGGACTTATCTGAATGAAATAGGTTGGCAGTGACAACTTCAAGACATAGATTTCACCACATTCCACTGCTGGTGGTATTATTCCATTTGACTCGGTATGCCCCAAGTCTAGCCTCATCCATCCCTCCAGTTGCGGTATACCATATCGTTATAACCTCCTGTGCGCTAGTGGCGTAATTACAAGCGTGCTGGTCTCGCATTCGCCCAACTATGGGTTCGAATCCCGCACTCCTCTCCCATTTCCAGCAGCGACTGTTACCTGCCCCCAACAGCCCAAGCGCAAAACAGGGGATAACTGACGACTTCGGCCGGAGCTACTCAGCGCCTCCTGGCGTGGGCTCCCCGCGTTCTCGAACTCCTTCCGTACAGGCTGGCACTTTACCTTTATATCCAAAATACCTCCAGGTGATTTCATTCGTCCTAATGGCACACCCGCAGAAGCGAAGGGGTTGAAGAAGCGGCGAGGTCGCCCTAAGGTCGCCGCCATCCCTAAATGTGTGCTGAGGTCGGAAAGGTGGGGGAACTCTGTTCTAGGGCTTCCGCGAACACAAAGAGAACTTCGCCCGAAGGAGACCTTAAGGGTATCTCTACCTGCTCTTGACGACGCTTTTGCCGATCTCCCTGAGTTCTCGCAAGGTCACTCAAGAAAAGCAAGGTTAGTGTGTACGAACATGAACGTTAACATACACATGCACAGATGTGCACACGCATACGCATGCATATGCGCGCACACATACACACACGATTTGCTGGTGCAGTAGTTAATCTTCGGAGTCCTACGCTTCAGGTTCCCGAGTTCGAGCCACGTTACCGGCTTAAAATGTCGTTACTGTCTCCCTTAAGCAAGGGGGTGGTGTGTGTGTGATTCACCATGGTCTTGGATCTCGTGTTCGACTCGTGATAGACAGCTATTTTCCTCCCGGAAGAGAGCTCAGAGCTCATATATGACCGATCTATGGGCAAAGCTATTATTTCACACGCACACACACCCAACTCCCCGCCCACGAGAGTTGGAGTAACGACTCGCAGCGCAGCGATACTGAAATTATTTTAGCCCTGGGCGGGATTCGAACCCGGACTGCCGTAGTGGCGGCTGAAAACTCTAACCACTGCGCCATCGTGTGGTGTGTGTGTGTGTGCGTGTGTGTGTGTGTGTGTGTGTGTGTGTTTGTGATTCACTACGTATGTGCGCGCGCGCGTGTGTGTATGTGTGTAAGGCCACAGCTTTATCCATCGATCTGACAACATATGACCTCTCAACTTACATCCTGGAGACTAATAGCTGTCCATTACAAGCCCAGCACATGATCCAAGGCCATGGTGAAACACACAAAAACACATTAGATGACCCAAGGTACAAATTGTTTTAACTCTGGGAGAATGAAGGACAGAGGGAGTTTTACTGTATAAGGAATATAAAAAATACAAATAAACAAACGAATGAATAAATAAATAAATAAATGAGGTCATGGACTGAATCGAGGTCACGGTGAAGGTCACGCGATCGGTGGGAGGGAGTGGGAGGAAGTGGGAAGGGGAAGGTACGATAGAAGAAAGCTTCTTCCAACCATGATACCCCTGGTTTGTTTACTTGTGACGTCATCAAAACGTCATAAGATCATGTGATCGATTTTTTCCCGATTACGTAGTATTGTGACGAAAAAAGTCAATACGCCAGGAAGCGCTTAGTTTTGGACAGCCAGGGCCTGTGACAATCACCAATAGCTTCTGGAAGTCGAAAACAACGCGCCACAGTGGATAGGGATGAAAGGTTTCGGCCAACAGTGTAGGTTTTATCATCTCCTGCAGTCTCCTCCAATATTATGTTAAGACATGGAACTGTCTAGTGTAGGCCTTACGGTCTCTTGCAGTCTACTCCATTCTCAAGTTCTTAACCAGAACAAATCGTACAACGAGTGTCATAGTGACCTTACCTCTATCTACCACGGTGACCTGGATTGGGACGACCTTCCCGCGTGACCCGATTACTCCCACGACCTAGGCAGGCCTACGCCAAGGTCAGAGCAGGATTGGGGGTGGGGAGGGAGGGGGGAGTGGACACCAAGATCAATAGCGGCTGTCATGAGACTTGACCTCTTCAATACGGCGCCGCATTTCTTCTTTGCTTTGTTGCTGCATACGATGCAAAACTCATGTTACTGTGGTAACAGGGCGGAGCTCTCCCGAGTTTGAACGAGGCCGCGGGCGATTTAGACCCAAGGAATCTCCTAAGGTTCAGTGCAGGGCATTGGCACACCTTGCAGAGACCTTTTGGTCCATAGGGAGCTCGGAAGAAAAAAGAAATAATAATGATACACACACACACACATACATATGTGTATATATATATATATATATATATATATATATATATATATATATATATATATATATATGAAGACATCCTGACAGGTTGTAAGAGGAGTAGAGGGAAACACACAAGTAGAACAGGAGTTTATTCCTTGACTAGTTTCGCACAGTGATGCTTCTTCAGAAAGAATGGTTTGCATTACAGAATAACTGGTATTAAATACAAAAAATATTAGGAGAAAGAGGGTATAAGGGAAGGTCACTTCCTATTCATGGTGGGACGAAATCGTGCGGGTTGGTCGGACTGGCGCTCCGTGTGGTGCTACGAGTGAACAGATGTCCTGTTGTTTTCCACTCAGTTGCTGCATGTAGTGCTGTTATCTTTGATAATTTAATATCTCCTATTCTATTATTTGTGCATTTATTTGTGGCTATGTATATGGCTTCTACCATTTTCCTCTGTTTCTTACTGAGGTTGTTGTGTAATACATCAGCTTCATCCCATTTTGGTAGGTGCCCTTTTTCATCTATATGGTGCACGAACGCGCTGGTTTCACGGTGGTGACGGACATCGGCTCTGTGTTCTTTGAGTCTTGTTGGCAAACTCCTATATGTTTCTCCAATATAAACATTATCACAACCTGAGCAAGGGATTCTATAAACTAAACTGTTGGTATTAATATTTTCCATCTTTGGTTTTATGATGTCCCCGATTTTCTTTCCTGCGTCACATGAGAAACGGATGTTAGAGTGTCTTAATTCTTTACTTAGTGCGCAGGCCAAATCAGAAGTGGGAACTACTACGTAGTTAATGTTTTTAATGTTTTTTTCCTCCTTGTTATTCCTCTCCCTTACAGCTTTGGCCTTCTTCAAGGTGGACGAGAGAAGACCGGTAGGGAAGCCAAGTTTTCTGAAAGTTTCGGTGACATGATGTAATTCGTCATGGAGGAATTCAGGGCTGCATATTCTGAGTGCTCGGAGAAAGAAGCCCATGACTACGCCGGTCTTGGTCTTTTGGTCGTGAGCACTGAAAAAAACTAATATAGTCATCTTTGTGGGTGGGTTTCCTATACACTTTGAATTTGACAGTGCTATTTTCTCTAATGATAACTGTATCTAGGAACGGTAGGGACCCATTAACCTCGTGTTCTACTGTTAGTTGGATCCTGGGATGGACTTGGTTGAGTTGTGAGAGGATGTCATCAATGTTGGTGTCTTTGGGGAGAACGAGAAGACAGTCATCTACGTACCTGTACCATTTGCTGTTATTTGGGATTATCTTAATATATTCTTCTTGTTCAAGTGTCTCCATAAAGAGGCATGCGGCTACTGCACTTAGAGGGGATCCCATAGGCAAACCTTCGTGTTGGTAAAAAGTTTTCCCGTTGAAGGAAACAGACGCACACTTGAAGCACATTTCAATTAGTTTTATATAGTCTCTCTTATTAATAGGAAGGTCGTCCGCGTTGATGTGTGTCAAGACTTTCTTGATAGCAGAGATGGCATTTTGTATTAAGACCAAAAGACCAAGACCGGCGTAGTCATGGGCTTCTTTCTCCGAGCACTCAGAATATGCAGCCCTGAATTCCTCCATGACGAATTACATCATGTCACCGAAACTTTCAGAAAACTTGGCTTCCCTACCGGTCTTCTCTCGTCCACCTTGAAGAAGGCCAAAGCTGTAAGGGAGAGGAATAACAAGGAGGAAAAAAACATTAAAAACATTAACTACGTAGTAGTTCCCACTTCTGATTTGGCCTGCGCACTAAGTAAAGAATTAAGACACTCTAACATCCGTTTCTCATGTGACGCAGGAAAGAAAATCGGGGACATCATAAAACCAAAGATGGAAAATATTAATACCAACAGTTTAGTTTATAGAATCCCTTGCTCAGGTTGTGATAATGTTTATATTGGAGAAACATATAGGAGTTTGCCAACAAGACTCAAAGAACACAGAGCCGATGTCCGTCACCACCGTGAAACCAGCGCGTTCGTGCACCATATAGATGAAAAAGGGCACCTACCAAAATGGGATGAAGCTGATGTATTACACAACAACCTCAGTAAGAAACAGAGGAAAATGGTAGAAGCCATATACATAGCCACAAATAAATGCACAAATAATAGAATAGGAGATATTAAATTATCAAAGATAACAGCACTACATGCAGCAACTGAGTGGAAAACAACAGGACATCTGTTCACTCGTAGCACCACACGGAGCGCCAGTCCGACCAACCCGCACGATTTCGTCCCACCATGAATAGGAAGTGACCTTCCCTTATACCCTCTTTCTCCTAATATTTTTTGTATTTAATACCAGTTATTCTGTAATGCAAACCATTCTTTCTGAAGAAGCATCACTGTGCGAAACTAGTCAAGGAATAAACTCCTGTTCTACTTGTGTGTTTCCCTCTACTCCTCCTATATATATATATATATATATATATATTAGTTTGTCAGTGCCATCTTTGTCTACTGACCGCTCAAGGAGTTCACGCCAGGAGGCGCTCAGGCTATTGCCAGGGTAAGCGGCCGTCATCTGTAGATAATTAATGCACTGAAAGGTACCAATGAAAAAAAATCTTAGAAAATAATAATAAAAATAAAAATAATGATAATAATAATAACAATAATAATAAACGAGTCTTCAATATATGCTGTATATATATATATACATATATATATATATATATATATATATATATATATATATATATATACATATATATATATATATATATATATATGTGTGTGTGTGTGTGTGTGTGTGTGTGTGTGTGTGTGTGTGTAATAAAACCACTTGGAAAATAGACGAAATTAGACGAAAACGTTCAGTCACCTTTCAGTATATTTTCCAAGTGGTTTTATTACACATTTTGTGAATCACGTGTTTTTATGATTTATTCCCATATACATACATACATATATATATATATATATATATATATATATATATATATATATATATATATATATATATATATATATATATATATATATATATATATATATATGCATGTATTCATAATAATACTAATAATAACGATAATAACAGATAAATAAAAAGAATAATTTTCTTACCTGACAAAAAAGCAATAATAATAAAATATTAAAAAGAAATAATAATAATAATAAAATATTAAAAAGGAATAATAATAATTAAATAAAAAGGTCGACCAGTAAATAAGTACACATAAGGAAAATAAGAAAAATGGAAAAAACATATATAAGTATAAAAGCAAATAAATATATAAATATATATATAAATACATACACATATAAATGAATGTGAAAATTAAATATATGAATAATGAAAAATAATAATGCTTGATGAAAACAGAATGAAAGGAAATAAAAAAAGATAAATTAGATGAACTGGCAACTAGACCACAAATATCTTAGTAGCCATTAAGCCAGTTACTACGACTATAAATATAAAAACTAGACCTAGATGCTATAGCGGTTTTCAGAGCTTATAAATAGAAGTTCATAAAAAGTCGATTTCTGGTCTTTTTTGTGAGAATGATTTTGCGCCATTCGTTGAACTATTCAACGATTTTACAACCGAATTATTTATTACTATAATTTTTTCTTCCCTCAAGGAAACACGAAGACCACCTCTTCAGTCTGATGATCTCTCGTTGCCAGCGGGTCCTTCCACTTGTTTTCTTTCCAGAATGTTCGTGACTCGACGAGAAACGAAATAGATAAATAATAATAACAGTAGTAGTAAATAAAATATACATACAGTATATATACCAAGGCTTTTTCCCCTTTACAAGGGAGGTAGCCAAAAAGGAAAAGGCATAAAATCATTCCCACCCATTCCATCCCTGAATACACTCCACACCCCTCCACCCTCCCTCTCATCTTAGCACCTCCAGGATGATGGGTCACCCCTGCACCTTGTCCACTGCCCTGGGTCAGAAGCAGTGTCGCAAGACACAGCACATCCACAGCAAGGCCGCTTCATTAAATCGGCGACCCCCCCCCCTCTCTGTCCCCCCATGCATAAAGGAGAAGACGGGGAGAAATTCCATCGGGCTGCGTCAAAAATTTGTTCACACATACTACCTCACCCCCATCCCCCCCATTCCACCTCATGCATCACAACATCATCCATATACAACCATTCTCCATTCACCCCTGTCTTCTGTCCTCTCCCGTCCTTCCTCAACAGACATTCCTCTCTTCCCCAAAGCCCCCTTCAACCCATCCATCCACCTCATCCTAGGACGTCCCTTCATGTTCACTCCCTCCACATCTGCCTTCCATACCTCTTTTACTAGTCTTTCTTCACTCATTCTTTCCATGTGTCCAAACCATCCTAATACTCTTTCATCAACCCTATCTCCCAACCCCCTTTCCACCCCTGTTCTCCTCCTCACCTCCTCATTTCTCACTCTATCCAGCCTAGTAACCCCCATAAATAAACAAATAAAATAAAAAATCTAGAAATATGATCAGATATTAACAACATAGAATAAAAAAGATGACAAAACAAAATAATAAAATACATAAACTAAAAAAATAAACAAGTGAATAAGTAATAATATATAATAATAATAGAACATATATGTAATGAAAACAACAGCAGCAACAACAATAATAATAACAATAATAGTGATAATGATTATAATAACAGTAACAAACAAAAACAAGATAAAAAAAATCCAGCGAGAGTCGTCATGGGGGTATTACTCTTATGTTGTCGTTTTTTGTTTTTTTCTCTCTCGCAGTTCATATCCAAGATAAGACAAGACAATCACGTAAGTGCCAAAACCCCCGTTGGCACGACTCAGTGGCGCGGTTGGTAGAGTCCCAGACTGTCACTACGGCGGTCCGAGTTCGAATCCTGCCAAGGGCTGAAAATAATTTCAGTATAGCTGCGCTTCGAGTCGTTACTCCAACTCTCGTGGGCGGGGAGTTGGGGGTGTATGTGCGTGTAAGGTCAAAACATTACCCACGGATCGGTCATACGAGCTCTGAGCTCTTTCGGGAGGGAAATAGCTGTCGATCACGAGTCCAACACGTGATCCAAAGACCAAGGTGAATCATGGCAAGAGCTCCATCCAGTCCATCCACGGGGGACTACTGTGTGTACCAGTGGTATACGCATTGGTATACCAGTGGTGTATGCCAGTGGTTCTTAACCTTTTTCTTTCCATTCCCGCCCTTCATGAATTCTCAACGCTAGTATGGTTCCCCTTCATTTCCTCCCAAAAACCACCCGCTGAAAAAAAAGTTATATATATATATATATATATATATATATATATATATATATATATATATATATATATATATATAATATACCGATAAAGAGAAACCCTTTGCTTCATTACAAAGTTGACAATTATACCTATCTTATATTTGTGATATGCTTAACTTACACTCAGATTCCTCGCATTATATAGAAATATATAATTAGCAGGCCATGGGCTCCTAAATTCTTGTCATGTCTTCCTTGTTGTCCACCCCCCTCATGTTCTCCCTAGGTAAACACTGAAATATGATGAATAAAATCGCCAGACAAAAGAGAGAGAGGAAGACCCACAGAAGGAATGACAGTCCGTGCCAGGCCTGGAGGTCTTTCGCAGCCGAATGAAGTTGTCTGGCATTATACCCTCACCTTTGTTGCATTCTGTAACCATATCTCGTCCACCATAACAGCCCTAAGGTTTCAAGCTTCTTAGATTTTTTTTTTTTTTTATTAATTTTCGATTAATTTATTTTTGTTCTTATAGTTGATATGTGCGTTTCGTTGATGTTGTTGCCCTGTTTCGGAGAGTCCGACAGAAAGTGTGTAGGGAAACAGGCGACAGTTAAAAGAACAGTAACTGTAGATTCCGGGCATCACGGGGACTCCAATAGATTCCGATTGACTTCGACAAAGACGAATGCAGAATTTCAAGAGACGTGGAGCAAACACCATGGAGAGTCCAACAGAAACATAAATCAAATTTGCAAAACATACATGCATACACCTTACATACATATACCAAGGGTTTTTTCCCCTTTACATGAGAGGTAGCCAAAGTCAAAAGAAATAATTCCACTCCCACCCATTTAATCCCCACCCATTCCACCCCCATTTACCACCCTTCCCATTTTTTCTTGCAAAACATACAGAAAACAAAAGACAGACAACTGTGATTATGAGTAACCAGAAAGACATTCTATCTTCCAAAGTTCAGATATTGTAATGTCCGAGCTGCTATTCTCCGAACATGATTTACGAACACTGTATTTTTTCTATATTTCATTCATACAATTATATACACAATACATTTTATCTATACACTTTTATTATACATTCGCACTTAAAAATTAACGATGGAGTATGAAGATTTTTTTTTGCAAGGATTACCTCTGCGTATCCAAATACTCCAGCCGAATATTCCCCATATCCGAACATCTTGTGGGTCAATTAGTTCGGATACGGGAGGTTACCGAACACATTTTCAGCTTTGGGAGAAGTGACTGTCACGAAGGGGTGGATTCCGCATCATCTTCAGTGATACTGAGAGTACAAAAACATTAAATAGGGGTTGGTCACTACAAGCAGCCCAACGAAACGCAACATTTGCTATGCAACCTCCAAGTAAATTGCCCTTCGCCAAATCCGTGCATGCAAGGTCTCTCCAAATGATTCAGTCACACACACACACAATACATACATATATATATATATATATATATATATATATATATATATATATATATATATATATATATATATATATATATATAGGCTTAGGAACAAGTCTCTCATGTCCCATTTTCTACTATATTACTTCAGTTCGGGAAACAGCAACAAGTCTCCCATGTCCCGTTTTCTATAATAACTATATTACTTCAGTTCAGGAAACGAGGCTTTATTTATCCATTTATTCATTCGTCATATTTTTCTATTTTTCAATTATTTTTCCTCATTTCTCCGCTCTAAGCTAAACCGCATTTACCTCTCTCTGCCTTATACTTCTTCGTTACCAAAATTTTCATTTCTTGAGATTTCGTTGAAATCTTTGTTTTATTTTATCCCTTTCCCCTTCTCTCTCTCTTCGACCAAGGCTGTCTTCTAATAGTCCTTCTCCTGTACTCCCCTTCGAATATGAGGAGACCTCTTTCGATACCCCATCCGTATCTGGTGATGCTTATCTCATTCACTTGACTTCCACCAAACAATTTTATTCATCAAAGTGGCCAAACCCCCACACCCCTGTAAACAACATAAGGGCTTTCTCCTCTTCCACGAAGACTTTGAAACAAGCCTCTCTTTCACATAATTGACAAAAAGTACACTACCTCTCTCTCTCTCTCTCTCTCTCAGTTCTTCCTCCACAGTCCGGAGGTCGAGTCTCACTTAATATTCCGGTCAGTGTCGCCTACTGGTCCTTGAATGGTTTCTGAATTCCAAGAAGACAACTCCTCTTTGCCAACACCGTTACCTCTGCCAACATGACTGCCAACACGGGCCCCATGTCCATGGTGACTGACACTATATGGTGAACGCATCACCAAAGGTGTCATCACGGTAGAGACCGCTGTCATCATCACTGACATCATTCACCGACATCACTGACATCATCTTCATTCTGGATGTGATAAGTATCACCATTGTGATGATGGTACTGACTTCATCACTTTGGTCTTTTTTCACGTTCCACTATTTGGACATATTCATCACTATTTGGACATATTGGGTCATGAATTATGTCTTGACCATACACGTCACCCGTGACAATCACCGCAACCATCACCATCTTCGTAGCATGTTTTCATAACTTTCCTTAGTGGCAAACACAACCACGACTTTCATCACAATTTTCACATCACCCAACTACTACAACCACATCCACAATATTACACTACGCAAACCATTATAACAACCTTCATCCTATTAAAAATCAATAAGAACCACCACAATGTACATCATCACCTTCACAGTATTCGGGTGTCATCACTATTCCCAGGACTTTGATCACTTGAACAACATCACGTTCACTATCACTTCCGTCTTGACCAGCGTTTCCCAACCTAAGGGTGCAGGGAAGTGATACACACAAAAATCACATTGATTACCTAGTTGTACATATTTGACTTTTTCCATGTTATTTCATTTTTCTAGGGTGTTCTTGTTTCTTTTACAAACAATATTGTCAGTTTGTTTAAGTTCTAAGGAATCAAAAAAATAAATCATCAAGCAGCACACTTAATTTTCTTTTATCCATCTAATAACAAGATAGGAGTGCTGGACTGCTTAGACATGACAACAGGGGGTGCTATGGTCGGAAAAGGTTGGGTAACGCTGGTCTAAACAAACTACCTCTGACATCGACCGTGATCACCAATTCGGCAGCAACGCTTTCAGGAAGGTTCTTATCTATTCATGGTTCATTGAATGTTCTTCGACTTTCGATCTACGAGGGTAGACTCCGATACCGTAACCATGACTACCACAATTGGTTTTCCTTCTTCATGTATACAAACAAATTAAATATATATGAATATCCCATGTTTCTACATCTGTTTCTGTTTTATCTTCTTGGGTTATTTGTGATTTTGGGAGAATGTTTTTGTTTATGCCAATTATTCTTTCCTTTTTCAAATCGCAATTCTTCTTTGCATTCATTCATGACGTGTGTGTATACATATAGGTGTGCATGTGTATGTGTGATTCACCATGGTCTTGGATCACGAATTGGACTAGTGACCGACACCTTTTACCCTCCCTGATGAGAGCTCAAAGGTCATATATGACCGATCTATGGGTAATGCTGTGACCTTACACACACACACATCTCCCCGCCCACGAGAGTTGGAGTAGCAGCTCATAGCGCAGCGATGCTGAACTTACTTTAGCCCTGGGCGGAATTCGAACTTGGACCACTGGAGTAGCGGTTACGAATGCTACCAATGCACCGTCGAAGGCTGTATTGTTTTCTATGAAAATTCTCTCTCTCTCTCTCATACGCACACGCACACGCACACACACAGATGCTAAAGCGCGTCTTCCTCAAATCGCATATCCAAGCACCCCTATGGACCACATACCCGTATAATTATTCAAATATTGGTGACAATATCTGTTTTCTGCCTTCTTTAAATCCCTGCTTGACCACCTCGATGATACCACCTCTCCGGTGCGATTTTGTCCTTGAATATAGAAGCACTGGTTACAAGCGACGGAGTCCAAGCTCTCTACTGCCATAAGTATTACAACATGGTTGTCCTGAGTATACACACAGCACAAACCATAACGCTACCAAGATTATTATCAAATAACAACTTTCTTCATTTGATAACACAAAGTATTACATATTTCATGGACGGACCAATGACTGATCGTCGATTCGCGATGTAAACAAATCGATATGACGTAAGAGTAATGTGGCGCAATGATTAGTCGACCTCTCGTGATATAAACAAAGCGATATGACGTCATGTCAGACTGAAAACATTCAACTTTCGTCTATACTTATATCTAGTTAATGCCAAATTAATTTAATTATATCTAAGCTCGATATTCTAAACTGGTTGTGTCTATAAATAGACACATTAAAATGAATATCATCATTACTATTATCATTATTATTATGTCGTCTGCTAGTGAGCTGTTTTATTTTATCTAATTATATCAGCAAGCTCGTATTACTACAAATCTCCACGTTACTAATGTTACCATTACTTCATCACTAACACTAACATTACTATTCCCACCAATACAGCCACATCATCAATCAGGTTATAAAATCTGTCAGTAAGAAATTACTTTACCCATCTCCTCTTGTATTAGTGTCACTAATTGAAGACTCACGATGACCAATAGATGTTGTTTCTGGCTCTACGTCATCAAGTGAGGGGGCGGGGCCTAGCTGACTCAGTAATTTGGTTTCATTTAATAAGAAAATAAGTGCGTTCTAGGGGCCACAAAGGAGTCAGTCAGATGCAAATTTTTAATTGGTTTCGGGAAAATTTGGCGATGTCCTCCCATCCCTGATAACAGTACTAATTAGGCTTGTCAAGCGAAAAATTTCCCCTAATTTGATGTCAAGACCAGTGACTTCTTTCCCAATTTTAAGCAACAGTAATTGGATTTTATTACAAAACTTTTGTCAATATCAGTAGTTAATTAATTGGGATGATTACTAAAGTCAACTTAATTGAACAATCACTAAAATTGACATGAATTGTTCTCATTCATACCAAAATGAGAAATTAATTTCACGTGCATGTATGCGCGCGCGTGCGCGCGTGTGTTGTGTATGTGTGTGTGTGTGTGTGTGTGTGTGTGTGTGTGTGTGTGTGTGTGTGTGTGTGTGTGTGTGTGTGTGTGTGTGTGTGTGTGTGTGTGTGTGTTTGTGTGTGTTTGGACACCAGACACCCAAACACTTTTAATTTCATATTGTACTACTTAATGTTCATTTAACTTTATTTAATTTTGACTTCTCTATCGCTACATTAATGTTTAATTCTACGTTTCAACAAATGGTCGTAACCCTCAAGCTAAAGGAATCAATATAAATATTTCTCGAGCAGTCTTCTTCAAAACACTTACAGCTCTATTATAATTTTTTTTTGTCTAGCACCAAACTATTTCATTCGGATGACAGAAGGGGCTGGGGAGTTCCTGGGCACTACCGACTAAAGGCACGTTTAATTCGGTGCGACTATCAGCCTCCTACCAAAGCCAATGGTGGGTGACGCACATCCTACTAACTGGCATCATATTTGGGTAAGCGCGTTGGTAGGTTTGGTTAAAATGATCTGCCTCGTACTTTGCAGCCCCATTCCAAAAAGAAAGAATGAGTGCTCTAGACAATCGTTTAACGATTATCGTTGAGCCATGAACGATCATCGTTGAGCGATGATTATATAATCGCACCGAGCAAACCCTTTAGACCTCACGTGAAACTCCTTGGTCAAGTTTACATAACGCTGACTCACAAAATTAATCCAGACACGACAGAGTCTGGTTCTGATGAAGCAACGTCCCCAGATCTACGCTAGCCCTCGGCAACGCCGGCTAGATTCTTGTATTTGAATGAGTTAGAAACCTGTTTATCGAATCTAGGAATCATCTAGAAACTACCACCCCACCCACAAAAAAAAGGTTGCTATGGAACTATAATATCTCGAACGCCTTGGCTCCTGAATCAAATCGCCTAATGGTAGTCAGAGCAAATACACACACGAATGAGGCAGCACAATGGGTTTAAAACAAAGCCAACTTGCTGTGTCTTCATCAGATCGTTGAATGAATTTTGAACAGAAGACTGAGGGGGAAGGGAAGGGGGAGGAGCGACAATTCTTCATGTGGGCCATCCTGGGTTTACGATTCTTTGGTTGTACAAGTTGATAACGATAAGCATAACCCTCATTCAACCTAACCTAACCTAATCTTTACTCCAATGTTGATATTCGGCGTTCTGGGGTGACACTTCTTCTATGAGCATTACCCAGTTTGTATTACAAGTTTGCATCACTGCCTCCTTACAATGACCACTGTAAGAGCACTGATGAGGCGTGGTTTCCACCTCCTCCCACACCACAGGAGCCCAGGTTCGAGTCCTGAATTCAGCTGTGACTGCTACTTGCCCTAGCAGCCCCAAACAAGAGCCTTGGCTGCAGATAAGAGCCTCTTGTCGTAGGCTCTACACACAATATCTAATGTAAATGTAAATGTGTATATTGTAAATATGTAAAGTGTAAATATGTTAGAGCGTCGCTGTTTGTGGCGGAGGTCGAGGTGACGGCAGTTCGAACTCTACCCCCAGCGAGTTGGACCAAAGGCGTGGCTCATTAAATTCCACGCTACAAAGCCCTCTGTAAGGGGCACCGTCCTGGCCTCCTGATACGGGGGAGTTTGCGAATTTATACAGAATCAAGTATGTTATATATGCATATCTGGAAAAACAACCATACAGTTTCATTTAGTCGATGAACAGATGAGAGAGAGAGAGAGAGAGAGAGAGAGAGAGAGAGAGAGAGAGAGAGAGAGAGAGAGAGAGAATGACAGCGTATTATCACTTATTGAATAAAATGACTGGATATACGCTCTTAAAAATGTAAATAAAAAATGCTACATAAACAAAGAAATAAACAAGATGAAACATAAAAACCACTTACGTAAACTGATAAGGTATTAACCAAGCGCCCGCCTTCCAATAAATTACCAAGTACCACAATCACAAACAAATCTCATCTTAATGGAATCGAGACAGCCACGACCAAATGCCTCGACGACGCACATCCACGAACATGCAAATACACATCCCAACGTCAAGAATTCGATACATCTTCATGCAGGAGCCGTCCTACAACAAGCCGAGTTCTTATATCATGGTAATGCGACAGTACCCCTTACTTAATATGCAAAAGTGGACTCGGCGGGTGTGGCCGAGCTTTTGTGTATGACTGTACCAAGGTGATTTGGTTATTTGTTTCGCCACATTAGATCTCCCGTCCCCTTCCCCACCCCCTAGAAGGGGAACTCCCCGACACTTCCAGGACCCAGATGGGATGACGTAACACCTAAGGCCCAAGTTCAAGGCTACAACCCTTCAAAACAGTCTTGCTCAAGGTGGTTCGCTTGTGCGCAGGTATGGGCATCCAATTTCACATTTGTTCGACAAAGATTGTACTCAATCCACATATTTCTCTCTCTCTCTCTCTCTCTCTCTCTCTCTCTCTCTCTCTCTCTCTGTGTGTGTGTGTGTGTGTGTGTGTGTGTGTGTGTGTGTGTGTGTGTGTGTGTGTGTGTGTGTGTGTTTATATAATTGTAATATACAAGGAGCAACGCCCGTAGAGTCTTGTCTTCTACTCTACAATTATGGTACCTAGTTTCAAATGTGTGTGTGTATGTATGTGTGTATGTGTGTGTGTGTGTGTGTGTATGAGAAAGGGAGAGAGAGGAAAAATGATCCAAAAATGGAGAAAAAACAAGC
>NC_134805.1:40374864-40389864 GCF_046742065.1 Oratosquilla oratoria | reverse complement strand
CTTACTACAAAAACGGCTACACACGGTAGGGTCGTGGGTTACGGAGCAGGAGCCAAGGGCACACCACCTACGAATAAACAATGTACTCTTGTCAACACTGTACACAGAGAAGGGAAGGACGGTAGGTGGTCCGCCTTGAAGGCTCACGGGCCCACGCGGACGATCATGGTAACCCCCACCCCCATCCCTCCCTCCCATCACTAACCCGTACCCAATGTTTGCCTCGCCACATGCAAAAAGAGGCACTAAAGCTACTACCACGTGAAGTTGTACTTAAATGTTACTACAAGGTTACACATGCATATGGACACGTGGGCATGCTGATGCCAACGTTCAAAAGGGCAGAGAAGGGCACATACCTATTGTATGTAAAACATAAATCCATATTCCTGAGAAGGCAGGACAGGCAGCCAGGTGTTCACACCACCGCGCACAAACACACACATACACTAGACTTTTGCCTCTATTCTTGTCTCACTTTTCTGCCGTTCCTTCTCCTTCCTTGCCTCTTTTTTGACACCCCATCCTCCTGTTCCTATTATTACTACCGTTACTATGTATACATCTATCAACACTACAAAAAGGCATATACTGTGTACACACACCATATGCAAACCACTCAATATCACCTCAATCAAATTTTGAAGTCTACCCGCCCTTTCCAGTTGCTGTACTATCCGATTCCTTACAGCAAACAGCAGAATCGTTCTAAAATTATTTATAATTTGATTTGCCATTTTGTAATCCACTTTATTACGGGCCAATAGTCCATTCCTAGGCTTTGTACCTTGTGCACTAATACCGTTAATATATTGAATATTTTTCAAGCTTCGAGGCCCCCCGTGTGGAATAGCTATCGGAGTTTGATTTCTGTCGACTGGCAGGACTCGCAGCTTTATCAAAACGTAATCTCCATTTTTTTCATTATTGTTATTATTATGACTATTGTTACTACTATTACTGTTGTTATTATGGTGGATAAAGTATCTACACACAAGCGCTACCTCCAACGTACCGAACTGGATGTGAAGGATGAGCGCGGCTATGTGGCGTTGCATTCCTTTTCTCACAGCCAAAATGTCGAATATCTGCAAGACTCTTTCATTACTTTTTTAAACCTTGGAATCGCAATCTTATGCAGCACACAGACGGACGAACACAGACCAACAGAGAGAAAAACAGATCGATACACCAACAGAGAACCAGATGGATCTATAGATAAACAGAGCATAGACATGTGCATAGGCGGACATTGCCTACAGACAAACGTAAGGAACCGAGGGTATAGACTATCCAGACAGAGGCATAACCTACAGACATTTGGACACACAGATATTCTACAGATGAACGACCTCATTGGGAATATCACCACCCCAACCCCTTCCCCGACCTCACGTGCGCACAATCGAAACATCTAGTCTACGACTGAACCCTTCACCTTTACCCTGGATACTTGGGCAGCCAGTCAGTGTCAACCACCGGTATCCGTTGTGGATCGAAATAGTCTAATAGCGGGTGCCTTCTGTTTGTAGCCCTGCAAGTTGGACGGGAGAATCGTCTCCCTAATGCCCATCTACAAATCCCGTCAATACCCCGTCACGGCCATGGGGAGGTGCAGCCCCGGGGGGTTGGCACTAGGTCTCCGGACCGGGCTCAAGAAATCATCAACTTCAACTATATTTCTTTTACCTCTTAAGCTGCCAAACGGCGACTACTCTCCACCAACTATTATAAGCCGGTGCCAAAAATGTATCAAACACTAACACAACAATGGTCTCAACTTCCCTCCCAGAGAGATTTATAGGAGGACCCAAGAACCGTTGCAAGTAAATGTGGGGCTGCGGGTTCTCAGTCGGTAAATTTCGAAGTAACACTTATTACTAATACCATTATATAAAAAGGCCCTTTCCCCCTTATAACGACGCTGGCCGAGTGAAAAATCACCCCTAACCTTAAACAAACATTATTACAACACAGAGAACGTTGTACATGTCACTATATGTCCTCTAACACGGCAGAATAATTCAGTATTCAGCTGTATTCACCATGCCTAGGCACAACTTTGCATTTTCTCATTTGTAATATTATCTATTTTCACGAGAACCATGTTTAAAACTAGTAACTTATATCAAAAATACTATTTGAGGGACTTTCTATTCGCCGTCTGCTAATCTGCATTCTAAAACGCAGCATACACTGCCAGCTCTTGGTATAGTTCCGATGACGTCATGAGTTGTATACTAAGCCAAGCGTCCGGTAGCAAAACAGACGATATTCATCGATATCGAGAATTTTTCATCGTCTTTTGAGAGTAGTCTCGACTCCCTTAGTATCTCTGACAACAACCAAGATGTGCGGATAGACGGAATGGTTATGGGCTATCAATTTGAACCAGAGTATCTCTTTGAAGGAGTTTTCATATTGGTGCATGATCATTGGTGTTTACCTGTTTGCATGATGGTTCTGCAATACTGTCTTTGTGCACTCAAAAAACCAAAGGAGTATACGTGACGCATTCAATAATTTTGCAGTGTGTTCCTACACAAAATCCTGCACATTCACACCACGCCTCGTAGATGTCACAAGGTTTGTAAACAATGATTTCTACAACGCAATACAAATATTTTTTCATCTCGGCCCAAGTGTGCCAGTGAAAAGGTTAATTATGGTGATTTGTTATATGGTTTTACGTAACCTGAATTATATAATTATCAGTGACATCGAAAGCCCTGACTTCGTCGATGCGCCGGCCGTTCCAACGCCCTAAACGGCTCTCTTATACGAGATTTGGCTCTTATCGTTCATCTGGAAGAGCCGACTCGTTCACGAACTAGTACCAACCCAATCCATTTCAATTAACACTGATGTGAGTAAAAGCAGCAACGACTGCAACAGCACTGTAGGAGAGAGGCCAAACGCAGAGTATGGGATCCAATGTATTTAACGTTTCGCCCAGCAGGGGTTCTTCAGAAATAACACAGTGGAGAAACATCTGACTCCTTATACAGCCCGAGCTTGCGGGAAGAAACAAACATAAAACTGGTGTAAACACAATTTCCGTAAATTGCTTGTTACTTGTTTACACCAGTTTTATGTTTGTTTCTCCCCGCAAGCTCGGGCTATATAAGGAGTCAGATGTTTGTCCACTGTGTTATTTCTGAAGAAGCCCTGCTGGGCGAAAAGTTAAATACATTGGGTCCCATACTGTGCGTTTGGCCTCTCTCCTACAACACTGATGTAGTGAAACAGACTCCTCCTCCAGCGATAATAAGATTTTTGTTCTTCGTGAGTAGTCTCGACTCCTAAATATCTCTGACAACCAAGACATGGGGATAGAGGGCATAGTTATCACAACTGATTCCTCGGGGGAAATGGTCTGACCAAATAAATGGCGAGCATGTATGGTAGGTAAAATCGGCTCTCGAGTGTGTTTCACAACGCGTACCTACTCCGCATGTCTGGCTGCTTCCTTGTTGTCTGGTTTTGTAAAACTAAACGCGCCGACTCCGCCTTTGCCACAGTTCCACAGAGCTCAACACTTCCCGCAAGCTCTCTTCTTCCCCATCTTCTTCGGTGGTTCACCATTTTCATCGATCATTTTCGGGACACAATGATATAAATTTGATATTTGCCTGCGGGACTCGACACGATCACAATGCATGAAGAATGAAAACTACATAAGACGTCACGGGTAGATTTTACGAGAGTGGCTGAAACAGTCGATGTATTGGATCAGTAATTTCAAAGTGCAATATATACAAAAGGAAAAAGATTTTGTGCAATCTATTTAGTTATTATTGACTTTGGGAATTACTTAAAACTAATTCCTTTAAAATTAGACACATTTACAAGTGGTTACCCTTTAAAGTTGAAATTCCCAGCTTTTGTGTGTGTGTGTGTGTGTGTGTGTGTGTGTGTATGTGTGTGTGCGTGTGTGTGTGTGTCTGTGTGTGTGTGTGTGTGTGTGTGTGTGTGTGTGTGTGTGTGTGTGTGTGTGTGTGTGTGTGTGTGTGTGTGTGTGTGTGTATGTGTGTGTGTCGGGTGGGGGGCTATCATCGTGCTCCACTGCTTTTTCTTCTCGGAGTTCCCGGGCCAAACTAACCCCCAAAAAACCGGTTTGGCCGAATTGTGGGCACATGTACCTCTTCCCAATAACACCCAAAACCACCCCCTACCTCCTCCCAACACCTTTATCCCTAACCTTCCCATTAGCCCCCACAAAAAAAAAAAAAAAAAAAAAATACCACTAAAATAAATAAAATAAAACAAATAAGTAAACAGAATTAATTTTAAAAAATCTAGCACCCCTGCCAAGCCATACCCCCAACACCGGTTGTAATTCAGATGGTCCGAACCGGAACCAGATGCGATGGCGCATCTGATCTAAAACCCAAGACCTATTTTCAAGGGCACGACCCGACATCGTCTTAGTCTTTCAAGATCATCACAATCGTCAGCCGACACTAACCAATGACGCAATCTTCGTATAGAAGATTACACACATGTAGAAGAGATATGACATATCAAATATGTAGGATATATAAGACATATAGTATTATATAAAACAACCCTATTCCTTCCGTATATCAAATGTCCCTACCTTCTCATTTAGTTCTGGCAGCCGCCGGACTATTTTTTCAGCCTATATAGAGCTGCTTACCCTAGGAAGCGCTGTGCCACAACAGAGGTTATCACCTTAACCCTACGTGTTAGGACTTCCAGGGAATCGTTGGATTCGAACTCGAATTAACTGGGTTTGTCACCTTTACCCTCGGTGCTGGGACATCCAGGGCAACCAGGGAGTCGTTGGATTTGAACTCGGACCCGTGTCATGCGACGATGGAGCAGATGTAGGGAGGGTTGTCGTCACACTTGATTTTATTTAGCAGATGGACGGATTCCGTAATGAAGAAGTCAGGGTCAGTCTTTATGGGAAAAATATATGATAATAATAATAATGATAATAATAATAATAATAATAATAATAATAATAATAATAATAATAACAATAATAATAATAATAATAATAACAATAATAATATAATAATAATAACAATAAACAAATAAACAATAACAAATAAGCAATAACAAATAAACAATAAACAAATAAACAATAAACAAATAAACAATAACAATAAACAAATCATTAATAGATAAATAAAATAAACAAATGAATTGAAATGGAATATAATGATTAGATAGAAAAAAGTAATAAAAGACAATGTCAGTTAGAACTTTTTTATCTGTACGTGAACAACCTCTTCCGCGGTGTCGCCGATCTCCGCGTGGCATGGATCGCCAAGAGGCATCAGGAGCCGGCGACGTCCTTGGTCGTCGTCATCGAGAGAGGAAGAAGAAGAAGAAGAAGAAAAAAAAAAAAAATATATATATATATATATATATATATATATATATATATATATATATATACATATATGTATATATATACATATATATACATATATAGATATATATATACATATATATATAGATACACACACACACACACACACACACACACACACACATTACATATCTAACTGCGCAATGACTTAACGTATACGTTTAAGAGATCAAGGACACTTGTCCGTATTGGGTGTCTCAGTTGAGTACGAAATGTCTTCCCGATTCGGATCAAATTTGTCAGGATCAGAATTTGTGCACACACGCAAGCAAACACATACATATATATATATATATATATATATATATATATATATAGATATTATATATATATATATATATATATATATATATATATATAATATCCCTTCTTTTTTTTCTCACAATTGTCAGAACTACCAATCTCTTGAGGGAAGGAAACGACGGAACCATTTCACTTTGCCTCGCTCTCTCTCTCTCGCGAATACCAATGGTTCTCACCCCCCACCCACCCACACATATCCTTCTCTTTGTAAAGAACTGAGAGACAGTGTCAAAGTAGACCTTTATTCTTAGTGGGAAAAATTACGGAAAAAGGGGAATCCCCCTGTCTCATTTTACGATGCCCTTGGGGACATGGCGTCAGCATTTTTACCCCCGAAAAATAACAGAAATGAAGGTACTATAACACAAATCAAGGGACAGAGAGAATGAGAGAGAGGGGGGAGGTGGGAGAGGGAGTGTGAGAGTGGGACAGAGGAGGTAAGAGAGAGGGGGGAGAAAGACAGGCAGACATAGAGAGAGAGAGGGAGGGAGGGAGGGAGGGAGAGAGAGAGAGAGAGAGAGAGAGAGAGAGAGAGAGAGGAAAGTGAGAGGGATAAAGAGGAGAACGTGAGAGAGTGGTAAGAGAGGAGAGAGAAAGAGTGGTAAGAGAGTGAGGAGAGAGAGGAGTGTAAAAAAAAAAATAATAATAATAAGGAAGAAAGGACACAGCAGGTGCCCGCTAGTTCCATGAAAGTCCTGTTTGTTGACAAAGACCTGAATTATTTATCCATTTATTTTCTTGTGTCTGGCTGTCTTAGCACGAAATTTGGGACCTTGGGACCGACTTACCGGGACCAGGCTGGGCGCCACATCAAGGTCAGCGTTGTCAGCTTTGAAGACCATTGAGATGTCAGCTCACGTGACCAAGGATACTTACCATTCGCCAGATTTGGCGATCCCTTTGCAAAGTAGAATTTTACATTGTTGTTTAGTGTTACTTCCTTATCTTGGTTAGTGGCATACTGACTTAAGGAAAAAATATAAACCTTAAATAAAAGAAAGATGACCAAAAAACACAAGACTTCCAAAGAAGAAAAATAAATATACACACAAATATATAAACACATAAATAAAAAATGCACAAATAAAGATACATAAATCAAAACATAGATAAATAAAAATAAATCATGTCCAAACACCCATATTGCTAAATGATCATCAGCTGCGGTCCAAGACGGGAGATGTCAATGAAAACGCGACTCTTGAGCCCCTCACCCACCCAGTCTTCCAGACAAAGGACTACCAGACCTTTTCTTTCTTCCACAGCAGGCCACATGACTCTGACAAAGACGAGTGCGGGCCTCGTAACCTTTTTGTTCAATACAATACAGTAAATACACAAAGAATAAAGACAACCAAAATATTTAATTACCAACATACAAAATACAAAACATAGACAAACACAACAAACATATTTATTTGCCTTTCTTAAAAAAAATAAAAAAAAAATAAAAATAAATAAAATAAAAAACAGTGCGCCGGCGGGCTTTATGGACTGACCTCGCGGGCCGTAGTTTGGTACTCCTGTTCCAGACGATAACAGGTCAACCCAGGGTCACATGGGCGACCCTAGCCCTCTCACTAGACCAGTGTTTCCCAACCTTTTCCGACCATAGCACCCACTGTTGACATGTCTAAGCCGTCCAGCACCCCTATCTTGTTAATGGAAGGATAAAAAAAGTGTAGTGTACTGCTTGATGATTTATTTTCTTTATTCCTTAGAACTGAAACAAATTGACAATATTGTTTGCAGAAGAAACAAGAAAAATAAAATATCATTGAAAAAGTCAAATATGCACAACTAGGTGATCAATGTGATTTTGTGTACATCACTTCCCTGCACCCCCTATAACGCTGCACTAGACTAAGTGTCTTAGTTTATCAATGAGTTTCACGAGGTTTAACTTCTTTGTTAATACGAGTTACGTGCGTTGGTTTCGAGGTTAGTGTCTTCCTTGTCCTCCTGTACTTGCCGCAAACAACACTGCCGTGGCCACTACCCAAGACTTCATTCCAAGAGACGATCAGGATGAAGCCGTCACCTTTACCCTATGTGCTCGGAGATATGCGGGAGAAAGAGTTAAGGAGAAGGAGGACACAGAACAAATGAAGGAGGAAGAGGAAGAAGAATGAAAGGAGGAGGAGAAGGAAGAAGAGGAAGAAGGAGGAGAATGTGCTGATGTGAGAGAGGATGGATGGTGTGCCCATAGAAGAAGAGGAAGAGGAGAGGAGAAAAAAAAAGGAAAAAGGAAAATAAAAGGAAGGTGAAGAACACGGAGAAGAAAAGAGAAGTAGGAGGAAGATGGGCTGAGGTGAGAGAGGATGGATGGCGTGACCATAGAAGGCGAGGGAGAGGAGAAGGAAGAGGGGGAGGGGGAGGAGGAAAAGGAGGAGGAGGCCGCAAAGGGACAATCACCGTGCGACCAGGTCGCCTTTGAATGTGACATTGCACAGGTGTTCCCGTCTTTTTTGTTCCTTAATTTTTTCTTTCCTACTTTTTTTTTCTCCCGGCCTCCATGTGTTTGCTTGCCTGCATTTCTGTGCGTGCGTGACTGTGCATGTATGCATGTGTGTGTGTGTGTGTGTGTGTGTGTGTGTGTGTGTGTGTGTGTGTGTGTGTGTGTGCGTGATTCACCATGGTCTTGGATCACGTGTTGGAATCGTGATCAACAGCTACTACCCTCCTGGACGAGAGCTCAGAGCTCAAGTATGACCGACCTATGGGTTGTGATGTGACATCACATACACCCAACTGTGCGTGTGTATTACGTGTATGTTAAATGTGTATATGTGTGTATATCAGGGCATTTCAATTTGTCTTACCCGAGTCCGTTGTTTCCCTTTTCGGATGAATATTTTTCTTAGATTCCCCACAAGAAAACAAAATAAAACAAAACACCAAAGAAAATGTGACAATAAATAAATATATAAATAAATAAATAAACTAATGGACGATTTTATTCAGCTGAGTGTTGACCGAAGTTCCTATTCGTGTGTTCAGGGGCAAAAAAAGATTCAAATAAATAAATAAATAAATAAATACAAATAAATAAATACAATAACAAAATAATAAATATAAATAAAATAATAAAACAATAAGACAGAATGATAATAATAATAATAAATAAATAGATAATTACATACGGAAGATAACGGAACAAAGCTTGTACAAGGGGATCGCAAGATATAATAAAATAATGAAAGAAATAAATGAGAACAATAAACAAAAGATATCTCATCAAAGATGTTACAAAAGACGATGTTGGCAAATTTTTATTGAACACTCCCCTCCACCTCGCAAGGACCACAAACAAGTGACGTGGCCCTGTTTCCAGTGTGATTGATGACGTCACAAATGTGACGTCATATTTCGTCATTCGAGGAAAAGGAGAGATCAAAGCCGCAAGACGTGACGCTCCGAACCTGTTCAAATCCTTTTTCCCACGACGATGACACGTGCCCCATCTGACACGTGACACGCGGCCTGGGGGACGAAGGACCGTGTGACATAACAGCGAGATGGCACCACGCTTTGCAACGTGACATAAATGTGTGTTGGTTGGTGACACTAACGCGAGTCAACTGGAACTCAACTTAGAAGTCCTCAGAAGTGGAGGGGGACAGCGTGGTGGGTGACGTAGGTACGACACAGTTCGAACCCTAACACCCACACAGATTACTTCCTTCTATGGAGAAATCATATAATTGAAAAAAAAGAGGATAAGCCGATCTAAAGACACAAAGCGAATGTTTTAAAGAAGATACAAAAATGCAGAACTATCATATCTAATGATACTTGTTTAAGAAAAAATATCCTGCCCATTTATAACTTTCATATATATATATGGAATGTGTGTTGCACACATGTGGGAATACTTTGAAACTAAGTTTATGTAGGTACATGAGTGGTATTCCTTGTCACCCAATGGGGATTCTGAAACCACCAAAAGCCGGGATTTAGTGATTTTCAGTTATCTTTTATCCTTCAGACTCGTCCCCTAAAAAAAAAAAAAAAAAAAAAGGGGTTATGTCCATTCTTAGGCCGGATCATTTGGATGCTTTGGAGCCCATTACACATTATGATGCGGTTCAGGGGACCGAGAAACAAGCTAACAACGTCCTGTTGAATTTCAGTGAGAGGAAGCAGGAATTTTTTTTTTTCTCGATGATTTGTTGTATTAGACTGGGCTAGGTTTTCGTCTAATACAAGGTTATCCCGGAAGCATTTCTAAGCGTTACACCAGATATCTAGGCGTATCTTACTATGTTTCCTGTGATGTACATACAATAAGAATCTACAGCAAAGTCATGATATACGATTGTCGTTATAATGTGTCTTGGTAAGATGAGAATATATTACTTTATTTTCTGAAAACAGAACAAACGAGATGTTTCAACCTCTAATACATCTCGCTCTCTATTTTCCCCAAGTCATGGAAGTCTCCATTTTCTATGCAATAAAGAACCTCTTATCCACAATACACGAATAGAGCTATTACTAATGAATAAACAAATGCATAACAAATATAAGGAAAAGACTGAATTTCGCCTCTCAAGACGGTGTATACACACACACACACACACACACACATATATATATATATATATATATATATATATATATATATATATATATATATATACATATATATATATATATGATCACACTTCAATGTACCTAGGTATCCCGTTCTCCTTGCCCCGCTTGCCCCTTCTCTCTCCAGTATACCCTTTGCCCTTTTCTCTCCAGCCCGGCACCAGCGCTTCTATCCTCTCCTTCCTCCCGTTACTCTCCTCATTTACACTTCACGTGGCGCCCCTTCGGCTTAAGTATCTTCCCTCTGCCAACGTCCCTTCATGTAATGACTCATTTCTTCCCTTCATCGCAAGAAATACACAGGACAACAACACGAAAATTTTAACCATGCATATACAATCCTATACATATAGGACCCGCTACACAGGACAATAACACGAAAATTTTATCCATGCATATGCAATCCTATACGTACAGTACCCAAGTATGTCCTGTGTATACATACATATACACACACACACACACACAGCTCGATGGCGCAGTGTTACCGTTCGCAACCGATATTCCAGGAATCCGATTTCAATTCCCATCTAGGGCTGAAATAATTTTAGTATCGCTGCACAGCGGGCCGACACTCCGACTCTGGTGCGAAAGCTTTTTTTTTTTTTTTGTGCGTGTGTGTGTGTGTGTGTGTGTGTGTGTGTGTGTGTGTGTGTGTGTGTGTGTGTGTGTGTGTGTGTGTGTGTGTGTGTGTGTGTCACGACCCACCTATGGGCCAGACTAGTCGTGACACGAAAAGAGAAAAATAAAAGTTAAGCAGTGCGCAGCTCGGACGAGTGACAGAGAGTTCAGGCAGGATAATTAAACTCTTCGTTAACATTATTTACAATAGTAAAATAGACACAACATAAACATCGAATAAGAAAAGACAGGAATTAACAATATATACCAAGATACATGAAAATTTAAATGCATATATGTTACATTAATTATAAATGGGTATTAAATCAGTTATCAGGTAGAGTAGCTAGGTGTACGCTTGTATACACCACGTAAGAACAGATGGATGAAACGAAGTCTTGATTATGGTGTAGACGAGTCTTGATTCTGGTTGCTAGTAGTCGCATCAACGGAAAGTCGTCTGGTCCGCTCTTCAACTCTCGGGAACAAATGAGTTGTTTGAGTAGAGGCTGATTTACGATAACTTGTGGTAGGGGAATCTTCTCGTAGTCGGGAGCACGTAGAATACTTGTTGATGCTTCGTAGTCGAGAAATAACAGAGGGAGAGTGTAGAGCCGCACTTAGCTTCTGTCCAGCAGCAGTCTGGAGATGTCTGAAACTATTCGGAAAAAACGAACGTTTTGCGCTTGGTGTGAAGATTAGTACAATCGTTGAGGTCATAAGGACTTGTTTAGTTGAGTTGTCGTGATCGATGAATGCAGAAAATTTTCTACGTAGATTCAGATGACCCGTAGGTGTCTGCTTTTCTTGTCTTCTCTCTTCTCTGCTTGGATCTCCGTTTGGGGTCTCTGTAGTCACTCTCTGCTTGGCCTTCTATAGCCCGGGAATGGGTGATTACGTTTCCGGGATGTCGAAACGTATCTAGTAGGTAGCCATCTTCAACCAATGGGAATTGAAGAACATGCTTTCGCGCCAAATTATGTAACGTTTTTCTGAGCTTGGCGTCATCTGACAGAACGTATTAGTATGCCGCCCCAACAGACGGGTATTGCGAAATGGTTTATTTTATAATATACAGTACATATTATGAAATAAATTTATAACATACATTAATGACAACACATAACACATATTCACGCAAGGCGTGCGTTAAAAATACAAACAGGAAACTTTATTCATGTAGGAGCGTGACACAGCACAACCACAGGATTCTATTCACGCTAGGGAAGTGACACTGTGCGTAAGGTCACAACATTACCTATATATCGGGCATATATGAGCTCTGAGCTCTCATGCGGGAGAGTATGTTCTGTCGATCATGAGTCCAACACGTGCTCCGAGACCATGGTGAATCACTCGGTGAACGGACAATACCCCAACGGACAAAACCCCAATCGGTTAGGTTAGGTTCGGGTTTTGTCTTTTGGGGTTTTGTAATGTGTTCGAATCACACATTCACATACTACGATAACGCCTTGAATTGGTCAGCATACGGTTTTACTTAGCGGCAGATCCTCGCATTGATGAAGGGGTGGAGACCATCTTGCGATGTTACGAAACGTATTAATTAAACTTAATTGATGATTAGGGAGATGGTCATTGGTCATGCCCATGATAGAGGTTGTGTAGGACGAAAGGGGGTGAAAAAGTGGCTAAATACACCTTTGACCTTTATGATGAGGCAAAGAGGGGAACTCCCCCGGGGGGGGGGGTTAAGGGGAAGAGGAGGAAGAGGAGGAAGAGGAGGAAGGGAAGGACGAAAGGATTATGACCTCAAACAAGGACATTAGATATGCCATGGCGTTTCTCCACATAAACACACACAAATACACATGCACACACAAACACAAAAACACACACACACACATACACACACCAATAACCTTCAAATGTGACGTCAGTGGAACAAAAGTTTCCGTGAAAGGTGCGTTGCACATCCCATGCCACTATATTGAATTCAGTCTCCCCAGAATTGGGTAATCTGGGCCGCCACGATCGTGCGAGTTGTGTACTGGTCATCAGATAAAGGGACGAAGGCTCCGGCCTTAGTACAAATCCACAAGTCATCTAGGGCTGCCTCCTTCCCTCAAGACCAATATATATATATACACACACACTCAAACACAGGAATGAAACATAAAGATAATGAAATGAAAATAAATACAATAAAACAAAACATATAAAGAAAGATAAAGAAAAAACCAAAGAGAAAAAAAAAAAAGTGAAAGAACGAAATGAAAAAAAAACCCGCTGCATGTTCAAAGAGGATGTGAACCCCCAATGACTTCTATATATAGGAGGACGCGTGGGTCGAACCCTGCCTGCTACCCACTCCGCCACCTATTACCACAGGTGTTCCATTTCCTTTGCTTCATCAACATGCAGAGGTCATTCAACTGTGTGTGTGTGTATGAATGCATGTGTGTATGTATGAACATTTGTGTGTGCGCGGGCGTGTATGTGATTCACCATGGTCTTATATCACGTGTCGAATTCGTGATCGACAGTTATTAACCTCCCGGATGAGAGCTCAGAGCTCATAGGATCGATCTATGGGTAATACTGTGACCTTACACGCACACACACACCCAACTTCCCGCCCACGAGAGTTGGAGTAACACCCCGCAGCGCAGCGATACTGAAATGGTTTCAGCCTTGGGCGGGAGTCGAACCCGGACCGCCGTAGTGGTAGGCGAGAACTCTATCCACAGCGCCACGAGGTATGTGTGTGTGTGTGATTCATCATGGTCTTGGATCACGTGTTAGAGTAGTGATCGTCAGCAATTTCCTTCCCGTAAGAGAGCTTAGAGTTCATATATGACCGATCTATGGGTAATGCTGGGACCTTACACGCACTTACTCCTCCAACTCCCCGCTCACGAGAGTTGGAGTAACAACTTGCAGCGATACTGAAAAAATTTCAGCCATGGGCGGGATCTGAACCTGGATAGCCGTAATGGCGGCCGGGAACTCTACCAACTGCGCCATCGATTTGTGTGTGTGTGTGTGTGTGTGTGTGTGTGTGTGTGTGTGTGTGTGTGTGTGTGTGTGTGTGTGTGCGCGCGTTTGCGTATACATGTGTATAAACCCTTACACGATTCGGGTTGTCATTAAGTGGTTCTCCAACAGCAAGCATCCCCGTTCAATCACCCCTACTCCTCCTCAAACGCTCAGCGGACAAGCCTCATTCGAGACCTACGGAAGCAGAGACTATCTGGTCTCCTCAGTGTAGCTGCCATGGAAGTCTCCCTCCAACATTCCCCATGTTATCTCCTATCCGCATTCGGACACTAATTACTCTGCATTTTCAGTATTTACAGGGTACTGGGAGACAATGAGTTTCGCATATTCTATCTATTTACTCATTTAATTATATATTTATCAAATTATTTATTCATGTTGTTGAAGTTATTAATGCGTTACTTATCGTTTCAAGGAAAAAATCACCTTCAATGAAAATTTGCTGGAAATAAATTAATAACAGCATTATGTTTTTGTTACATTAAAGATATTTACTTTTAATGGAAATAAATTTCAAAAGACAAATCTTGAAGTAAATAATGATAGTGTTTTATATACATTATGTATATATACATATATATATATATACATATATATACATACATATATATACATACATATATATATACATATATATATATATACATATATATATATATATACATATATATATGTATATATATATATATATATATATATTTATATCTATATATATATATATATATATATATATATATATATATGTGTGTGTGTGTGTGTGTGTGTGTGTGTGTGTGTACGTGTGGAGGGCTTCACAGAAGGAGGAACATCAAACCAGCCAACCCAGAGAAAATAATAAACTTGGTGATCTATTATAAGACAAGGAAGACCAGCCATCTCCTTCTTAAAAACAGCCCCCACCAAGAAAGAAAGGAACTTCAGAAATCACATGTCATCTATAGGTTTACTTGTGCACGAGGGAACTGTGAAGCCCTCCCCTCCACCTATATTGGCATGACGACAATGGGATTATCCCGTCGCCTCTCATGCCACCTGGCATCAGGAGCCCCTAAAAA
>NC_134805.1:40364864-40369864 GCF_046742065.1 Oratosquilla oratoria | reverse complement strand
GAGTCGTTGTGTTAAACCTAGTCTTTAGTGAAAAGGGATATGTGACTCGTTTACCTCCTGTCGCCAGGCGATTTTATTGAATCGACTTTCTCCAGTTGCCAAAGGGATCAGTGAGAAGGTGAGGAAGAGTCTGAGACAGGAGGCGCTGAGTAGATGCGGCCGAAGCAGTCACTTTTGCTCCATTATGGGCTTTGAGGATTGTTGGGGCAGGTAACCAATAGTCACTGCTGGGAATCGGATAGGAGTGCGAGAGTCGAACCCACAAATGAGTGAATTGCGAGACCAGCACGCTTCCGATTACGCCATCAGTACATGAGGTTCATGTGTAAACACTGAGGGGTCTCGTGAGCTGAACAGAATGGACTGACGACAACCAAAACAAAATCACTACTGACCCAACGGCGACTTGAGTGGATAAGTCAAACGAATTTGAGGAAATAATCAGTCAAGCGACTCAGAATGTCAAGCAATTCTGTTCCGCTGGTGGAAAGACGTGGAGATCAGTGAGGAACCTGCAGGGTGGCGATCAACGTGACCAAATTCCAAACTTGACCAAACACGTGATCAACTTCTGGTCCGTTGGGGCTTTGTCATGTCCCCCCTATCAGCAGACACCCGCACCAGGCTGGGGACGACCATTCCACGGCAGTTGCGGATTCGTTTGTCTCCAAGAGACTTTGGGTAAATACATTTCTTCTGTAGAACCTCCTTATACCTTAACAAGGTCTTACGCATTAAAAACAAAATGATGAATTGTAACGGGTTCATTATTGCTACGTGATTTGTGGATACAATTAGGTAAATATTATACTGTAATTCAGATAAACTGTATACCAAGCCTTTCCATGTCAAACGAACCAACAACAGCCGTTGAAAAGGCGCCTTGTGTGATACGGACTTAATGGGGAATTTTAGTGCGGCGAGGACATTTGATAAAGAAAATGGTCTGTAGTTATTTTTTTCTCCTTTCCTTAAAGGATTGCGGGGCTCGCACCCACCTGGACCTCAATCTTGGGGCGGTCCGGAGTTGACATACAGGCCGCCTACAGCTATAGTATATCCCCTCACTCCCATACAGGATTAATATACATACTGACCCTACCACTGCAATGAATGGCTGATATATTTGTACGAACTGTCTCTATGCCATTTTACTCATCTACTGACGTAACAATAATGTCCTTGAAATATTTTATTCTGGTTGACAACAGGGTCGCCGATTAAGTAAAGCGGCCTTGCTGTGGATGTACTGTGTCTTGCTGCATTGCGTTTGACCCAGGGCAATTGGCAGATGAAGGGATGACCCGTCGTACACGAGGAGCTGAGATGGGAGTGGTGGAAAGGGTGGTGGAAGGGAGTGTCATGGGTGGGAATATGACTTGGCTACCTCCCTTACAAGGGGGAGAAAGCTCTTGGTATATAGACAGATAGGTTGACAACAGATGATCTTACAATATCTCATATTTCCTCCGTGTGTCTTCGCTGTAAATGTTCACTTGAGCTGCTGCCAGGCGATTGTATTCGGGCGAGAGTAGACCCCACACCCTCGATTCAGCAAAAATTAGACTGCAAGAGACCATGAGACCTACATTAAGCACTTCCATGTCCCGTAGCACCTGTCATCCCTATGCATAAAGTTACCTAGTCTTCTTTTAAAACAACATATTGTTTCAGCGCTCATGACGTGGTTACGAAATATATTCCATTCGTTAACAACCCTCGGTTCAGCGACAATATGAACGTAAAGTTAATTATTTCAACAAATGCACCCGTCACTTGAAAGTGTGCCGACGCTGCGGTCGCAATGCAAACTATAATCATAACCAAGTGAAATAGAATAAAATCAAGGATCAATCGTAGAATTTCCTTCCCACCCCTCCGTCATACTGATCAACTGTAGACTCTCCACCCCAATTACACTCAATTGCACAATCTCAACCCCGATACATAAGGTTTGATGATTAGGTTAGGTTATGATTGAGAATATGATTCAGTTTATAATAACTCGGTTTAACATCACGAACTCACCTATCAGGAGGCTAGGACGGTGCCTACAAAGGATTTTGTAGCGTAGAATTGAATGAACCATGAACTTGGTCCAACTCGCTAGTGGCAGGGTTCGAAATGCCGTCGACTTGACCTCCACCGAGAGCGACGACAATCTAACCCACTCAGGTCACCACAGTAGTCATAAGAAGAGTAAGTATTCTGAAATGTCGATATCCTCTTCACTTCGCAATCTGTTGAAACTGGTGCCAGTTTTAACTAGCTAATTACAAGTAAAGAGTTCTCGCACTTCAAAGGAATATTTTCAGGCTATAAAGTATCTACTGTAGAGTGACCATCCTCCATCAACACTCAATTGATACTTCCCACCCCAAGCACGTACGTGTGTGTGTGTGTGTGTGTGTGTGTGTGTGTGTGTGTGTGTGTGTGTGTGTGTGTGTGTGTGTGTGTGTGTGTGTGTGTGTGTGTGTGTGTGTGTGTGTGTGTGATTCACCATGATCTTTGGATCACGTGTTGGACTCGTGAACGACAGCAATTACCCTCCCGGAAGAGTGTGTGTGTGTGTGTGTGTGTGTGTGTGTGTGTGTGTGTGTGTGTGTGTGTGTGTGTGTGTGTGTGTGTGTGTGTGTGTGTGTGTGTGTGTGTGTGTGTGTGTGTGTGTGTGTGTGTGTGTGTCTGATTTACCATTACATTTGGATCACGTGTTGGACTCGTGATCGACAGCTATTACCCTCCCCCGGAAGAGTGTATGTGTGTGTGTGTGTGTGTGTGTGTGTGTGTGTGTGTGTATGTGTGTGATTCACCATGATCTTTGGATCACGTGTTGGACTCGTGAACGACAGCTATTACCCTCCCGGAAGTGTGTGTGTGTGTGTGTGTGTGTGTGTGTGTGTGTGTGTGTGTGTGTGTGTGTGTGTGTGTGTGTGTGTGTGTGTGTGTGTGTGTGTGTGTGTGTGTGTGTGTGTGTGTGTGTGTGTGTGTGTGTGTGTGTGTGTGTGTGTGTGTGTGTGTGTGTGTGTGTGTGTGAATTCTACAATTGATCCAATATAAATCTCAACATACTAGAGGCATATTCCACGTCATTCATTTCAACCTGGCGGATGAGGACCATTTTCTCCATCGGAAAATCTTTCCAATTTCGGGTGTTTCCTATATTCGCAAAGGACACTTTTCGCAAAATGTACACCAACAACACTATGCTTCTGGAAGCAGAAATTTGGATAGATTTCAAACATTTTCGTTCCAAATACCAGAAACTTTCCGACAGACACTCCAAATAAGAGAGGTTTTCCACACCTTCTTCCTAATGTTACCTGATGCTTGGTCTATGGCTCTCAGCCTTCAACCCATTAAACTATCTCAATATATCTCAAAAAAAATCTTTTTATTATAATCTTCCGTACCAGGCGGTACTATTACCTATAATCCTCCTGCCGCCAGGCTATTTCATTCAATTCCGTGACACCCCTTGGATAACGAAAGGGTTCGTGTGATCATACCGATTAAGTTGTCAGTCAACAGGATATTTTTTCCAAACATAAATAAAATTTTAGCCAAGTCTAAAAAAAACGAAGTCTTTTCCATTTTACGGCATGCAGAAATTTTAGGTTAGGTTAGGTTAGGTGTTAGGTTAGGTCAGGTTAGGTTTCAGATAAATATTCATTTCTTACCTTTCTTAAGTTGGTGAAATCAACTGCATGCCGTTAAATGGAAAAGACCCAAGAAACGGATGTAAGAACTCCGAAAACTTGTGGTGAATGGGGCGTGTCTACCTATTTGAAAATATATTTTAGAAGTGTACTGTACACACACATAATACATACACACACACACATATATATACAGTATATATATATATATATATATATATATATATATATATATATATATTGTGTGTATGTGTGCGTGCGCGCGCGCCTCTGAATGTGCGGGTTGGTTGTTTGTGTGCGCATGCGTGGTCGGCCGGGACGTTCCCCTTACCATCAGTTCGGGTCGTGGTCCGACAAAAAGTCGCTTCTTAGGGACTTTTCCCGATCGGCCAAGGCTCTCGTCCCTACACACACACGAACACACACACACACACACACACACACACACACACACACACACACACACACACACACACGAACAAACAAGCCATAGTAAAATTACTTACTGTACCAAACAAGGCATATTCGACATACACACACACACACACAGAAAGAGAGAGAGAGAGAGAGAGAGAGAGAGAGAGAGAGAGAACAACAAACAGGATATTACAAGATTAATCTTGCACTAATCAAGGCATATTCGACGAGCGCGTGCGCACACACACACACACACACATACACAAAAACACACGCACACTCATACACACACACACATACACAAAAACACACGCACACTCATACACACGCACAGACCAAACTACTTATAGTTTTTTTTAAAGGGCGTATGCTTACACTAAACATCCTACACACACATATATAACACCATCACACGACATTATCATACTCTTACTACACAGCAAACTCCACCCTACACGCTTTATATCACAACCTTCCTTAGGCTCTACACGATTTCTACACGCCATGGGCATTGGAGGTCATATAACCAATGTACACACTCACCGTGTGATCCATAAAGGATAGAAGCGCTGGTAATCGCCCGAGATTCAAAATACATATATGTCAAACAGTCTAACAACAAACATCATACGCGTGCAGTATCTCCTATCTGGGCTCTGTATACATGCAGTACTAGATATGCAGGTACCAGTTCACTTATTAGTCATTCATTCATCCATTCATTTGCAGATGGCAAAGTGTAAACTTCCCCATAACGATCGTACAATCAGTTGCAAAAGTCTTGTACCAAGCAACGTATCTTACACAGTGTCTACCTTGTTCAAAAAGGCATTTCAATAAAAAACAGAATACAATACCATATGCTCAACAAGAAGCTTCATATTATGCACATTATGATCCTTAGGATGGTTAAGAACTTCTGCTACA
>NC_134805.1:40329864-40359864 GCF_046742065.1 Oratosquilla oratoria | reverse complement strand
ATCTGACGAATGGATGACAGAAAACGCTTCCGTAATGACTGAAGATTCACGTCATCCGTTAACGTCTTGAGAATATGATGGCCTTATTCGTCCATGTTCTGCAAAAATGATGACGCAGTCTAACGTAAGCTGACGGATGGATGGCGAAATACGCTTCCGAACGGAAAGAAGAGAAAATGATGTTATTCGCTCATGTTCTGGAAGAATTATGACGCAATCCGATGGAATACGTTTCCGTACTGATAGTGACGCCATTCGTTACCGTCGAGAAAATGATGACGTCATACGGTCACGACTTAGGATATTAATTTATTTATTTATCTATTTATTTATTTGCCTTTTTAGGCAAATTTGCGAATAACTCGTTATTAATAGGAAAAATACCTATTTGGTTGTGTTAGTTGATTTTTTTTATTTGACACTCTACAATTCAATTTTGAGTTATGATGTCATTCGTTCCCATTTAGGATAAAATACGTCATTCGATTATTTTCCCAGGTATAATGACGTCATTCACTGTGATGATGTCACCATCGGAAACAAGTCGTGAGCTACAGCGGCTGACCCAACATGAGTGATAATTATTGTCATTATCATTATTAGTAGCAGTAGTATTATCGTTATTTATTGCATCTGCATGGTTGGCCGTAAGCAAGTGTGTGCGCATCTTTGAGCTCTAGGGAATGTGTGGTTGTTTGCTGCTGCTGCTGTGTGTGTGTGTGTGTGTGCGTGTGCGTGTGTGTGTGTGTGTGTGTGTGTGTGTGTGTGTGTGTGTGTGTGTGTGAATACGCGCGTGTTCTGATACCTAATCCCCTTTTTGCCAGTACTGTTTATTGCAAGGTCGTTTTGATGAAACCAACCTGCCGCTCCGCATGACATCATCCGGACAATTGGACCAGATGAGATGACGAAGGCACTGGAGTCAGACAGGAGTCTAATGGGCTATCACAACATCATCAAAAATATCCCGGTCCATCCCTATGATGATAAGTCATGTCATGAAGTATATTTAGAAACGGTGCTATGACTTCGTGCATTGCTTCTGGATGTGAGATGGATGGGGGGTGGGTAGGTGCCTTGGCTTAACCTTTATAAGACCTTTTGAAAACATTCATGTAAAATAGTTATGCACATGTGTAATTATTTTTTTCAAACATGGCAAAACACTTATTCTCTCGACCTGCAGATAATTTCCCCCTACAAATGCATCCAAATAACAAAACTTCCCAAGGTTATGTAAGGTTAGGTGACATCCTTATCTTCTGTTCACTGTGGTCTGGGGTGGCGATTAATCAAGTGATGTTGGATGGGGTGACAATTCTTCAGGTGGGCTATCCTGGGGTGACAATTCTAGGTGGACTTTCTGGGGTGACAATTCATCAGGCGATTTCTACCCTTCTAACCCTTCTCACTACGAAAATCTACTTACAATTCTTTTTCTTCCTGTCGTCAGGCGATTTCATTCAGCTTAACGGGAGGAGGATAGGGAGGGGCAGGTTGGGGGGGGGGAGAAGACGCTCCTCACGTGGAGGTACCACGGGAGAGGCTGGATATCGTACCATAGTACCAAATATGGAGGATCAATTAACATAATTACCTTTCCTCCTTCACCTTTACCTCATCCCACCCATTCCTTCAGTTTCTTTTATTCTCATTCGTTTCTTTCTTCTCATTACATACGTTTACCACTTTTCTCCCCCCCCTATTTTTTTTTTTTTTTTTTTTTTTTTTTATACTTCGTGCGTATGTGTATTTTACTCATCCTAATACAGAGGATCAGATACCTTGTTGAAATCTCTATGGTTCCATTAGTTATACTTGGGTTCAAGTTCTATTATCTTATTCTCATTAAGTTATTATTACTGTTTCTTCATGCACAAATCAATGGACCTTTATCCTAAACTGTATTCTCCAATATCCCTCAAACGTACTCTTCCTTTTGATCCACACTAAGGTACAAATAAATGACTTTGCTTCCTTTTTTTCCACACTAACCCGACTGAAATTTGGTTCAATCACAATTTTCCACCGTCTCTTCTTCACTCTTCTTCAAATTAATACCATTATTTCCCCCACAACGGTTGACATCATTCCCAATCTTTGCTAAAATTCTGTCAAGTTAAAATGAACGGACTAAAGAAAATGCTGAGAATGGGAAGCTCTCCAGGGGTTGACGGAATGAGTGCGACATCCGACAGCGGAACGTGGTTAAGCAGACTTGTGGGTTTGGCTGTGGCGCGGGTGGGGGGGCTATGGAAGGTCTGGGTGGAGTGACGAATCAAGGGTTTCTTGGTCTCCTATGGGCGGTGATGTCGCGACGAGTACCCAAGGGCAGTGTTTCTCAACTGGGGGTTCGCTGGGCGTGGAATTCAACATGTTACAGTTAAGCCTGTCATGGCCTAGTTTTTTTACATGCATAATTTCACAATGTATCTTAATTGTGATGTCCATTTTTTCTAATTTGTTCCCTGATAACAATTCCAATTCTTGTGAAAAGAAAACCTTTTATTAACAATCTTTACAAATGTAAAAATCATTATATCCTGTCTAATCCTGTATCGAGTGGTTCCCTGGATATCTAAGTCGAAATAAAAGGTCCCCAAACCTTGATGAGTTGAGGAACACTGCCAGGGGCGTCCGCAGAAACTTTTGTAGGCAGGGGACAAATTTAAAAATATTATACATATGCTTAATGGTATAAAGAAACCTAAGTAATAGAATAATTACGGTAATAACAGTTGATAAATGTACAGGGTATTTTATTAATTTTGAATTTTCCATGTATTTTTTTTATTTTGTGTTTTCCTTGTATTTTTTCATTTTCCATAAATTCGGGGGGGGGGGGGATTTTAGGTCCGTCTCTCCCGTACCACTGCGACCTCGCTCTGTTGAACTGAAGAAATTTCCATAAGATGGCGCATGGTGCACTATATAGCAGATTTCGTTATATCACGTGTCCATAATCGAAATGTGAATTCTATCCTAAAATATTAATAAATAAATAAAATAAAAGGAACTGGTGTTCTCCATTTTTTTTTATCTTTATCATTACTAGTATAGCATTAGCATTATCATAATTCAAACTTACACGTTTGGTCTAAACAAGTGCAGCCTCTTTTTTATTGAGAGAGAGAGAGGAGAGAGAGAGAGAGAGAGAGAGAGAGAGAGAGAGAGAGAGAGAGAGAGAGAGAGAGAGAGAGAGAGAGAGAGAGAGAGAGAGAGGGGCGGACATAACCAATTTAAAAAATAACCAAATCGAAGACAGGTTTTTTTCAAGGTTCAAAGTCAAAGACTGGACTTAACAAGGACATTGGATTACAACAGCTCAACATGCCAACAGGAGAATTTTTGGGGGCAGGAGGTGTGTGTGAGGCCCTTACAAGGGTGGGTGTGGTCATAAGATTTTTTTTTTTTTTTTTTTTTTTTGAGGGGAGGCTCTGACATTTTCGTGAGAACCAGTTAATCATCTCAATGCGGTTACACCTTTTATTGCATTCCTCCTGGCTGTCGCCACTCGATTTAAGTCGCTTTAGGGAGTCTTCACCGTGTTCAAGATGGTAAAGACAGCCTCCAGGCACTTTTACGTCACAGTGTCATTTTGGTCGGCACCAGGCGATTTTATTTAGCTGATGGGAGTGTCACCATCACGAAAGGGATGAGCGGTCACACCGACTGAGAGAGAGAGAGAGAGAGAGAGAGAGAGAGAGAGAGAGAGAGAGAGAGAGAGAGAGAGAGAGAGAGAGAGAGAGAGAGAGACGGAGAAAGATATAAAAAAAAAAAAAAAAAAAAAAAAAAATCGTGTCCTTCAGTCATTACCCAATGGTGGCCACACCGGTTGAATCGCATTTTTTGGTGCCGGGACCCACAGGGCCAGTTTTTGTGGGACTCTTGTATCCGAGGGGAGTAAGATTACCCCCTCACCCTGGATCCTCCCCGTTGGCACTAGGTCTTCTCCCTTCCCCCCCACCTCCCCCTCCTCCTTCTTGTCCAACTTGTTGCGTCTCTCCTTCGTTTTCTTTTATTCTTTTTTCTTTTTACTTTACTATATTTTCCTTTTTGGTCGAATTATTTTTTTTTTGTCTTTTTCATCTTTTTTCGACATCTTCATCACACACTCAAAATAAAAAATACTTTCTTACAGACTATCTCTGCCAACGCTGTGACCTGTGCCCTGTGTACTGGGAGAGCTTGATCTAACGGCGTACTAATTAGCACTAACATGGTATTGTCCCACTTCGGACATCCATGTATGATTGATTGGTTTATGAAATTTTTGGCTTGAAGGCCAAGCGCCGGAGCCAGTATGACTCACGTGTTTCCTTACGGTTACGATATTACATCATATATAAGCAATAATAACAATTATAATCACAGTAATAATAACATCAATGATAATGATAATTATGACAATAATATCAGTAACAATAATAATAGCAATAATAGCAATAATAATAATAATAATAATAATAATAATAATAATAATAATAATAATAATAATAAAAATAATAATAATGACAAAATTTTACAACGAAAGCCTGGGTCAGTTTCGGATTACAATATCATATATAAGTAATAATAACAATTATAATAATAATAGTAATAATAACAATTATAATAATAATAGTAATAATAACATCATGATAATAATAATAATAATTATGACAATAATATCAGTAACAATAATAATAATAATAATAGCAATAATAATAATAACAATAATAATAATAATAAAATTTTACAACGAAAACCTGGGTCAGTTTCGGATGTCCGGGTATAAAACTTGACGTCAACACATACCCAGGCTGTCGCCAACAGACTTTATTCACCTTATGGAACGAGACCTCGTGTGGGCCATCGGGTGAATGAAATCGCCAGGCGCGCACGACGAAACGACTGAGGCCTACGAAGTACGTCGCTGTGTCCAAGTGTTTAGCCAAGACTTTTTTTTTTTTCATCATGTTATGAGTTTGAACACTTTAGGGACTTCCCCTTACTGAACAGAATTGCCTGGAAGCACGATATATTGGATTACAAGTCGTGAAAACAGGAATAAAAAACGAAGAAGGAAAGGGAGAAGATGAAGAAAAAAAAAGAAGAAACGAAGAGAAGAGAAGGAAAGAAAAAGGAAGAAAAATCGAAAAGACGAAGAAAGAGAACAAAAAAAAAAAAGAGGAGAGGAACAAGAAAAAAATATGAAGAGTAGAAAAAAGGAAAACAAAGGGAAGAAGAAAAAGAAGAAGAAGAAGAAACAAAAACAAAGAGAAAAGGAGAAGAGAGAAAAAAATCAAGATTCGAACTTCGAACATTTTTCGTCTTTCAAAGCCTCGAACCCATTCCTCCTTCGAACCCTTTCCTGACCCCCTGGCACTGTCGCCAGACGATTTCATTCAGCTGCGGGAACCCATCGAAGTGCTAAAGTGGTCAAGGAGAGGGGGGTGGGTGCTACCATTAGTGTGAAAATTAACTCAAATTGTGGATTTGCAATATCAGTGAAATGCAGTCTTAACAGTTTGGGAAACAGAAAATAAGAAAAAGAGAAAGGAAGAGAGTAAAAAGAGGAAAGAAAAGAAGAAAAAGGCATCCTCTGGGACTCAAAATTGCAAAACCATTTTAGGAATGGACACCGTCTGAAAATTACTCTGGACAGTAGAGTTGAAACCAAGATCATAACAGGATTTATGTCAGTCTCACATTTTACATCGTGAGAGGATTTTTTTCAAATCTTTGGACAACTTAGGTAAGGCCAAGATATTCCTCGGAACATCTCTAAATACCCCCCCCCCCCTCCAAATCATCCTTATCCGGGAACTGGAGGTGACTTGGGACATCTCTACACCACCACCACAAAAATAATAATAATAATAATAAATAATAATAATAATAATAATAATAATAATAATAATAATAATAATAAAAAAAAAAAAAAAATCAGGTGCGTTAAAGATCATATGCTTGTCGTTATTTCCACGAACTCTGTTCAACTTCTGGTCACCTGTCAGGGACATGTGAGGTTCAGCAATTCGCCAACGATGTCTCCGATTACCCTTATGCCCCCAAGACATCGCTCAAACCCCGACTCGACTACAAATGACGATATGAGAATGACGCAATGTCGTCGCCAGAAAGATGCCGATTCACGAGTTAGGTAGGTATGAGAAAGGAGGGGCCACACGCCGGGTGTATATACGTCGTAACGTTGAACGTAACAGACTTAGTAACAACGTAATGAGCACTGAAACAATAGGTTGTTTTGAGAGAAAATGAAACAACTTTATGAACTGCCTAGTGTAGGCCTTATGGTCTCTTGTAGTCTCCTCCATTCTCATGTGACTAAAACCTTTCGTACGAAATCCGCGAATTCTGTCCCTGCCGAAATGATCCTCACGCGTCCTCTAAGAAGACGGAGGTGGTGGTGTTGTTTTTGGAACCAATCCAGACTTGAGCTCCCTTTTGGTCGCTAAGTGTCTGTCACCTGCGAGAAGACAGACCAAAGCTGTGCCTTCCTCACTGCACACTGTTGGCGGCGTGTACAAACAAACGTGTCCAAAGTGCCTCTAAAGGATGTGGTCTACTTCTAGTACCTAATCAGTATGGTCGAGCTCATTACACCGATTTCAGACTTCATTCACAACAACGTGTCCAAAGTGCCTCTAAAGGATGTGGTCTACTTCTAGTACCTAATCAGTATGGTCGAGCTCATTACACCGATTTCAGACTTCATTCACAACAACAGCCATTTCAGCATGGCACAAACTCCACACCCAGCACTTCTCATCATGCCTACAACCTAACCAAGCCACCGTGGTGAGATACAGAGTCAAAGGTTTACAAAGGAACATGCCGACAGGAGACCTTTTGGTCCATAAGTAGGTCGGATGTGAAAAATAAAATAATGATAAATAAATATATAAACAAATAAAAGTTATAACATAAACAATGATAAAATAAATAAATACATAGGTATAGTTAAGTAATAAACAAAAGAAAAACAATAAATAATAAATTGACAGATAAATAATAAATGAAAATCAAGCAAATAATAATAAACAGACAAATAATAACAAACAAATAAATAATACAAAATAAATGGCAGGCATTACAGCATCTTGCTTAGGTATTTATCTAAAGTTCTAAACGAATCTTAACGTCACGTTCCTCAGGGGAGGCCGTTCCTGCACCTTCAAGGGTCAACGTAACACTTCCTATGTTCAAATGATGACTTTATTGAACAGATATAAGTTTACATCCGATCTACAAAGATGCCGCAGATAAAACTCAATGTGATAGAAGTACATATATAAGCACATACACATACTTGTACAACTGCGGACACTCAAATGTGACCCAACATTTACCTACACTAAGCAAATCTATTTTTCGTCCGAGTTCCAACGCCATACTCTTGTTTACACACACAAATAAACAAACAAATAGATAAATTATATAAACTATAAAAAATAAGGCGACAACTGTATATATAAAATACTCAACATAAGATTTATTGATCAAAGTCTGATATGCCATGGGGTCAGCAGCTTTTGTTTGAAATTGTGAAGTTGATAACTACGAAACACTTCCTTTGTTGTCTACTTCCTCTTGTGTTTTTATTTTATTAATTTATTTATTTACTTATTTTGTCATTTGCAGAACTCGTACCTGCCCGGACCTTGAAATTCTTTCATGTATTCGATAAAACCTCCTTCGAATGTGTGTGTGTGTTTATATATATATATATATATATATATATATATATATATATATACATATATATATGTATACATACATATATATATATATATACAATATATATATATATATATATATATATGTATATAATATAATATATATATATATATATATATATATATATATATATTATATATATATATGCAGAAAAAACCACTGGGAAATAAGAAGCTTAGTCCGAACGTTTTCGTCTATTTAAGACATTATATATATATATATATATATATATATATATATATATATATATATATACATATATATATATATATATATATATATATATATAATATATATATATATATATGTACTACTGAAGAGGATTGCACTTAGCAATCGAAATTTATAGTTTCGCTTACGCAACTCTTTCTCTCGTCCGTGGTGATTTACAAATGTGTTACTATATTTTTCACCAGTGATATATATAGATACATACATACACACACACACACACATATAAAGGAGAAGACAGGGAGAAATCCCTTCGAGCTGCGTCAAATTTTTCTCACACATACTACCTCACCCCCCATCCCCCCACCCATTCCACCTCATGCATCACAGCATCATCCATATACAACCATTCTCCATTCACCCCTGTCTTCGGTCCTCTTCCGTCCTTCCTCAACAGACATTCCCCTCTTCCCCAAGACCCTTTATATATATATATATATATATATATATATATATATATATATATATATATATATATATATATATATATATATATATACACATAAAGGGGTTTGGGGAAGAGGGGAATGTCTGTTGAGGAAGGACGGAAGAGGACAGAAGACAGGGGTGAATGGAGAATGGTTGTATATGGATGATGCTGTGATGCATGAGGTGGAATGGGTGGGGGGATGGGGGTGAGGTAGTATGTGTGAGAAAAATTTGACGCAGCTCGAAGGGATTTCTCCCTGTCTTCTCCTTTTCTGCATGGGGGGGACGGAGAGAGGGGTCGCCGATTTAATGAAGCGGCCTTGCTGTGGATGTGCTGTGTCTTGCGACACTGCCTCTGACCCAGGGCAGTGGACAAGGTGCAGGGATGACCCGTCATCCAGGAGGTGCTAAGATAAGAGGGAGGGTGGAGTGTGGAGGGGGGTGGAATGTATTTAGGGATGGAATGGTTGGGAATAGTTTTATGCCTTTTTCTTTTTGGCTACCTCCCTTGTAAGGGGCAAAAAGCCTTGGTATATGTATGTGTGTGTGTGTGTGTGTGTGTGTGTGTGTGTGTGTGTGTGTGTGTGTGTGTGTGTGTGTGTGCGTGTGTCTGTGTGAATATTTCAATCTAAATGGAACTTCCATTCACTCAAAAATCTCCAAATCTCCATGGCGATGGTCATTCGAAGAAACATTAACGAGCTGCATAAACACCAAAGGTCTATGGACATTATATGACATGCCTAGGGTGTGATGACAGCAAATGACAACACATATTTACACATTTAAAATTTGAAATAATTATTTTCTATTTATTTGTTGTCACTACTAGCTATTTTGCATTAATTCAAAATTTTGTAACAAAGTCTTGTGTCGGAAGAAAGCGTCTGATTCGGTTCAACGTCGTGAAATTCCCCTTTATCAGTAGGCTAGGACGGTGCCTGTACAGAGTGTAGCGTGGAATTAAATGAAACACGCCCTTGGTCCAACTCGCCGGTGGCTGGGTTCGAACCTCCATCACATCGACCTCCGTCGCAAATAGCGACGCCGTAACCCGCTCGGCCAGCGAGCTGGAAGAAAACGATACGGTATACTGGTTCCCTAAACAGGTAGTTACATGTAATTAGATTGTATGTAGCATAATTAAGCCTTGTCTTTTTACGATTTATTAATATTTGTTCGTGTGTGTGTGTGTGTGTGTGTGTGTGTGTGTGTGTGTGTGTGTGTGTGTGTGTGTGTGTGTGTGTGTGTGTGTGTGTGTGTGTATGTAGCATTGATAGCCATTTATAATGGATTCCTTAACAGGTAGTTTCGTGTAGTTAGATTGTATATAGCATAATTAAGCCTTGTCTTTTTACGATTTATTAATATTTGTTCGTGTGTGTGTGTGTGTGTGTGTGTGTGTGTGTGTGTGTGTGTGTGTGTGTGTGTGTGTGTGTGTGTGTGTGTGTGTGTGTGTGTGTGTGTGTATGTGTGATTCACATTGGTTTCACCTTGGTCTTTGGATCACGTGTTGGACTCGTGATCGACAGCTATTTCCCTAGTTGTATTTTACGGGAAGTGGATCTACGCTCGTGATGTCGCGCTACGCTCGTGGTGCCTCGTGTGTGTGTGTGTGAAAGATCCATCAAGTTATTGAATCACGTGTTAGACTCGTGATCAACAGCTGTTACCCTCCAGGAAGAGAGTTCCATACATGGCCCTCTATGGGTTATACTGTGACTACACATGCATGCATACACACACACACTACTAAAGGCACTAGATGAGTGAATATATGTGTGTGTGTGTGTGTATTCACCTCGGACAGCCAGACACCACCCTACGGCAGTGAGCTCAGATCTCATTATTTGTCGATCTCTGGGTAGGTCTGAGACCACTCACACACCACACACCGGGACAGCAAGGTCACAACTCCTTGACTAACGTCCCGTACCTACTCACTGCTAGGTGAACAGGGGCTGCACGTGAAAGGAGACAAACCCAACTTATCTCCGCCCGGCCGGGGAATCGAACCCCGGTTCTCTGGCTTCTGAGGCCAGTGCTTTACCAATCCGCCACCGAGCCGTGTGTGTGTGTGTGTGTGTGTGTGTGTGTGTGTGTGTATCTGTGTGTGTGTGTGTGAGCGCATACACGCATGCACATGAACATGTACATATTTGAGCAAGGTTAAGGATATAAAAGATACACAAGAGACCAAAAACTGGAAAAAATCTTCTTAGCCCCCTTCAACACGGCCACACCTGTTTAAAGTTTTTCTTCTGGCTGCCGTCAGACGATTTTAATCATCTGACGGGGGATGGGCTAATCGGGGTCCCGACCCGCTGACATCCCCCTTCAGTCCCCCGCGATGATTTAAATCACCTAGCGACAACAAGAACAAAATCTAGAATGTCACTACGTTGAAGCTAATGAACTTACCTACATTTTTTTTTACATAAAAATTAATGGTACATAATTATCCCACAGATCCGTAATAATCGAAAACAACACGCCATTAAACAAAGCATCCAAGGCACCGGCCGCCTGTATAGTTAACATTCCATCGAATGAATTATTAATAAATAATGCAATTAAGTGATTTCTGTTCAATAAAACAATAACAGTGATTGGTGTTGGCGTTTAGGCAAAGCAATCTTTGCAAGATCTACGAAAGGAAAAACTCACCCGAGTAGTTTTTCACCTCAAATTGGAAAACTAGTTTCTGGATCAAGCTAGCAGGCGAGATGTACGCCCATGCTTTAATCGTATTGCCAACTTATGCGCAAATCTTGTACATAGGCCTGGTGGTTTTATCTTAACAATCTATTACTCATGTAAAATATAATTTACCTTTATTTAATAAGAAATATGTTAAGAGATTCGAATGAAATATCAGGAATTTTAATTATGTAGATTTCCATGTTTCCCGCGTACCCGAAATTCAATATGGAAACGCAAACATTTTTTTTTAATCGTCAACCTTTAACATCCTGAGGGGCCGACGGGTTCTAAACACGCCCAAAATGTCGCTAGGTAGGCTGGGCATTAAATTGGCGAGATAAATCCTGGTGTTTATTGTGCAGAGTAGAAAAAAAAACAGGTATTTGTCAGCCACTCCCTGTAGCCTTAGGCTCTTTACGAATGTTTGTGTTATCGTCTGAATTAATCAACTCGACCTTAACCCACCACGACTTGCTCATTTATTTCACTGATCTAGTTGCCGTTCGACACAGGGCCGCGGATTCGTGTACCGACTGGTTGGGGTTTTGATAAAGGCGTTAATCACACTGAGCTATTTCCCCCGCCAAACTACATTTGTTCGGCGGTGCCGCAAACCTCCATAACTTTCCCCTCCCCCCGTAAAATCACTATGGCAAATAATTTCGTTTCCTCGACAATTTGCATGAAATATAATTCGATATGCTGGTGGAAATTTACTTTCCTCCGGCATATCACTTTCCTTCCCGAAAGCTGCTGGCTGCAAATCTCGGAGGAAAAATAGCCCAATGTGATAACTCCTTAACCCATTAAACTCCGATGACAAGATGTCTTGTCATTTGGTCAAATAAAACAAAAAATCATAAAACACCAACATGTTTGATCAAACACCAGAAAAATATGACGTCAGTCCTCGCTGACATTTTGGTGTTTTATGATTTTTTGTTTTATTTGACCAAATGACAAGACATCTTGTCATCGGAGTTTAAAGGGTTAAGGTGTGACGGGTGCACCCTTGGCGTCTTCGCAGCCGAGCACGGTGACGGCGCATTCGCGCCAAGAGCATCCATCCCATTCGGAATACCGAATTAAAATTACATCTACGTAGTCGCTGTTGTCCTTCCCCCTTTTAGGAGATTGCGACCTTGCCTCCAGGAAAGGCAGTCATCCTAAATTTAACTGCCATCAAGCTACACGTGCCAAATAGATCTCCATGAATACTGCAAACTTCTGTCTTCTAGCATCTTCATTTTAAAAATGTGGACATGTACGGAGGTACACATAAAGACAACCATATACGCATAACTGATCATTCTTCAACGTTCGAATGCCTTCATGCACTACCAAATATTTCACAATCACTTCTTTGGCTAGAGAGAGGGTGGGGGTGGAGAATGTGAAAACTGTGTGTGATTCACCACGGTTTTGGGTCACATGTTGGCCTCATGATCAACATTTATTACCCTCCTGGATGAGAGCTATTATGTGGCCCAATATATGGGAAATACTGTGAACTTACACATATATAATCATACACACACACACAAAAACACACAACTCTTTGGCCACCAGAGATGCAGTGTAGGCTCGCACTGCAGCGATGCTAAATTATTTCAGTCCTGGGCGGTACTCGAACTCGGACAGCTGAATTAGCATTCGAAGACGGCACCATTGCACCGTCGAGCCGTGTGTGTGTGTGTGTGTGTGTGTGTGTGTGTGTGTGTGTGTGTGTGTGTGTGTGTGTGTGTGTGTGTGTGTGTGTGTGCGTGTGTGTGTGTGTGTTCAGTCGGAGAACTCATCAATTATGAATATACGCCAGCATAATCAATAGTACACCATAAGATCAATCATCTCCTAAACACGACGTCTTTTGCATAAACATCCTTCGTCATGACGGATCACGTGAAGAGCTGAGGTCCTTATTTAGGTCGGATCACGTGATCATGGAGAAGTCACTTGCTCCTCCTGTTCGGTGGTCACATGTATCGGGGAGGAACTTGCACGGTCCCTCCTCTGACCCCTCGAAGTTCACCTCCCCCCACCCACACCTCAACCCTTCGCGAAATGCCAGCAAGGCACTTTGCCAGTTCCCCAGTTCGGTCTCGTCGTGATTCAACACCGACATTACAATGGCACTCTGCCCCCACTGGGTGCCTCTTCCGGCTGCCAACCAAGCAGTTTCATTCATCTCCGAGGCGCCTCGTGGGTGGTGGCAAAGGAGGCCCCTTTTAGTATTTAGTGCCACTTCATTTCATTCTGGCTAACACCAAGCTATTCCATCCATCTCTGCTGGCACGATGATGGTAAGGGTGTCTTGTGCCTTGAGTGATGATGTTATTGTGACCCTTATCGACATTCCCCTTTATTACCCTCTTTTACTCCGAACGTTTCCTCAGAGGTCTTACTCAGATTCCGCTGAGGCACCTTAAGCGGGTACCAAGAACTTACTACCCTCCCCACTTACTTACCGCCTTCCCAGATGGCGTGCGGGGGGAAGGAAGGGGGGGTTGTCTTCATCCACCTTAAACCTATTTGGCCACAAGATTCGTAAATTCTCGAAGGATCGAAATGGGTTAACGAAGAAACAGCAGCCTGGATTAAGGTTAAGAGAGTTTGAATCGGGCTCAATTCAGTGATCTGTATGCGTAAATGTTTGTGTGCGCGCGTGCATTTGTATATGTGTGCGCGCGCGCATGCGAGTACCTTGCAGTCCAGCAACTTTTTCGCCCTCGAGATTAATTCACGCTGCTTGTTGTGGAGCAGAGACCGGCTCGCCAAAAACCTGAAGCCTCAGAGTGAGTGATATATGTAAGAATGTGTGATTGACGGTGTTGACAAGAGCCCTATCTTGAACACAGACACCTTGGGGATGGGCCATTCTGAAGTGAAGTTGTCCTTGAAGAAATCCCCAAGTTCAAGCACATGACTACACCATGTTAGGACGTGTGTGTGTGTGTGTGTGTGTGTGTGTGTGTGTGTGTGTGTGTGTGTGTGTGTGTGTGTGTGTGTGTGTGTGTGTGTGTGTGTGTGTGTGTGTGTGTGTGTGTGTGTGTGTGTGTGTGTGTGTGTGCGCGCGCGCGCTCGCGCGTCGATAACAGGTTTTCTCTAATACGCATTTCATTGAATACCACGAGCTTGGCATTGGTAATATCCTTCCCATTATTTTAATTTATCCTCGCCAACTTCCTCTCCGTGCGCCGAGGGGCTGGGCTGAGGTGAAGGACATAAAGAAGAAATCCTTGGTGAAGAAAAAACATAAAGAAATGACATTACTTTACGATGTTTCGCCTGTGTTTCAGGCATCGTCAGGAAGGACATTGTTTACTATGGTCAGATTTGGGAAAACAAATGGGTATGGGTGCACGCCTTGATTGGCTTCCCCCCCAGTAGGAGGAAGAGGCCTTCTGGTATACAGAATGTATATAGAATAGATTTCATATCCTAACTTATGACCCTGTGGAAGGACTTATGACACCTGGAACTTCCTTTCTTTTTTCCCTTCAAACTTCCTCAAGGTCTTGATAGGGTTCTAAGAAGCAATACATTGTTCCAATAACAAAGTCTTTATCTTCCCCATGAGCTGATTCCTCTGCCACAATTGCCGGCAGCTGCCATTTCCAGGTAAAAGCAAAATTGAGATGGTGAGATCTTTCGTGTGTATTAAGATGTAATACATGAAATATTTTATCTACTTGTTTTTATCCTGTTTCCTTTTGCGCACGCTCACACACACAAATAAACAACTCGTGACGCAATTGGTAGAGTTCCCGGCTGCCACTACGGAGGTCCGGGTTCGAATTCCGCCCAGGGCTGAAATAATTTCAGTATCGCTGCGCTGCGGGTTGTTACTCCAACTCTCATGGGCGGGGAGTTTGGTGTGTGTGTGTGTGTGCGTGTAAGGTCACAGCATTACCCATAGATCGGTCATATACGACCTCTGAGCTTTCTTCCGGGAGGGAAATAGCTGTCGATCACGAGTCCAACACGTGATCCAAAGACCATTGTGAACACACACACACACACAGACACACACACACACACACACACACACACACACATATACACAAACATTTAATATATCCTCTTTGGTGGAACTTGTCATTGTCTAAATGCCTAAGCTGAATTATGGTCAAAACAAGGAATCTAGATACTGGACTCCCGCGCATGCGCAAATGGCAAGAGACCGGGTCAGTTTTTGCACAGCGGGCCACCGCCTTCCTGGAAAATGCCGGTCTTGGCGTAGCGTCGTCGTCGTCGCCGCCGCCGCCTCAGCCGGCACCGGCAAGAGGGGCGTCTGACGTGGACGGGGTGGGGGGGTCAGGGTGAGGGGACACCATAGCGTCACTGCCGCATTTTTCCGACAAAGGTCATAACGAGTACACTACAATCCAGTCTACATACTGGTTAATCCACAGTGATGAGGATTCAATCATGGAGTCTGCTTCGTCTCACAGAGAAGCGACTAGCGGTCCTGCATTTAATCATTAAGGTTATACTTGAACATATGCAATGCGACAGAGTGCTCATGTCCCCAAGGGTATGATGGGGGCATAATGGAATAAACTTCCTGCAGAGGCAGTGCAATGTAGTTCAATTCGAAGCTTTAAGATTCGTTTAGATAAACACCTAAGCAAGATACTGTAATGACTGCCATTTATTGTATATTGTTTATTTGTTTGTAATTATCTGACTGTTTCTTTATTATTTGCTTTTTTCATTTATTATCATTTACCTGTCAATTTATTATTTACTATTTACCTGTTTGTTTATTATTTAACTATACTTATGCATTCATTTTTATATTTATTATTATTTATATTATTATCATTTTCATTTATCTATTTATTTATTCATCATTATATTTTTCCCGCATCCGATCTAGTTGTGGAGCAAAAGGTCTCCAATCAGCATGATCCGCTTTTGTAGTCCTTTGTAATGTCTACACATTCTACCCATACTTACACTCGGGGCAGAAGCACCGGTAAATTAGTCCTTAACAACCTTTATGGTTATTCTCTTAATTTTTCCTCTCCGTTGGCTGCCTCCGACGAAAGAGACTGACCAGAAGGGACCCAGCCCAAACCCACCCAGAACAAAACAGGACCCGGGAACCGTTGTCGCGTATTGAGGGTACTATCGGTGCGGTGTGGAGACTGGTCCTCATCCCCCGTTGCCCAAGGGGCCATAATTACCACAATATCATTAATCCCAATCGTGGTGATACTAATGTTTACCCCTGCAATGGGGAAATTCACGAACACGCACGCGCGCGCACGCACACATTTTCTAAGGTATCCAGCCAACAATCTGTGTACATTTGTGCATTCCAGGGGATTTCATTCAGCTTATAAGAGTCCCTAAGCAATAAAATGTCAAGGGATACAATACCACTGCAACACGATTGGGTCCGATTCTGACGAAGCCGCGATAAAAAGATATATTAAGCCATTCAAGAATTTATGCAGATGTGTTTGTTGCTACTTATTCGAAATACTTTCCTAATAAATAAATATAAACAAAAATAAATAAATACACAATTAAATATAAAAAATACTCCACGGCATAGACTACATAGAATATGTCACACAATGACCAATAACAACTCTATTCGAAGATTCCTCTCGTTGTTTCCAGACTTTTGCCCACGACTGTATGAAGTGGGTACCCAGGGTGTGGCTGGCTACTTGCGCGACCAAAACAAACCCCAACGTCTAATCTTCCTTGAGCCAGATTCATGGACGAAGGTCAAGTAATGTTCAGAGAGAATGAACGTTCAAAGTCGATATCGACTCTGCGTGTGAGGTATTCACTGTCATCAGTAACAGATAATATTGATAATATCGTCAATAAAATATATTAACAATAGTACTGTAAACAATACTATTGACGATCAACGCCTATAACTGCGTGCGAGGTACTTGTCATTAATAACAGAGAATATTGATAACATTATCTTCAATAAAAATAAAGACAATACACTACTGTAAACAATAGTTTGACAATAAAAACCATTAACGAATATCTAGTCAATGTAATATCATCTATCTATATATATATACACGCATATATATACATACATACATATATACATACATATATATATATATATATATATATATATATATATATACTGTATATATATATATATATATATATATATATATATATATATATATATATATATATATATTCACACGAGAGTGATAGGTGGGAAAGGGTAAACGAAGATGGGCTTAAGAAGGTCATAGAGACCGAAACATTAGGACAATAAATGTATTCTTAAGCCCATCTTAGTTTACCCTTCCCCACCTATCACTCTCATTTGTCTCAATTTCTAAATATATATATATATATATATATATATATATATATATATATATATATATATATATATATATATATATATATATATATATAAAGGACAAATGAGAGATTGGGTGGTCTAAATAAAACGAAGACGATCTAGGAATTGATTTGCTCTAACGTTTCGACCAACTTGGTCTTCTTCAGAGAGATGTACCAAGACGACCAACTTGGTAGAAACGTTAGAGTGAACCGATTCCTAGATAGTTTTCGTTTTACTCCCAACATCCAATCTCTCACTTATATATATATATATATATATATATATGAAATATATATATATATATATACAGTATATATATATATATATATATATACATATATATATATATATATATATATATATATATATATATATATATTCTGAGTATGAATATGACGACATCAAGTTAGCTGAGAATAAAAGGAGTGGAAATACCGAGCAACGTTGCGCTAAAATAATGTCTTATTTCTCTCATGACGTCACCCATAACGGGGTTTGAAAATGAATTGTGACGTCACTGATGACAGTACAAAGTAATGATAGTGCGGTGACGTCACTGTGTTAGATGATTTATGGTTCCGTGACGTCATTGATGATAGTGTATGTTAAATGAGTATAGTAACGTCACTGATGACCCTACTAGGAAATATGTGTTGATGATCTCATGTCTGACTATGTTGTGTCATGCTGCTGCTATGCTATGATAATGCTGAGGTGCTGATCTGATATGAACAGAATACTGAACGCAATGATTACAATTTGACATTAATACTGAAACAAATAATGCTATGGCAGCATGATCAAATTGATCATACTTCATCGGGATTGCATTTCGTAATCCTTCAGTTAGATTATGCTGATTCATGCTGGTACAAGCGAAGTGGGCACAATGGCAACAAACTACGAGTCGACATAGTATCAAGAGCGCGATAAAAAAAAAGTCACAATTATAAACAAACTAAACAAATAAATGTATAAAGAGAAAATACAAAAAATAACGATTAAACAATATATATCAAAGAGCAAATATTACATAAAATAAATTCAAACTGTATCAAAACACGGGATCCCTTCTCTGTGTTGATATGTGAGGTGAAGAGGCGAGGAGGGAGTGTGTGGAGTGGGGGAGAGGAGAGGGAGTACAGGGAGACGGGGATGCAGGGGGGGAATGGGGGGTCGGGGGAGTCAGGAAAGAGTGGAGGTTAGGCAGGCAATCCTCCTGCCCATACCTCTTGCCAAAGTATGAAGGTGCTCTAGCGTTTGCGCAGCGAAGGGGTGTATCCGCATGCCGTTTTCTTTAAAGAATTCATTACAGTAAAGCTGATCATCACCATAGCTTTGGTGCTACTGGTGACAGGTGACGGAATGTGCTTAGTTGACAACAGAGAGGGTGGTGGAAATTCCTCACAGCTTCCTTGAAATATTTACATAAATTATGGATGCAAAAGTACACACGCACGTACGCACATACGCATACACACACACACAAACACAAACTTCCATTCACATAGTCATACAAATTTGTGTAGATTGTTTTGTCAGTAATAACCGCCGTTACTATCCTTGAGGAACAAAATAGCACCGAAGAGGAGTCGTAGGGATAGTAGAGGATAGTAACAGAACGAAGGGCTAGTAAGCGATCAGCATTCTTTTGCTGAGATGAGATTGGTCACCAATCATGAACGAATGCTGGGTGACTGGTACGTAGGGATGTCACTTAAGTCTCTAAAATACTGGTTGCATAAAACGTCCGCGCGGAAAGATCCAGACTGCATCAGCAAGACAAAGTTGCAAACAAAACAGACACTCACAGACCCTACACCACGGCAAGCCCACCCCCCCTCATCTCTTCCTCTGCAAAAAAGAAAAAAAAAACTGGTCTCGGTCTGCAGATACGGAGGGTATGGGGTCGGTAACACCTCAGCGCTGTTCACCAAAACAATGTCGTCTGCAGAAGCTCAGAGGCGGGTTAGATTTCCAACGATCGGAGTGGCGGGAAATATTCAAACTTGTCGTCGTTGTCACCGTCTTTGCGCGGGAAGATCAACAGTATTCAAGCAACACATTTGACAACTCCGTTTTCAAATTTTGCCCGTTTGCAATTTCAACATTCGTGTGGTTTCCTTCGTAATACGAAAGTAAGCCCAATACTCTCTCGACTGAAACGGCCGTTACACACCACAGCCGTCGATTTAGGAAATGTAAAACCAACACCCAACCGTTACCTTGACAATCAAAACTGTTTTGGTCCCATACCCATTTCAATCGACATTTGCAATCTAAAGTCACCCACAGAATGTATTACCCTATAAGATGTAGACAGGGAGAATCAAAACTGTGAACACGGTACTCTGTAAGACACACCAACGTTCTTTCAACGCAGGCCGAGGAAGGTTGGACGGTGGTCGAATGAGAATAGACACCCCCCTCTCCAACCGGCCAGACACCAATAAATAGCTCTCGCTGATGTACCAGAATAGCTACAATCCCCTGGAGCAGTTACATAACTGAAAAAAATAAAAAAAACGAATGAACAAATAACATGGGGAAGAGGATGGTCAAGAGCTTAGGTGAATATAGACCTGAACTGAAACCTGTCTGAGGGATGAAGGAGAAGCTGATGTCGGCCATTACTGCTCCCCCCCCCACTCGCCACCTCGTCCCCCTAACCCCCTCCAACGCTTCCCCAGCGCTCTCCATCTCCCCCGTTTCGTCTACTTTCATAGCAGTTACTGTTGGTGTTATTATTGTTACTGTTGTTGATGCTGCTGCTACTGCTGTTGTTGCTAACCTTGGTTATGTGATTTAACTAAAATGATTTTGTTAACAAAAACTGGTTTCACTATTCCACGTTATCGACGTCTTTCCTATAACAATATTTATATCACGCTCACTCCACTTTAACCCCCTTACTTAACCAAAAGACCTTATCACACCCTTCCTTCTGTCACCCCATCTATATCCTACTTTTCACACACACACACACACACACACACACACACACACACACACACACACACACACACACACACACACACACACACACACACACACACACACGGGACACCACGAGCATAGCTCCCCTTCCCGTAAAATACAACTAGGTAAACACACACACACACACACACTCCAATCCCGATTTTATTGCCAGGTTTCCTCAGTGAATTCGTATATCAAATAATCTTCAGTGTACACAGTGTGCGACTGTGTAGTGAGAGTGTGGGGTGGGATGTGCCGGGGGCGTGTGTGCGTGTACTGATATGAAGTCAGACTTGCTCTGGAGGCTCAAACGGCCTCTGTCCTTTGAGGTGAAAAATGTGTGTGTGTGTGTAATATATGGGATACCAGTGTTCATATACTTCTTCGTCCATGTCATCTAATCTTGAGCCACCAATTCTGTGACGTACTTTATTTCTCAAAAGTCTCATAAACTTTCAAATGTCTCATTCTGATCCTCACTTCAAGATATAGCATCGAACCGACACCAAAACCGAACACTATCTGTGCACGCACCCCACTGCCTATGATTGAAGACCTGCATGTTTTAGATACATTAAAATGCATCAGCACAATGCATATAACAGAGCAAAGTGATGCGTTTATACATCGGTAACATAAATAGGATACGCCAGTGTTACGTGTACAGGTATTCTATATCAACAATAACCGTTACTCCAGATTTGAACTGTTACACCGAGACGACAGAACCGTCGACATGACGTCACGTCGTTGTCCCAGCGAACTTGACATCATCCCTACGTACAGCTTTGCGTTCTGTTGCCCGACACCTGCTATAGCGATTTTCTTATCTGACAGCTGTCTCCCGCCCCTAGGGAAGACGCAGCAGTTGGAGGGGGAGCTGCAGGTTGAGGAGGAGCTGCATGGCTTGACATGCGGTCTTGTGAGGATATCAGACTCGGCTGGCTCTTGCCCAAACGACATGAGTGTCATTTGCTGGCACGGCACCAGGAGAAATGTCGGTGGGGTGCCTTGTATGTGGGTGCCGGCTGATTCCGAGTGAGGCTATTGGCTTACGCAGAGCTGTTGGCTGAGCCAAAAGACGGTTGCCTTCTTTGCCTGCTCAGTCTTGTTTTGAAGACACGGGAAATTTTCTACAAGAAATAAACTTAAAGATCTACAAGAAACTAACATTAGTTTTTAACGATGACTGTGGCAGCAGGCATCCAAGATGTGTAGTGAAATGTTGGAACTAATTTCCTGTTAATGCAACTGCAGCAAACCTTTGTTGAAGGACATGGGAAACGCGAGCAGATGATGTGAAAAAACTTTTTATGTGGCCTTCGGCTCTTGTAACTGTCTCCATCACCGACAAATTAAATTCCTGATATGCATTTCTGCTTGTGCCGTGTGTGTGTGTGTGTGTGTGAGTGTGTGTGTGTGTGTGTGTGTGTGTGTGTGTGTGTGTGTGCGCGCGCGCGCGCGAGCGCGCTTTCTGCACGTCCCCACACACCATAAATTCCCCGGAAACTGTGCGCAATCAAACTTTTGATAAGCAAAGTTCTTGTTTTACAGGTATTTTAGGAGACGGACTTATTACACTCGCGTTGCCTATCATACGTGTGTAGACCCTCCGTTTGACAAACAAGGAAAAGGGCTGGACTGGGTTGTAATGTTACACACACACAAGAACAAGCATGATCTCCCCCAGCACATGCAAGCACACGTGCGTTATTATATATCTACTCTCTCTATATTTCTTAGAGTGGGTGGGATGTGTATGTTTATGGCGAAAATGTGTTTGCGAAATCAAAATACAAGTACGATTATTTGTAAGCAATAACTAGCGTTTCTGTCCTTAGGGACAATATAGTACTGAAGAGGTCGAGTCATACCAGTGGCAAGGTAAATACTGGAGGAGAGTAGCAGAACGGAATGATAATGTGTGTGTGTATGTGTGTGTATATATATATATATATATATATATATATATACATATATATATATATATATATATATATATGTATATGTATATTACAGATTAGTCTTGAATCATAAAAGGGTGCTGCGTGACTCTGGTCCGTAGGAATGTTACTAAAGTCCCTAAAATGTAGACTTCGTAAAGGATGCGATCCGTTCCCCCATGCGGTGTGCAAATCAGAGTAATCCTGTCCAAACCCGAAAATCCTTTCTCAGGAAGGAAGTAGGGCCGTAGCAAGCCATTGCTGAGGAGTGAAGCCCTTGACATCAGTGCAACAAACATGGGGAATTATGTATGTTTAAGCAAAGATGTAATCAAAGAAAATATGTAATGCAAATGAAATATGTTCCAGCAAAGATTCAAACAAAATATGTATACAAGCGCATGAAGATTGTGAAAAAGATCTTACTTGTTAATAGTGAAAAATAAAGGTATTCAGGATGAGGAGATTTATTAAATAATTATGTTTTTGATGGTATAAAGGAAATACTGGAAGAAAAGGATGATGGATAAGGATGCGACTCGTTGATCTAAGAAGAATTGTGGAAATGAAAACCTCAACTGTTTTGAATACGACAACGTACTCGTAAGATTATGTAAATGACAATGAGCTCACAAGCCCTGTAGGAGGACAATTGTGAAAGGGATAGTTACAGTGGGTGCGTGCGAACAGGGAGAAAGTAGAATTGAGGTTTCTGGTGGGAAATGGAGAACAGACTGAGGTAGAGGAAGGCTAAAATGGTGGCGGTTGGCGAAAATAAGCGTGTTGCCGAGACAATCACCCGTAAATTTGTACAGGGCAGTGGTGGCCACAGGCATAAATACGAAATCAGACAAGTGTTGTAGATGTTGTATATGAAATAAAAAGTAGCACTTACTTGAGGAAAAACCTACGATGAGTGAAGACTACCTTTGTGAGCAGAAAGATGACAGTGGTGCAGTCCTTACAAGAAGTTAATGCACATATATACAAAGTGTAAATCAGGATCACGATCACCTCTAGAATTTTTCTATGTTAGGTTAGGTTAGAAAAAATTAATCTATAAATAAAGAGAATGTAGATATACAAACCGGACCTAGATCTTTTGTGATGTTAGTTTAGGTTAGGTTAGAAAAATCTAATGTGTAAAGTGGATGTAGATGTATTAACAGAAATTCATAAAGATATGCGGACTATGCAGTGTCAAAAACAAAACTTGAGATCCAAGACGAGGATGAGATGGAGAAGAGTCAAGGGGAAAGCGAATAAAAGGAGAAATGACTTGATAAAAGAGGCACAAGACGAGAACCTGATATGAACACATAATATGTTATGAACGAAAGTTTAATGTGAAGGAAGGAGTAAGCGCTGGAAGAGAATGAGAACATTTAAAGGCTTAAATCACGCTAAGTGGACAAGATTATAGGGATCAAGCGAGAAAAGCAGATGGAGAGAACGAGCTAAGGAAATTAAGATAATAATGGAAAAATGTTTGATAAAGACACTGCATCGGCGGAGTGGGAAAATGAATGTAGACGGATTGTATGAGAAGAGGAACGCATTTAACGAGATTGGCCGGCCGTGCACCGTGTTCTAAAGTGGCCGTTAAGATGCGGTGGGGGCGGGTGTCTGTAATCTCACCGTGGTTGTCCCCAAACAGATATTTTGAAACAAAAGGAACTATACAGAGTGCTATTAGGGAAGAGTACTGAGAGACAGCAACTAGTCACATCTTCATTGCCGGTGATGCAGCGGCGGTACTGACAGTGAAAAGAGAGCATTAGGAACTGCCAAATCCATCTGGGATATATATATATATATATATATAATATATATATATATATATATATATATATATATATATATATAAGAAAGATGAGAGCGAATGTCAGAAAGATCAAGGTAATGAGGATGCGAATGAAAAAATCTTTGCAAACCAAATTAACGGAAGGAACTTAGAAATGGTCTAGGATTTTTACGTCCTTGAGAGAGGATTTAGAAACTGATAAAGGAAGCAAAGTTGGCAGGCAAACCCTACTTACGGGGAAGGGCACAACGGAAAGCACACATGCACACACACACATAATTAACTAAAGCAACTGTAAGTTTCTCGACTTTCTCCAATGCGCTGTATGTATTTATGCATGTACAATATGAATGTATTATTCATGTATGCAGTGAATGTATGTACTATCCGCATGCATGTATGTACTGTGCGCATGTATGTATGTACTGTACGCATGTATTATGTATGCAAGTGCTGTAAGCATGTATGAATGTACTGTAAGCATGTATGTGTATATATGTATGTGTGTGTGTGTATGTGTACGTATTGTACGTAAAACCAACTTTGGGTTCTGGCCTGCTGGCCCCGTCTCCTAGTTAGCCTCCCCCCTCCCCCTCTGTGCCCCCCTTCCCACTCCCCCGGTCTCCCCCGCCTCGATATACCCAGTGCGTGACTCACCTTAGCGACTGTGAGACGGACGGAATTTGGCCCTTTTCTCGTTCTTCGTCTCCATCGCCGTCGTGTCCTACAGAGTGCTTCGTAAGTGCGAATGTTCTGTAACTCTGCATTACGTCACAAGCGCTTCTTTCCCTGAGGACAATATCGCATCACAGAGTTGGTAATGAGGCGAGATTGATAGATGGCACAAAGGAGGAACAGTAAAAGTTAAACGCGATTAGCATTTTTCTTTGAGTGGGAGATTCACAAAAAAGGCGTGCCTCTGGTCCGCAGGGGCAATGCACCTTGCATCGGAGCCTGAGTTATTGTTGGGATGGGGTAAGTGTGAAGATAAACAACTTATCTACTAATTCAGTTATCATTATTACTACCATACGTGGTGTAAATAGGTAAATATATAAACATATCAATAAATTAGATAAACAGATAGACAAGACGACGTGCGAGGTGACTAGGTATCCGCCCCTATTGGTTTTTCTCCTCCCAAGAATGGAGCCAAAGAGTATCTCGGAGGAAGACTCCAATCACCACAACGATATCGTGGCTAGTGGTGACAGTTTTGCAGATCAGGCGATTCTACACGAAACCGAGATGTAAAGCTTGTGTAGAGAGAAGAGGCAGTGCCCTAGCCAAGCAGCATCACACGAAGCAGAAGAAAAGGATTAAGATAAAGATTAAGTAAGCGAGATATGCGTGGAAGCATGTGGTGAATATGATTATGTTGAGACAATATGGAGAAAAAAAAAGGAAAGGGTGGCAAAGGAAATTGACCGAATGTCTGACAACAGGGTCGCACTTTTAACTGGAGGAGGAGGAGGAGGAGGAGGAGGAAGGTTGGAGATCTTGTCTCAACGAGGTTGAAGTCTCCAACTACCAAAGAACAGTTGTATCTATCGCTGAAACTTTCAGTTTAAACAAACATCCACCCACACACACACACGCGCGTACACAAATACACACGGTTACACGCACACATATACACACATACATGTATGAACTGAACTAAGCGTGTTACACTTCTACAGCCTTTGTATGGGAACTAAATAAAGAAGCTGCCCTTTGGTAGTAATAACAGTCAACCACTTCCTTTGTTCCCTTTGCCCTTGGCCTTGGTCACGAACTTGATCATGGGTTCGCAAAAGTCCTTCGCAAGAACCTTAGGATTGCCCTTGGTTCTCTCTTTGTTCCTTCTGACGGTCATGTTCTTGAACTTAGGCTTTGTTCTCTAACTCCTCTTCGGTTACATCCTAAATTTCTTCAGACCGGAAGCGATTAGAGATCTTTGGGTAACGTTTACTCCCCCAGCTCCCCTCCCCCCACCACGGCCTCACTCAGAGTCAAATCAATTAACAGTCTTGTTTTTTGGTCTGTAAGTCCCAAGACTCCTGATTTTCGATTCACTTTTTCCTCCTCGGGTGATGTGGTGAAGAGAGCTGCTGATGGCCCCTGAAGAAGCATGGAGACAATCTATAACACACTATATCTATCATACTACCAGTCTTCCTCCTGTTTTCAACACTGGTCTCTTTTCATTAGTATTTCCTGAATCAAATAATAATGATATACATACATATACCAAAGGCTTTTTCCCCCTTACAAGGGAGGTAGCCAAAAGACAAAGGCATACAAACCACTCCCACCCATTCCATCCCCTACATACTCCCACTCCCCTCTACCCTCTTCTGGTACCCTCTTATCATAGCACCTCCTGGATAACGGATCATCCCTACATATTGTCCAGAATACTAATAATAACAAATAATAACGATGATAAGACAATGAAAATAAAACAACAATAACAATAATAATCATAATAAAAATAACAATCTAAATGTGAATGCTGATTGTCTTTAACGATAGCAGAAAATCATGTATATTAATATATGTAATGTTTTCATCTCCATTTGTATATTTACATACTTCTTTACCCCAAACCATACTTAACTGATAAAATGTACGAAAGCTCAACTTATTTCTAACTGCTGGGCATCCTTCAGCATCCTCGATACGTGAGTAATTTGAAAAATTCATACATTTGAATATTCAAATATCTAACGGTTTTAACGGTTCACCATAACTCCTCCCGGTTTGATTATCCCCAATTTACTGTTGTTCTTAATACATTTGGTGCAGGCTAACCTCAAACGATTTTATTTTAAAGAGGAGGTTAAGACCAGAATTTTCTTATCTATTTATGTATTATATCAATTATTCATTTATCGATTTATTTATCTATTATTATATCTCTTACTTATATATCTATTATTCACTGATCTCTTTATTTTTCTTTCAAACCTTGTGCTCCTCTGTCCCTATTACTTCCGTTCCCAGCGGCCCTTACTTTCTTATTTAAGCTGCCGTCACATTATTTTATTCAACGTGTATGACTCCTTTGACAGTGACAAGACTATGATGAGGTCCAAATATTCTATTAAAATAATTTATAATTCACTTATCCCATGTACGCATTCTAGCCTGTTCATTTATTCATTTACCTATTTATTCATTTGTGCCATTCGACAGAATTTCATATTACGTTCGCGAAATGCAAGATAGTTCGTTGAACGAGTTCAAGGCTACCTGATGGTCTTTTCCTGGTATTCCTTGTTTGTCAGTTCTCGACAGACAACGGGAGCTAATCTCAGTCGCACGATGTCTGTACTGAACTCAAGAGTTCGTACCCAATTTTTTTTTTTTTTTTTTTTTTGAGATCCACATATGAACTACTACAAACTGTAGCGACATTTAGGGAAAAATATATGGCGTGCATTCGCGTGCGGGACATCACGAGCGTAGCTCCCCTTCCCGTAAGATACAACTAGGTAAATACACACACACAAAAGACTTCTACTATATGGACAAGATGGAGAGAGAAAGTCTAACTCACCCTGGATCGTAATACGCTGCGCTGGCGTGGTATTCACATATGAAGGTGAGAAGCCTACAATATATATATATATATATATATATATATATATATATATATATATATATATATATATATATATATATATACATATATATATATACACATACATATATATATTTGTGTCAAATATGACATTTGGAAATAAACTCTTCTGCTGGGATTCGAACCCCCGCCAGAGCGATTAGTCTGTGAACTAATTCGTTCTGTTTTGAAGGGTCGCGGTGGAGTGATGAGTACGGTCCTCGCTTTGTAAGAAGCAAGCCGCTCTGGCGGGGGTTCGAATCCCAGCAGAAGAGTTGATTTACATATATATATATATATATATATATATATATATATATATATATTATATATATATATATATATTTATATATATATATTATATACATATTATATATATATATGATATATATATATATACATATATAACTACATACAAATGTATACAAGCACATATACAAATATAATATATCCATTTACACATAATCATACAATACACATATACAAATACAAAGAGCAGCGACCAATTTGGTTCTTAGCCTCGCAGATGAAACGAAGACTGAAACAATGGAACTTCCATCATTTGAGGAGAGAGGAGTAAGAGGCGACTTGATAGTAGTGAAATATTGGCAGAGAGAGAGAGAGAGAAAGAGAGAAAGAGAGAAAGAGAGAGAGAGAGAGAGAAGGGCGATGCTATACAAAGGTACAACGGATACCCAATTTTCTTTCTTTTCCAGTTTTTATGTTCTCTGTAACGAAAGAAAGAAAAAATCATGATAAACGAGAAACAATCCTGAACCCATCTCTATTTCCCCAGTACCCTCTTTCAGGTCCTGTTCACATTAGCGGTTTGAGCCACGCGGAAACCGCGGCGGTACCGCATAGTTACGGAAAAACTGCACGGTTGTGAGCGAACGCCTCTATTAACTTGCACTGTAATTGAACCGCCGCGGTTCAAACCGCTAGTATGAACAGGGCCTCACTGAATAAAAAACGGGGGGGGGGGGCGAAATAATGCAAAGATTAAAGGAATAAAGGTGACTGGAGTACTATATGAAGCCAGCTGCGACAGCCACCTTTGCCCAGTGTCCTCGGATAGCTAGGGATACTGAAATTACCAGTTGACTTTGGGAGATATAAACAGGTAGGTTTACAACGATGCTTGACGATACTGAACTAATGTTCATTACTATTGCCGGTGACTGATACAATGATACATATATTTACATACAGTACGCACATGCATACATGTATGTATGTTTGTATGCACACATCACACCATGAGGGACTTGGGGGCACGGAATGCGGGATGGGCAGCCGACTCCAGGCCCCAACGCCACCGCCGTCCTCCTCCTCCTCCTCCTCCTCCTCCTCCTCCTCCTCCTCCTCCTCCTCCTCCTCTTCTTCGTCGCCCTCTTGCAAGCGACGAGTCATCAACAATGGCTGTGGTTCCTCTCACATTCCTCCCACGTCCGCTTCCAACCACTTCAATACCGCGGCTCCCTTGATGCATTCTGTCATGACAAGGCGCAAGATGGTTTCATTAAACAGGTGAGGACCGGCGAGGGTCTCGACCGATCCTTAGTTCGTTCAGGATGAGGACCGCCATTAAGGGAGTAATTACTCGAAGTGAAGGTTTGTTGTGTGTGTGAGAACTTGATGTGCACACAACCTGTCTTTGTATTGAGGTTGTCCATATTCCTCAACAATTGTCGGTTTGTCGGAGGTGAGAGGGTGGGGGAGGTGTAGGGGGAGGTGGTGAAGAGGAACGGGGAGGGGAAGGGAGAAGGGGAGGGAAAGGGGGGAACAGATGAAATGGAGGGAGGGTGGAGAAGGAAAGTGAGGGGGAAGAGGAAGGGAATGGAAGGAGGTGGGGGAAGAAGGACGAGAAGGAGAAGTGGGCATTGGAGAAGGCGATAGGGGAGGTGATGAAACAGAAGGGGGGTGGGGGAGAAGAACAGCGAGGGGGAAGGGAAGGGGAAAGGTGGGGGTGGAAGGACGGGGAGGGGGAAGGGGGATGGAGGAAGAAGGAGGGGGAGGTGGAAATGGTGAGCGACATATGAATGACCTGACCTTTATTTTACTGACCTACTCTCAGTGAATTAGGCAAACCCATGCTCCCAACTTACGAGCGGGTACCCGCACAGCAAGTTCGACTGCGCATGCGCGCCGATACATCGAGGCGATCAAGCTCTGAACTCGTTTGAACAATGAACAGTTACATTTACACACATATCGA
>NC_134805.1:40307364-40312364 GCF_046742065.1 Oratosquilla oratoria | reverse complement strand
CTTGTTCTCTCGTGCACTTCTTCCGTGTCCGTGATGTCCTCCCTGTCACCTTGGCTTTTATTATCTTCATTTTCAAGTCTCTAAGATCAGATTCGCTGGTGGGACTTTCTCTGCGTGGAAAGATTCTAGGTTTCCTGCGATGTGGAGCAGAGAAACACATTGTTTTCTAGATTTCTCACTTTTCTTCTCTAGACTTTCCTTGTCTATTTCTATCCTTCCCGCCCCCCGTTTTCTATTCTATATCCCTCCTTATCTATTGTTATTACAATCATTATTATCATTATGACTAATGATTATTATCATTATGATTATTATTACATGGATGCTCACTGGCCGAACGCATTAGTGTCGCGACTGCTGCAAAGGTCGAGGTGATTCCTACAAAGTCCTCTGTAAGGGGAACATTAATAAGCTACTGATAGGGGTGGGGGGGAGTTCACGATGTTAAACCGAATAATTTATTATTATCATTATTATTATTATTACTATCATTATTATTATATATATATAAATAAATATATATATATATATATATATATATATATATATATAATGTATATATATATATATATATATATTTTTTTTTTCTTCTTTTTAATCCGTCCTCACCCATTCCTGCATGGCTGCAATCTAGTGTCAGATTTTTTTTATATAATTCTTTACGATGTTTTTCTTCATACGACTTCGTAATGCTTTCCCATACACATCGTAACTGGCGGGGAAACTGCGAAGAGACGGGCGGGGGTGTACGAGAGAAAAGATTGTTTATTTAACAAAGAGGAAAATGTCAGCTGCAACAGGTGCCACTGGCTCTCGGAGAGCCCGACAGACGACGACGACGACGACGACGACGACGAAGTGCCAAAACGACAATGGCATGCAAAGCAAAAACTACTTTGTGGTTGTGTCCTCCTTCGTATAATCTCTCTCTCTCTCGCTTTACTTCTCTCTCTCTCCCCCTCGCATGACAACGGCGAGATTGTCCATGAGGACGGAAGCGCTGGTAAAATACAGTCTATAACAACAATTCTCTCTCGGCCAAGCTATAAAAATATCCTGTGATGATATCCATTTTCTAAATAACAAATCTGTCCTTTCTTCTTGTCCTCTTTTTTGTGATAAACAAGACAACCACCATACTGCCCACAAACCGAAACTACCCCTTTCAGTTAATGATCATTTCAATACCCGTTGAAATGAAATAAAGGAGTTTTCGGTGTAAAAGAAAATGGTAATTGTAATTCTGAGTTACAAACACGAAGATTACGTAAATATAAACAGAAGAACGGTTAACCAGGCAGGGAGGGCAGTTCGTATCATGTGGGAGTGAAATCACTTGCGCTGTTCTACTTGCGTCGGTTTTCCAACGTAAATGACTCTGACGCCAATCCTTTCCTCATTATGCTCCAAGAAGTTTGTATCTGTTGGGATATTTATGTTTTTATTTTCTCTTTCTTTCTTTCTTTTTTTTTTTAGTTTTCTTTTTCCTATTTCCTACTGCGATGTCAACAATGAACTGTTATTGTGAAAGAGGTCTATGATGAAGGTCAAATTCATTTGAACTTGGAAAAGAAGAAAAAGAAGAGTAAGAAGAGAAGAAGAAAAAGATGAAGAGGAAGAAGAAAAAGAAGTAGAAGAAGAAGAAGAAGAAGAAAAATGACTAAAAATGCTAATCAGTGGCATCAAATCATTATGAAAATACACACAGTAACAAGACTAAAATAAAACAACATAAAATCAGAAATACAACAAAGTCTTAGAACCACAAATCTCTACCTCAGTATTGCCAGTTACTGAAATCTCCGCCAGTTTTTGGTCAACGGGGGTAGAGTGATGCTGCTATTATTGGGTGCCACATTACTTGGAATTATTTAGTGAATTTATTGCATAAAACCGACCAGTATTCATTTTTATCCCAAACTCAGACGGTATTCATGGAAAATTATTCTGCAGAGAGCAAAAGCCACCTACAGCATTTTTATTCTAATGAGCTTCGGACGATTCTGTTCAGGTAAAAGGAAACCCTTCTCCCTGTTCCTCGAGGGCCTCCCTTCCTTCCTTCCGGTAAGGACAAGGAAGGGCCCGAGGTGGACCTTACGGAAGTGTGACGGTAAACAGATGCCACGATCAGCGTCACATGCAGGAAGAAGAGGCCTCCACTCACAAGGAAGAGGAAGAGGAAGAGGGATCAGGAAGAAGGAAGATGAAGAAGGCAGGAAGGCCGTTATGCACATGAAGTTCATTGTTCATCCCTTCCGTACCGGGCTGTACTTTCCCTTTCATAACTACGGCCGTCAGGCGATTTCATTCATCTCAGCTGCTGGCCAACAGCCTCCTCTCACCCCCTATGTTGGCGTTGAAAGTGTTAAATGTACAAGAACAAGGCACAGATAGTCGATAAAGCACAGGAGGTTTTGTATACATTTCTTGTCAAATAAATAACAACAGAAACAATACAAAGATAATCGATAAGTACAGAATATATCTTCCTTGTCTGTTGGATGACAGATGCAGTCGATAAGGTATAGATCTACTTTTCCCAAATGAATTACAAAAACAATACAGAGGTAGTCGACAGGGCACTGTGGTCTTGGCCTCCATTCGTGTGAACAGTGTCAACGTACACAAGGCAAAGGCAGTCGATCGGGCGGCCAGGATGGTCTTGTTTAAACTTTGTAACGGGAACAAGCCAAGAGTGGTCGATAGGGTTGGGGGGGCTTCTGGCAGTGGATGTGTTTTCTTGGGAGGGGGTGAGGGGGAGAGGGGGAGTAGAAAATAAAAGTTCCAACTAATGACAAGGGGTGTGATGGGGGAGGGGGGCTTCTAGCAGTGGATGTGTTTTCTTGGGAGGGAGAGGGGGAGAAGAAAATAGAAAATTCAACTAATGAGAAGGGGCATGTGGAGGGAAGGGGGCTGGGGTCACATGAGCTCCCCCCAAAATAATAAAAGTGCACCCAACATCCAATTTCAATTATTAGCATTTTCTTTTAACACCTAACTTTATCTAACTGGAATAATTACTAAACAGCTAAAATTGTTTCCACAAGATTCAATGAGCGTTCGGGAGAGAAGGGGTAAGTGAAGAAGGGAAGGGGGAGAAGGTGTGTGCATCTTCATTTAATCCCAATAAGTTTCCCTTCACGGGATTAAGAAAGTGGATGTCGCGGAGGGAACGAGGCTGTGGGTGAAGGGTGAGAGAGAGAGAGAGAGAGAGAGAGAGAGAGAGAGAGAGAGAGAGAGAGAGAGAGAGAGAGAGAGAGAGAGAGAGAGAGAGAGAGAGAGAGAGAGAGAGAGAGAGAGAGAGAGAGAGAGAGAGAGAGAGAGAGAGAGAGAGAGAGAGAGAGAGAGAGAGAGAGAGAGAGAGAGGTAAAGGGTGAGGTCCCCCTGAGAAATCCTTGAAAGCGACAAACGGAAAAGTTGTCATTTGGGGGTGGAGGGAAACTATGTGTTCTTGTTTTGGCATGGATGTTTCACCTGCTTCCCCCACCACAACCACCACCACCACCACCACCACTGCCGTCGCCTCCTTGAGCTTCGGCGAAGGTAGCACGGAGACCTTGCAATGTTGATGTGTGCGGCACGGAGGTACAGGTCACACCAAACATCGTTACCGGCCGCATGTGTGTAGCTCTAGCTCTGGTCTACCTCCAAACCCGCCTGCACAGCTACGGTCAGCTCTTGATCTTGATCAAGAGGCATTCTCCAGAAGCTCAACCGCGATGGGGAAAGATCAAATATCGGTTCTGACTCGTCCACGGTCGTACCGCTTTCGACCGACTCTACTGGCGCCCCACTGTCCGTCTCCCGGCAAGTGACGACCTGCATGCGCACGTCACATGATCGTGTGATGTGCTACGTACGTGATGTGAGCTAAGGGCATTACGTGTACTACTTTCCTCTTATGGCACGTGGGCCATTTTTGTGTAGTGGAAATGTTACAAGTCTTCTGTGCGCGTTGTAAAATGTGTTTTAATACAGTAAGGTATGTGCATACATATATATATATATATATATATATATATATATATATATACATATATATACATATATATATATATACATATATATATATATACATATATATATATATACATATATATACATATATATATATATATATATATAAATCAGTTTATAAATTGGTGCACATTCTCTAGCTGTGTTGTTCACATAGGTGTGCAGTGCACTCGTGAAACGACATCTACAGCGGGAGAGGAGGGGAAAGCACTTGGCACTCGGTGCCAAGCTTGAGTGCACTTGATGCCAGTGCACTGTACAACAAGTTGCCATTAATGCGCGCAGACATCCTGGGAACATGGCATAGTTTGCTCTTTTTTATTCCCTTCCCCGACCTCTTCTTTCTCTCTCTTTCCCCCTCTCTCCGTGACTTGGCACAAGGCTAGCCAGAGACGCAGCCAACAACGGCATCTTCCTACCCCAGAACGAGTCTCTACTTATTCCTCCGCAATCCACTTGTTCCTCCTCTTAATCGTACCTTTCGCCTCTTCCTCTTCATAGCTTTCCTTCCTCTCCTTCCACATCCTCTTACTCCACTTGTTCCTCCTATTCTTGATATCCTTCTTTTCTTGATAACTTTCCTTCCTCACTTGTCAGAACTTGGATCTTCTTCCTGTTCCTGCTACTCCTCCTCTTCCTCCACTTGTGCCTCTTCTTCCTCTGCTTCTTCGATTTCTTTTAATTCTCTTGTGTTTTCATTTTTGTTACAATTGCTCTTTTATCTTCTGATTCTCCTCGCCTTCTTTTCTATTTTTACCTTCTGGACTATCTCCTCTTTTTTTGCCCTACTCTTCCTCTTCTAACCTACTCTTTCTGCTCTTCTTCTTCCTTTTATCACTCTTCCCTTCTCCCTTCCTACTTCCTTGTTTTTCCCCTCCTACTCCTAATCTTCCAACAACTTCCTTCTTCTCTTCCTCCAACATTTTCCTTCTTTTCTCCTCTTCCTTCCTCCTCCTCTAACATTCTTCTTCTTTCTCCTCTTC
>NC_134805.1:40247364-40304864 GCF_046742065.1 Oratosquilla oratoria | reverse complement strand
AATAAATAACCCGAAAATTAACACTCATGGTTTTATTTTATCATTTTCATTATTTTATTATTATTATAATTATTTCATTTCCCCCTGTCGACCCCCTCTCGCTCTCTCTCTCTCTCTCTCTTTTAAACGCACGAGTTCACTTTCCTTGGACCATGGATGGCATGACTTCAAGGTCAAATTGTTCCCTGTCTTCAAGTATTTTGTAAGTTCTTCAGTCTATTGTTCTACAGCTCGGTCATTTTAGCTTGAAATTATTTACTCATGTATAAATATATATTCGTTCCTGGAGTGATGGTGCTATATAAACGCACTTACAGACATTAGAGAGTGAGAGAGGGAACCATGATGTTTGAGTATAGATAAATTATTTATTACAGGAACAGTGTGTCGGGGATAGTGAGGGGAAGCTTCTGAGTGTTAGAATATTATGACCTAGCGACAGGAAAGTATAATATATATATATATATATATATATATATATATATATATATATATATATATATATATATATATATATATATATATATATTGTTAAAGATAGGGGTAGGTGGGAGATGGAGTAGGGGGTGACGAAGAGGCTCACCTTAGCTGAATTATATCATATGAGGAAACCAGAGTCGGTGGTGAGGTTTCTATACAAAAGCGACAGTCTTGGACAAAATACATAAGACAGATATGCCTTCTTGTCATTATACTTTTCTAAATCCATAAAGCCCCAAAAACAGCCTTACTTTTCCCTAAAACTTTCTCACATATCTGTCCTAAACCCACACTGTTCCTCACCAATTACTCCCTCTATTCCTCTCCTAATCCTCTTAATCAAAACCCTCCCATAAGCCTTCCCATCTACACTTAACAAACTAATCCCTCTGAAACTACTAATTTCATACTTGTCCCTCTTCCCCTTGTAAAGTGGAAATATGCATGCACTTCTCCAGTCCTCTGGCACTCTACCCTCTTAAAAAAAAAACATTAAATAACCTCACGAACCACTCCGTCTATTGGTTCATTTCCTCCCAATACCACTACATTGATATTCCCCCTAAACCCTCTATGCAATCATTTAAATCTATCCAAAAAGCCTCCCTTTCCTCTACACTCTTCTCAATACCAGGCCCATATGCCCTTACAAAACCCACATCTCCCTTCCCAGTTTCACCTTCATCCACATTAACCTTGAAGAAACCTCCTTCCACTCCACCAAACGTTTACCTATCTCTTCACTTACTAGTACAGCCACCCCTTCTCTCCCTCGTCCTCTCTTCACTCCTGAAACCCTCCCAACTACACTCCCAAACCCAAACTAGCCTCTCCCTTTTAACCTGGTTTCACTCAATGCCAACACATCCATCTATCAATCTTTCTTCTCACAAACATAGTGCCTAACTCTTCGCTTTTACTAATATCTATACCACATCCACGCACATTAAAAGACCCAAACCTTAGGGTTCTGGTTAGAAAACTCGTCCCAGACCCTCTTATGCCTTTGCTTTGCCCCCCCCGCCCTTTTTTTAAGGAATGTCCCCTTTGGGGCTCCAGGGAGAGAAGATACTTAGCCCTATCCCCGTCACGTTTTTTTCGCCTTTTACGATTCAAATGGGAACACTCGGTGGCAGTATTCTTTTCCCCCACCACATGGTTCGGCGAAATAGGAAAACCGATATTCAGAAAAGTGGTACAGGACAGTAACAACAGTAGGGGGGCAGCATAACGGAGGGACAGTCACAATGTAATAAAGTATCATAATTTCTCTATGTATAGAGATTCGCTTTACCCCAGGAAAAATGTATGGCTCTGGTCCGTATGGGCGCCCTATATAGACCCTAAAGTATCAGCTTCATGCTACTGAGCAGCTTTTAACCCCACAATAGCATGCAGTCAATACCCGATACATACACACACACACACACACACACACACACACACACATATATATATATATATATATATATATATATATATATATATATATAATATGTTGAGGAATGGGCGACAAAATGAGTGGCAGGGTGGTGAGATAAACACCGAGAACCGTTGAAGTTTTATTAACTGACGTTTCGCTCTTAACAGAGCTTCTTCAGAGTGTACAAACATAATCGGGAAATCAACAATTATATATCTTACATCATTCCGCGTTCCTTCCTTAACCCACCCCCTCCCTCCCTCTCGTACCCTTCAGCTCCTGTAAGATCATCCAGCCGGACATTTTGGACAGCTTAATAAAACCATCACGATGGTTACAGCAGGGCTGGGATGCTATAAAAGCTGCTTCTACTATTTTTCTTTTTTTCTTGTCTAATCCTTGTTTTAATATTTCCACCTCATCCACTACTTTTCAGCACATAGTGAAAGGATAAAGAGAGGAGTAATAATTGGATTTTTTCTCAGAGCGTTCCGGGTATGTAGTAAAGAACATATTGACAGAGAAATCAAATATATTTTTAAAGTGTTCTCAGGACTAAAATATCCAGAAGGGTTACTCCATAGTTTGAAGAAAATAGCTCTTAAAATAATGGAAAAGAGAAATGATGAGAAAAAGGAGACTAAGGAAGGTGGCTTCATTGTAGTTCCAAACTCCAAGCACACAGAAGAGTTAGGACATTTGCTCCGCAGAGCAGGGCTGAAGATCGCCAGTACATCCAGTACGAAGATAGGTGAAGTAGTGAGAGGTAAGAGTAGAAATGAACATAATAACAACAGTATGGTTTACAGAATCCCATGTGGTGGCTGTGACCTAAACTACTTTGGGAGACAGGAAGAGGCATACACAAGCGGACATATGAGCACAAGAGCGACCTGAGGGCCCACCGAACATCAAACGCCCTGGTGATTCATGCGGAGGAGTACGGGCATTTACCTAACTGGGACGGAGTGGAAATATTAAAACAAGGATTAGACAAGAAAAAAAAAAGAAAAATAGTAGAAGCAGCTTTTATATAGCATCCCAGCCCTGCTGTAACCATCGTGATGGTTTTATTAAGCTGTCCAAAAATGTCCGGCTGGATGATCTTACAGGAGCTGAAGGGTACGAGAGGGAGGGAGGGGGTGGGTTAAGGAAGGAACGCGGAATGATGTAAGATATATAATTGTTGATTTCCCGATTATGTTTGTACACTCTGAAGAAGCTCTGTTAAGAGCGAAAACGTCAGTTAATAAAACTTCAACGGTTCTCGGTGTTTATCTCACCACCCTGCCACTCATATATAATATGTATATATATATATATATATTATATATATGTGTATATATATATATATATATATGTATATATATATATATGTATATTTATATGTATATATATATATATATATATATATATATATATGTATATATATATATATATATATATATCAGGTGAAGCGACAACCACCACAGCCCCTTGAATTGTTGAGTCGGTTTTCGACGCACTGACAAGCGCACATCGTTCAGTCTCGTAATGATTCGCTCCGCATGTTGACCTCGGGTCAATGAGGTCAAGGCCGTGGTGAAAGGAATCGGTGGCAAGTGGTGCCAGGCGTGGTGGTTTTAGCGTAAATCGAGGTCACTGTGGTGCAAGGCGTGGCAATGGGACGTGTCGGCCTTGAGGTGAGTGGTGGTGCGAAATGTGGTGTAAACGTGGTGTGAAATGGTGTAAATCGAGGTCACTTTGGTGCAAGATGTAGTAGTAGTACAGGTGCTAGATGTGTCAGTTTAGGTGTGAATGGTGATGCATGATGTGTTAATTATGGTATAAATTTCAGTAACTGGTGCAAGGTGTGGTAGTAACACTGGTGTTACACGTGTTAGTCTTGGAGTGAATGGTGGTGCGAGATGTGGTGTTAAACGTGGTGTAAAATGGTGTAAATTGCAGTAACTGGTGCTAGACGTGGTGGTCATGGTGTGAACTGTGGAAAATGGTGGTGCAAGGATTGGTGGTTTTTTTTGCCATGGTGGTAAATGGTGCTAGAATTGGTGGTCACTGTATGACTTGTGCTAACTGGTGTGCAAGACATGGTGATACATGGTAAAATTTTTGTTCCTAGGGTGCAAATAGGATAGATATGTCGTATGTGCTATAATCATAACAACAGCAATAACTACAATAATAATAATAACAATAATAATAATAATAATAATAATGATAACTACAATAATAATAATGATAATAATAATAATAATAACAATAATAATAAGAATAAGAATAATAACAATAAAAATAATGACAATACTAATAGTAATAATAACAACAACAGTAATAATAATTACGTTCTATGCGCAAAGATGACCTACATATACAAGACCTATACGTAACTTTCAAGAAGGTTCACTCAGTCCCCTATGGTCGCCCACGTAGCCTTTGACGACACATTCTTTAATGTCATTTTCTCCGTGACGTCACAGTTTACGTAATTCCCTCCCGTGACGTCATATTCTCATACGTCATTAGATCTATGACGTCACAACACCGTCTTACCACTTTGGATGTGAAGAACCTCAATCCAGCATGTAGCTGAACCCGAAGATGTCACCTTTGCCTAATGTGATCTGATAGCCCTGGGTATTCAAGCATATATTATAAGAAAAGTCAAGGGCATACCTACTTACGAGAGAGAGTATTATTAGTTACCGAGGTCACTCATATATACCTTTAAAAATGATAATCATGTATTAAAAAATAAATACATAATAATAATAAAATAACAGCGTCTTATAATGACAGTTCCAAAGAACCTCGAAGTCTGAGCCTCCACCAGTGGAGTTCCACACGACATGACGTCACGTCGTGACACATATGACGTCACACCACGTCATCACGAATAATAACTTCAACCTACCAAACACTTGTTCGCTTTTTCTTTTTAATTGTATACTTATTAAACCTTATATCTATCATATTTTTCTTTCATTTTCCGTCAAGTGTGATCATTATCGATCTTAACTTCCAGATTCTGAAAAAGTGGACAACAATTATCTTCTATCTTGATGACGTCAACAGATACGTCTGGATTATGAAGATATCCAAGGCACTCACGGTAATCAATGCGATAAGGTCTATATATCTATCAATGTGGATGAAACGCAAGAAAGTTCATGTTACATGTATGTGTGTGCGTATGTGTGTATGCAACCGGATGGTTATATCAGACACACACACACACGACACTGACGGAAGAGTTGGAATATATTTTTCAAAATAAATAGAAGCAACGCTATGATTATTCTTCTAACCAGAAATACGTGGTTCATTTTAGGGAGATCAGTGAACAACAGCAAAGCCAAGTACAAAACAGAATTGGAAATCTTGTGAAGGTTATAAAAAAATAAGCAAACCCTTGCTAAGGATATTCTGGATAAGTCAAACAGTGTTATTGTTGCTAACTGGAAAGAAGATCACATATCTCTGTATGAGAAAGATCGGGAACACGAGAAGAGGCGGAATGATAAAGAAACGACTTCCACTAATGTGAGAAAGGATTCTGAAGAAACTTATCAGGTCGAAAATTTGTTTATCGGTTCACGTCCATTAAAGATCAAGTTCAAGTAAAGAACTAAAGGTCTCCGAAGTTAGAAGGCCTTAGCAAGTTCAAGGACGTTCGGGTCAGGAGAGACATAAATGAGGACGAAGGGACAAAGATACGAAGGTGAAGAACGTACGCCAGGAGGCGCAGAGTAACTGGCCAAAGCCGTCACCTTTTCCCTGTTATGCCCTTGGACTGTTGGGGCACGTAACTCACAGTCAATGGTGGGAAACGGAGAAAAGTGCGGGATTCGAAGACATAACTAAGCGAATGCGAGACCAGCACGCTTCCGATAACGCCATCAGCACACGGGCACTTATAATATATATATATATTATATATATATATATATATATATATAATATTATATATATATATATATATAAATATATATACATACACACACACACACACACACACACACACACATATATATATATATATATATATATATACATATATATACATACATATATATATATATATATACATATATATATATATACATATGTATTTGTATATATATGTATATATATGAATGAGAAGGGGACAGAAGAAAAACGGCAGACTCTCCGGAAAGCTCTAAATCAAAGACGGACGACATGGCATCAAAAGAAACGTGACCGTACAAGGGGCATTGCAAGGAAACTAAAAATAGACTCACGCGAACGTAGATGGTTTGCTTGCGTCCCAGTTGAACGACTATTGTATGGTTAACGTTCTTCATGTTCTGTGCATAGGAGACCAAGAAATTATGATCTTCAGCTGGGGATTAATAAACACACCGTCCAGGGGCGAGAAGTGAGCCTCGTACCAATGATAAATGCAAAGATGAATCAAAACTGTTCTTAAGGTTCACCAGTGGTAAACTGAGGCACAGAGAACTAATCTACAAGCTACGGGTAGATGTTGAATTTTTTGGTGACGCATCTGTCCAGGTTGATACAGTGAACAAAAACTTTCAATTTGTTTCAACTACGGAGAGTGATTTTATAGACGAGGGAGATGTGTCCAATAATTGTGGGCTCAAGGATATAAACCTTAAAGCGAAGGAAGGGTTCAAAATTCCGGAATCGCTCATTCAAAGTGGAAAGACATATATGCAAAAGAGAAAGACTACATACAGTAGCAACCAAAATGGGTTACACACACACACACACACACACACACACACACACACACACACACACACACACATATATATATATATATATATATATATATATATATATATGACACACAGGAAACCCACAGTCGGAGAAAATAAACTTCGAATAAAGAAGAATCCTATATTTCGGCTATCAACTGTAGCCCTCTCCTGAAGAGGGCTATAGTCGATGGCCGAAATATAGGATTCTTCTTTATTTGAAGTTTATTTTCTCCAACTGTGGGTTTCCTGTGTGTCATTTACCAATGTGCTACTATGTTTCTGTTTAGAAATATATATATATATATATATATATATATATATATATATATATGTGTATATATATATATATTTGTATATATATATATATATATATATATACCCTATATGCACATACTGTACAATTATTTCTTTAAAAATCATGGATTTATACCAACTCCTTACTATCTTTTGTAAGAAGCAGACACTTCACTAGTTCAAGTCTAAAGATACGCACTATCAATCCACGTGTTTGCTTCCGTGCTCGCATACGCGAGTCTATTTTCAAAGAGACGCAAGAAAGCACTTAACATCCAAGGCTTCTACATTTTTTTTTTCTTTTTGGTGGGGACGAAGACGACCTTGACCCAAATTCCTGTCGGATATTTTAACATCCTTAAACCAAGTTATTTGACATCCGGCAAATGTGCCCAAAGACAGTCATCCACCCAACCACCCAAACCCATCAACCACCCCCACCTCCACCATCACCCCCACCCAGCCCCCCAAGCAAGGCTGAAGTCGTTTTCCGAAGGACGTAGGGTGATATACTTGGTCTGTGGAGAGGCTACCCCCCCCCCCCGGGGGAAAGGGGGTAAGGACAGGAAAGGCAAGAGGAGAGGTATGGGTTGTTATTTACCAGCGATTCTATCCCTGTCGGTATCACTGCGAAGAGGGAGAGGGGAAAGGAGATGGGGGACGTAGGTGAGGGAGAAGAGGAAGGAGAGGGAAGAAGAGGAGAGAAAAGAGGAGCAGAAAGGGAAAGGAGGGTAGAGAGAAAGAAAACAAGGGGAGGGGAGGAAGGGGACGGGAGGGGAAACGAGGGGAAGGTAGAGGAGGAGACGGAAGGGTAAGGGATTTTCGAGGAGGGCTGGGGGGAAGGGGGAGAGAGTTGGGTAGGTTAGGGTGGGGAGGAAGCGCAACGTCATTTGTGTCCTTCTCATGAGGTCGTGGTGACCTGCTTCTGTGTGTGTGTGTGTGTGTGTGTGTGTGTGTGTGTGTGTGTGTGTGTGTGTGTGTGTGTGTGTGTGTGTGTGTGTGTACGTGTTGAGTTGTAAATCACCATGGACTTGAATCACGTGTTGGACTCGTGATCGACATATATTACCCCTCGGACGAGAGCTCAGAGCTCATATATGGCATTGCCCATGGGTAATGCTGTATGCGTGTGTGTGTGTGTGTTTGTGTGTGTGTGTGTGTGTGTGTGTGTGTGTGTGTGTGTGTGTTTACTTCTAAAAAGGTCAAGTTCAAAAAATAAAATATTCACAGTCAGACTTCCCATATCTGCAGCAGAACACGCGCAATACAAACAACGCACAAAGCCGAAAACGCATACATATACAGTGTATACATTCACATACATGACTGTGTACATACAGTGTATGCATGAGTATCATATGTATACATATGTGAATATCGGTAGGAAATATGACTGTGAGACTACGCCAGGAGACACTTAGCCGCTATCGAAGCCACCACCTTTGCCCTTGGTACTTCGGAACGCTGCAAATAATCTCGCCGTTGTATTTATATAATTTTGGTAAAATGTTTATTTATCATGCGAAGAGTATGCACTGAGGAACAAGGATAATATTTAACAGTGTCAAGACACTGGGTGGGTCAGAATTGGATGTCCCCAGTGGTGCATATTGCCTCCAAAATTGTGCCACTTTGGAGGCTCTCGACTCTAAAACCCTTCAATTGAAGAGATCAACCCACACGTCCAAATTACATTATAGATCCACACACAACCCTGAGCGAGGGCATTGACGTGTGCGGTTACCAACTCGCACTTTTTTCTTTTCTATTTTATTTCAGGGCCGTATCCGTAAGATGCCAAGTACACTCGTTGTGTCACGGTACGTGTAGCTGCCAAGCTGTAAACACCTCGACAGAGGAGGAGGAGGAGGAGGAGGAGGAGGAGGAAGAGGAGGAGTAGGAGGAGGAGGAGGAAGAGGCAAGTCCTTGAAACAAAATCACTGAAGTTCCCCAACCTTAAGAATATTGGACCACAATTTTTTTTTCCTTTTTCTTCGATATTTTCTTAATGAAGTGTGCGGCAGAAATTAGGTCAAGCTCACACATTTTCAAGGCTTTCAAGGCAGTCGTAGGATGAAAGGGATCTGAAGCTGTTCAGATCAATAAACGAGATGCAAATATCTAATTCCGCGTGGCTTGTACAATCATGCAAGAGAATTAATCCACACCGGTGTGTGTTGTTTTACACACACACACACACACACACACACACACACACACACACACACACATATATATATATATATATATATATATATATATATATATATATATATATATATATATATATGGCGAAAATAACACCCGAAGGAAAAAAAAAAGAATAATAATAATAATAAAAATAACAATAATAATAATATTGAAATAATAATAAATATAATAATAATAATAACAACAACAATAGTAATAATACTAATAATAAAGTATTAATAATAAAGATAATAATAATAACAATAGCAATAATAATAATGATAATCTATATAATTCAAGTGTTATGGCAAGTTGATTCACCTTCCCGTGCCTACGCAAAATGACGTCATGCCGGCAACAAAAAAGATTTCAAAGATTTGAAAACAGAAGAGACTCACTTTGTATACACTTCTGTTTGAAGACAGAAATATATATATATATATATATATATATATATATATATATATATTATATATACATATATATATACTATGGCTTCCATGACTAACCTTTTGAATTGCAAGAAAAACGAATTAGGTTTATATATATATATATATATATATGTATATATATATATATATATATATATATATATATATATATGCATGCAAATCTTTCCGCTGTCCTTACACTTAAGACAAAGGTGACGTTTTTATTCACACCTACATGTCTCCTATTTCAAGCTCATCTTAAAGAAAAAAAATAATCTACAAAAGATAATCATTTCGTCCTGGTAAATGTGTATTTACCATACTCATAATATCTACGATATTAAAAAGGAAAAGACAAAATTATGACATCGTTCTAGCAACACAGGCTTGGGCACATCTTGTGACAACTAAACTTGCTTTTCAGACAAGAAAGAAAAGAAAAAAGAAAAAAAAGAAAAGAAAAATGTAAAAAATTCAAGCGATTGCATATTATATATGTGTGTGTGTGTGTGTGTGTGTGTGTGTGTGTGTGTGTGTGTGTGTGTGTGTGTGTGTGTGTGTGTGTGTGCGTCCGTGTGTGCCTGTGCCTCACCAATGTCTTGGATCACGCGTTGGTCTCGTAATCGACAGCTATCACCCTCCCCAATGAGAGCTTAGGGCTCATATATGACCCGATATATGGGGAAAGCTATAACTTTATACAAACACACACACGCACACACACACACATCTCTTTGCCCACCAGAGTCAGGGTGCCGGCTCGTAGTGCATCGATGCTAAAATGTTCAAACCTCTGCCCAGCTCAAACTCGAATCACTGAATTAGCGATTGATCTGTGTGTATTTATCTAGTTGTATTTTACGGGACGAGAACTATGCTCGTAGAGACACGTTTTTGTATCTCTCCGTATCCAGTTTGTTCTTAAAATCTTGCAAATTTTGGCGCTCACTGTTTCCCCGTTTAGTTTGTTCTAGACATCAATCACTCTGTGTGGGAAGCTATTCTTTTTCAAATCTTTCCTGTAACTGTCCTTCTTTACTTTCTTCTCGTGTCCTTTTGTTTCTCTTGTGTGTGTGTGTGTGTGTGTGTGTGTGTGTGTGTGTGTGTGTGTGTGTGTGTGTGTGTGTGTGTGTGTGTGTGTGTGTGTGTGTGTGTGTGTGTGTGTGTGTGTGTGTGTGTGTGTGTGTGTTTGTGTGTGTAACCAGTCACAACTCCGGTACCAGTCACTTCCGGTTTAGGCCATCGATTGGATCTAAAAATATCCCCAAAGTTCCGTTGAATTTGTTATTTTGAATTTGTAACGGTTAGATTTTGAATGCGTAACGGTCAGACTTTGAATTTGTAACGTCCAGACATTGAATCTGTAATTACTCGACCTCCAAACGTTTCTGAACCAATATACATCATTCATTCATTCATTTTATCAGGGGTGACTCCAGATGACTTTGATTAAACTTATCCTCACGCTACGCTATAGTGAGCTCTGAAACAATTGGTTGTTTGAAAACAAGATTAGACAGCTGTATAGATGGGGACGACAGGTGGTAGGGGGCATGGAACTGCCTACTGTAATCCTTATGGTCTCCTGCAGTCTTCTTCATTCTTAAAGTAAACAAGGAACAACGAAATGTTAAAAAGAGAGAGAGAGAGAGAGAGAGTGAGTGAGAGAAAGAGAGCTTGCAGGTGCTTTCGTGTGTGACCCCCCACCTCCCGTTCCCCAATAGAATTCTTTTTCTTTTCATTCTGAAATCAAATCTACCTGAAGAATCTCCACTGCTTTTCAGATGGTGGAAGCGATGAAAAATAAAATACAATACAATAAAACAAGACAAAAAGAAACAAAATAAAAAGAATAAACAACGTTAATAAAACAAAAGCATAGAATAAAATAATAGTAAATAAAATTGTAACTGAATGAAAATAAACTATAATAACAAAATGATATAAAATAAAATACTCCCAAATAAAATACAAAGACAAAATGGAATGATAAAGGCGGATTCTCCCAGGTAAGTGGGCTAAGAGAGAATACAACAGAGTAATGTCGATGCCCAAGGGAGACATCAACGGCGTTGCCCCAAGGGTGACATCAACTGCTCCTTGCACCCTGGCCGCAGGAGCAAAGGCCAGAGGACGAACGGTCAACCGACTCGATGTGCTCGCTCTGCCCTTGGCCACGGACGATGAGGACCGCCCATTAGACAAGGGGGATCATCCTTAGCAGCCCCAAACGCGCGCGTGCGTGTGTGTGTGTGTGTGTGTGTGTGTGTGTGTGTGTGTGTGTGTGTGAGAGAGAGAGAGAGAGAGAGAGAGAGAGAGAGAGAGAGAGAGAGAGAGAGAGAGATCTGTTGTGTGGGTGGATTAGAAAAAGGGAAGTAGGGATAGAGGAGGTAAGTAGGTATGTACGTACAGATGTATGTCAGTAGGCAGGTACGTAGGACGGTAAGTATGTCGGTAGGGAGGTACGTAGGTAAGACATTAGGAAGGGGAAGAGAGAAGTAGGGAAGGAAATAGGTAGGTAGGGAAATGTGGATGGAGATGTGGAGTAACTTCTTTGCAATCCTTTGTAACTTCAGCCGTGAAGTGAAGTGGAGGCATTTCCTGACGGGGAAAGGGGAGAACCAGCACCACCCGACCCGCTGCCTGCCCAGGCCTCAACCACATCCGATCTTCATTCCCTCTTTTTTCGTCTGCCTGTTTAGACAGACCCACCAAGAATGAGTCATCCTAGACATGTGGTCATTCATCCTACTTGCAAACAAAAAATAAAAAATAATTAATAAAAACCAAGAAATGTCCTGGCGTGAAGGAAGATTGGGAAAGTAGACATTCACCCCGGCTATCCGTGTACATAGGGTCAAGGGTGACGATTCTGTGCACGGTGGGGCGTCTCCTGGCGGGCGCCCTTCATCAACCCTCTCAATACGGTGGCTCACTTTACTGTTTTTGTCCTGACTGAAGGGCGGTCACGGAGCTGAAGCCCTGTTCACACTAGCAGTTTCAATCGCTGCGGTTCAATTACAATGTAAGTCAATGGAGGCGTTCACAGACAACCGCGCCATTCAAACAGCTAGTGTGCACTGTCGTTTACCAGCGCTTCTGTCCTTGTGGAATATTTCGTGTAGGACATGCATTAACATACAAAATTACACACAAACGATAACGCAAATAAAACAAACAAATTAATAAACAAATTAAATAAGACAACCTAAACAAAATTAAAAATGAACAAATAAAAAAAAATACATCACTCTACAAGCAAATAAGCAACAACAAAATAAAACAAAAAGAAAATGCATCAAAATTAGCAAACAAATCAGTAAACAATAAAAAAAAAGACAACAGCCCACCCATGCGCAAATTAATACTCCTGTCACATGAGAAACGGCACGGTAGGTCCCCCCATTACCTTCATTCAAGGATGACCAAGCCATCCCAAGAGGACTCCTCCTCCTCCTCCTCCTCCTCTTCCTTAGTGTGATCCCCACGCAAGTCAGGATCATTTTAAGCCGTCAGGATACTCGCCCCATTATCCTCCGTTCCTTCAAGGACTCATAAAATCCATTTTACAATCTTCAGTCAAAACCTATTGAGCTGTTTGGCACTCGGACGCTATAATGACTACTGAAGGTTAGCACCCCCCCCTCTCCCCCCCCCGGCTCCTGTCCTGGGATGAATAAAATTGATTGGCGCTGGTCAGAATAAAATGGGTAAAGTGTATTTCAGCACAGCTCAGGGATGAAGTGAGATTACACATACCTTCCTAAGCTACTGAATATCAATTTTATTTACATTCTGAAACACACACACACACGTTTCTAAGTGAATTTATATATTGGCACTGCGTTACATTCAACTGCCTCAGCTGAAAGCTCATTCCTTTAATTAACGACATGCTGAGCAAACCATGCAACCCAGATATATAACCTGAGAGAGTAGAGAAAGGGAGCCAAGCCAATCACTCCAGCTACATCGTTAGTCACGTTGCACGAAGCCGAACCAAACGGTCTATGATTAGCCAGAATAAATTAAATAGAGGACGTCGCCCCCCCCCGCCTCTCTCTCTCTCTCTCGATCACATCCAGAAACCTCTTTGATCGAAACTAAGAATTAATTTCATCTTAATACCCTCCCGTACTTGACAGTACTTAACCTTCTCTTCTACCTGCCGGAAAAAATATTTCATTCATCTCTATCAGCTCTGAGGCCAGAGATATTTACGAAGCTCCTTGGATGCATATTAGCGTCATGGATGTATAATTAGCTCGAAGGTCATTTATACAATGGCAAGTGCCCGACACAAAGGTTCTGAAGTAACAACAATAAAAAAACAACAACAAAAGAAGTTACACGTGTCTTCGTTCTTCTACTTCCCGAAGTATTTTCCACAGACACTATTTATCTACTCATCTATTTTTTTTTGACATTTCACCGCCTTTTGGAATATGTATATAAAAAAGAAAACCACAAAGTATAGGTCAAATTACAGAAACCGTCCCCCCTTCCTCTCGCCATAGCAGTCTTCCCCCCCCGCCCCTCCCCCCTAGCCAATCTGTCAACTCTCCGGTGCGTCCCAGGACGGAGCTCCCGCACCCCCCCCCTCCCCTCTCCTCCGCCCTTCCCGCTTGGAAACAGCGTCACGCACCGGAGACGAGACGGGCAACGTATTCTCCCAAGGGCGCGGCCGGCCGGCCGGGGGAGGAGGGAGGAGGAGGAAGGAGGGAGGAGGAGGAGGAGGAGGCCATCCCTTCGTCAGGCATGCCGCCTGCGTCGGGAGGAAGGACAAGTGGGGGGAGGGGGAGAGGGAAAGGGGGGGGGGAGTGAAGGAGATTGTGATGGCAGTGGTGGTGGTAGATCTGGTGATGATAGTTTTGGTAGTGGGAGTCATGGTGGTGATAGTCGTAATGCTGGCAGATCTGGTCGTGTGGTGGTAGTCATAGTAGCGGTGGTAGTCGTGGTGGTGGTAGATTTGGTCGCGGTGATGGTAGTCTTGATGGTTGTGGTGCTAACGGTGGTGGTTGGACCAATACTCTTTGCTAAGCGCCGCCTGGAGTATTCCAAGATCTGGATTTCGCTCATACGGATGTCAAGGCTGGATTCCAGGTCTATTGAAGATGGATTCAAGGTGGATTCCAGGTGGATTAAAGGTGGAATTTGGTTTTGTGACGTCATAGCTTGGGAGGGGGGTACGGGGTGAGGGGGTAATGGGCGGTTTCGGATCTCCTGCAGGAAGGCGAAACCTCGGCAGGAAGTTCCCAGACGGAGGCAATTATAATAACCAAACCAAAGCAAAGCAATTACCACGAACTGCATCTTCTCCTCATTTGCAACGCCCCCTGGGCGGAAAGAAAAAAAAAATGTGTCTGCGTGTGTGTGCGTTGTAAGTACGTGATTCAGCGTCTGTGTGCACATAAAACATACATGGACATAGGCTTGTTTGTGTACATATACTTACATGCACATAAACACAAATATAAATTCAAACACTATCCGAGAAAACCTGTGCAAAGAGATGTGACAGAATTTGCAAGGTTTTGCATTTCCAGTCTCAATCATTGTCTGCTGCTTTGCTATTTCTTGAAAAGAAATGTGGGAGGAGGAGGAGGAGGAGGAGGAGGAGGACTGAAAAGACGAGGAGAGATGAAGAGGCGGAGGAAGATGAGAGAGGAAGAGGTAGTTGAAGAGGACGTAGAAGAGGAAGAGAAGGAAGAGGAAGTGAAAGAGGAGGAAAATGAGGAGGAGGAGGTGAACGAGAGGTTACATGGAGTTATATGGACAAATGAACAGCAAGCGACCTATTGGTACTTACATGGCTGCTTCGGTACCTAATCTATCATTTATACTATCATTACCATTATATTTTTCGTAATCTATTTAGAAGTAAATAATTCTAGTCGGGGATTTGTAGCTAAGTAATTGTCAAGACATTTCTTAAAACACTTCTATAATGGAATTGTCGATGACGTTGATGGTAAACCATTCCACATATTAATATTGCGAATGAAGAAAGAGTACTTCGCTGCGCCTATTTGAAATCTTCTTTGTCCAAAAAACTGCATCCATTACTCCTAACTACGCTGAAAATGTTTATCTTGAAATATTTTTCCACATCCATGTTTTCCATTTCTTTGACAATTTTTAAGACCTCAATTAGATCTCCTCTCCTTCTCCGCTTCAAGAGACTAAACAAATTTAGTTCACATAAGAGCTGTTTGTAACAGAAAGATGGGGAGGTGAAAGAGAGGAGAAGGAGGAGGAGAACGAGGAGGAGGAGAACGAGGAGGAGGAGGAGGAGGGAGAGGAGAAGGTGAATAAGAGGAGGAAGCTGAACAACCTAACCCAACTGACCTATCACAGTCCAAAGACCTTCTCATATTATTGACAATAACGATGTCCTCAATGTCTCTGCTCACGAGAATATTGACAATTCTTCTGTCAATGACAACCATAATCTCAAAGTAAACCAAGAATTCTCTAGACGGTTTTCTAGAATAGTGTCAATTGTCTTGATAAAGTTACTTGAATACTGTTAATAAATACCTCACCATGGATCCCTTAATAAACTGCAATCTTCTAATTTGTTGACTTTCATTTATCTATCTACTCATTTTGTTTCCACATAAAGGTCATTAAAAGAAAATACGAAGACAAAAATACTTATAATTTCATAGAGGTAATTCGTACATATTTTTCCAGTATTCAAGACCAAGCCTAATCTAACCTTTATTCCATTTGATCTATTTTCATTTATTTATCTGTTGATTCATTTTGCTTCCATATAAAAGTTACTAAAGGAATATACAAGTATAAAATATTCATAATTTCATAGAAGTAATTCGTAGTCTTCTTAGTATTAAGATCAAGACTAATATATACTAATCTAATCTAACCATTTTCTAATCTAACGTAACCTTACCTATCCTAACACCTCGACCGGATTGACCACAGGGCCAGACCAAGCAGGGTACCGGCCGGGCAGAAGGTGCCAGGCAGTGCCAGTGCCAGGCAGTGCCAAAAGAAATATTTTTGTCAGCAACGCGTGCCATGGCTCCCCTCCCCCCCCTTGACACCCTCAACCCTTCGCCCACCCACCCCCGCCCACCCCCTCCTTCTGCCAACCCTCCGAGCACAGCCCAAGTTTCCCTCTGCAACAAGTCGTGTGAGAGAAGGAATAAGAAGAGGAGGAGAAGGAAGAAGAGAAGCAGGGGGAGGAAGAGGAGGAAGAGGAAGAAGAGGAAGACACGAAGATGGAGTTATAGGAGTAAGGAAGGGGAGGAGATGGTAGAAGAGGGAAGATGGAGGGGAAGGGCGCGTGACGGAAGGGTAATGAGATAAGGTGGAGGGAAAGGGGGAAAGGAAAGGGAGGAAGGGGAAAAGGATGGGTAAGGGGAACAGGAAAAACTGAGAGTAGATGACACATATGGAGGAAGAGGAGGTGAATGGGAGGAAGAGGAGGAGGAGGAGCAAGAGGAGGATGGGGAGGGGAAGGTGGAGGAGGGGAAGAAGGAGGAAGAGGAGGGAAAGGTGGAAGGGGAGGAGGAGGGAAAGGTGGAAGGGGAGGAGGAGGGAAAGGTGGAGGAGGAGGAAGAGGAGGAGGAGGAGGAGGCGGCAGTGGAGAGATTTGTTGGCATGTCACAGCTCGTCATACAAAATTGCACGTCACATATTTGTAGCATGATATGAAAAAAAAAGTATTTCCGCATTTTTTTTTATCGCAGACTACTCTACGACCCCCCTACTTATCATGCAGTATACTATATATATGACCCGTCATCCTGGAGGTGCCAAGATAAGAGGGAGGGAAGAGGGTACAGGGAAGTGGAGTATGTAGGGGATGGAATGGGTGGGAGTGGTTTCTATGCCTTTTTTTTTTTTTTTTTTTTTTGCTACCCGTGTAAGGGGGAAAAAGCCTTTAGTATATGTATGCATATAAAATGTATATCTATTCAATGGGACCCATTCAGTGTTGTATATATATATATATATATATATATATATATATATATATGACGAATTCGACAGGATAACAATTCTTTATGTGGGCCACCCTGGGCTTACGATTCTTCGATTGTATAACTTGATGACAATAAGCATAACCCTCATTCAACCTAACCTAACATTTATTCCAATGTTGATATTCGGCGTACTGGAGTGACAATTCTTCAGGTTGGATCTCATGGGATGATGATTTTTCATGTGGGCGTTCTTGGGTGACGATCCTTCATGTCACCATATATATATACATATATATATATACATATACATATATATATAAATATATGATTATATATATGTACATATATATATATATATATATATATGTATATATAAATATGTTATATATATTATATATATATATACACATATATATATATATACGTCAGTCAATACCAATTATTATGCTGCCAGTATTTAAAGACATTTTTGTGAGCCTGATTTGGGGGACGTCTGTCCTTAAAAGGAATGTAAGTATGAATAATCTCAAAATACGCTCACTAAGATGATTCATACTTACATTCCTTTTAAGGACAGACATCCCCCAAATCAGGCTCACCCAATGACTATCAAAGTTATGTATTAATACAGAGAGATTTAAAGAAGTCAATAAAAAACGAAAACGACAATACGAAATGAATATCGCTGATAAATCCAAAGAGAACCCTAAAGAATTAAATTGTTACATTAGAGATACAAAGGTTGTTAGGAATCACATTGGTCCACTATTATCTGCTGACGGTCAACTTGAATATTCAAACGAAGGAGTGTGTGATATTTTAAACAATTATCTTAGCTCAGTATTCGTAAACGAAACACCTCAAAGTGAACTCCAAACTGAAACCTGTGAAAAGTCTAGGGTAAACTTACTACGGTAAATATAACAAAAGAAAAAATTAAAAGTTAATAAAACACCAGGGCCTGACGGTTGGCATCCAAGAATCTTAGAGGAAATGAAAAAGGAGATTGTTGTTCCACAAGAAATTATTTTCAAGAAATCCATCATATCCGGAGATGTCACAAGAGAATGAAAGCTAGCTAACATTACTCCCATATTCAAAAAAGTTGACAAAAAGAATTCAAATAACTACAGGCCTATAAGTTTGACTTCAATCGTAGGAAAAAGTATGGAAACTATCATCAGAGATGCTATCGAACATCATTTAGAAAGAAACCGTTTGATAAATGATAGCCAGCATGCTTTCAGACGGAAACGTTCTTGCGTGACTAACTTACTCGAATTCTACAACGCAGTTATCTCGAATTATGGCAAAAGAAACAATAAAGATTTAATATATCTAGACTTTGCAAAAGCTTTTGATACCGTCCCACACGAAACACTACTTACTAAATTAGCTTCAAACGGAATAAGTGGTAACCTATTAAATTAGCCTAGTAATTGGTTGAATGATCGAAAACAGAGTTGTTTTAAATGGAAAACTTCTGGATGGAAAAATGTTACAAGTGGAGTTCCTCAAGGTTCCGTTCTTGGGCCACTTATATTCATAGTTTATATAAATGATATTGACCATGGACTAAAATCTACCGTTTCCAAATTTGCTGATGATACAAAACTGTGTGGAATGGCAAATGATCACTTAAACCAATTAGATATTCAAGAAAATTTAGATAAATTACAGCAATGGTCTGAAAAGTTGCTAATGAAATTTAACACAAGTAAAAGCAAAGTAATGTACATAGGTAAAAATAACAGTAAGTATGATTACAAGCTATTTGGAAATTCGTTAACAAAAGTGGATAGTGAAAAGGATCTCGGCGTAATTATCAGTAACGATCTCAAATCATCCAAGCAGTGTATTTCAGCCTCTGAGAAAGCAAATAAGATTCTAGGACTGATTGCGCGATCTTTTGACTTTAAAAGTCCATCACTCATTGACAAGCTATATAAATCGTTAGTTCGTCCACATTTGGAATATGCTGTTTCCGCATGGTTACCGAATCTCATTAAAGACATTGACAGACTAGAAAAAGTACAACGGCGAGCCACAAAACTGATTCCAAATATCAAAAATAAATCATACGAAAACCGACTAAAACATATGAATCTGTTTTCCTTTAAAAAAGCGTAGACTCAGAGGTGACTTGATACAGCTCTTTAAGATTCTAAATGGTATTGACATCAAAAGTGACAAAATTTTCACACTGAATAAGAATCCGACAAGAAACAATGGTCTCAAACTGTTCGGAAATAGATTTAATTTGGAAATGGGTAGAAACAACTTCGCCAACCGTGTAGTTAATGAATGGAATAAACTTTCTGCAGAGGCAGTGCAATGTTGTTCAGTCCGAAGCTTTAAGAATCATTTAGATAAACACCTAAGCAAGATGCTGTAATGACTATAATTCATTTAATATTATTTGTTTATTTGTTTTGTTATTATTTGTCCGTTTGTTTATTATTATTTGTTTGATTCTCATTTATTATTAGTTGTCAATCTATTATTATTTACTATTTACCTGTTTATTATCTAACTATACCTATGCATGTATTTATGTATTTTATTTATCATTTACATTATCATAGTTTTTATTTATTCATTTATTTGTTGATCATTATGATTTTTTTTCGCATCCGACCTAGATATGGGCCAAAAGGTCTCTTGTCGGCATGCTCCGCCTTTGTAATCCTTTGTAAATCCGTACGGACCAAAATCTTGCAGCGTTCTTTTATGCCTGAACACACACACACACACACACACATAGAGAGAGAGAGAGAAAGAAAAAGAGAGAGAGAAGAGAGAGAGAGAGAGAAAGAAAAAGAGAGAGAGAGAGGGGGGGGGACAGAAGCGCTGATTAAGTTACGACCTAAAATTCATTATAACCTGTGGCATCTATTCAACCCACGTCCTTCACGCTTAATATTAAGAAAAATTACAAAATCTGGTTTTTCCATGAACTATCCCACTGGGAACGCAAAATAAAAATTACTTAGAATTATGTAAAATAGCAGACCTTGACCTCACTAAACTTTTATGTTGCGATCCGTGTCATGTGATTTTCATTTTTGGGAAAACTCGAAATGTCTCCATGTGGGGCATTCTTGAAGAAATTTTTATTTTCGGAAGTTTTACAACACTTGTGAGCATGAATGGCCAGCGCGGTTTGGATCCGAAGCCTTTTCTTCTTCTTCTTCTTCTTTTCCTTTTGTGTGTGTGTGTGTGTGTGTGTGTGTGTGTGTGTGTGTGTGTGTGTGTGTGTGTGTGTGTGTGAGTGTGTGTGTATGTGTGTGTGTGTGCTCCCCCCCGCAAAGTTAGTTGATTCAGATCTAGGGAAGTAGATGAGGATACACATACCACGCACACTCACACACATACGCACTCATACACGCTCGCACACACACAAACGCACTCATACACACACAACCAGCGGTCCGGGTTCGAATCCCGCCCAGGGCTGAAATAATTTCAGTATTACTGCGCTGTGAGTCGTTACTCCAACTCTCGTGGGCGGGGAGTTGGGTGTATGTGTGCGTGGAAGGTCACAGTATTACCCATAGATCGGTCATTTATGAGCTCTGAGCTCTCTTCCGCGAGGGAAATAGCTGACGATCACAAGTCCAACACGTGATCCAAGACCATGGTGAAACACACACATACACCCACTCAAACACGCTCATACACACAACACAGACGCACACATACACACACATCTACGTATACATTCAAGCACGTTCATACACAAAGCACAGACGCACACACATCCATACACACACACACGCAAAGTACAGATGTACACATACATACACACACACACAGCACTGATGCACACATACATGCACATTCATACAAACACACGCGCAAAACACACATACACAGAAACACAAAGTACACACAAACACACACATACAGCACAGATGCACACATACATGCACATTTATACAAACACACACACCTTTATCCAGTGGTGATGATTTTGCATTATTTGTCTATGCATGTCATGACGCGTATTCAAGGCTACTGCCAGACAGACAGGTAGGTAGGTGGGTGGGTAAGTAGGCATGTAAGTGGGCAAGTACTAGGCAGAGAGGAAGGCGGGCAGCTGCAGGTAGGCAGGTAGGTGGGCTATTAGGTAGGATAGTTGGTAGGTAGATAGGTAGACAGGTGTGTAGCTTTGCATGCTCTGAATTGTAGGTAGTTTGGAGGGAAGCAATAAAGCAGGTAGGTAGGTAGGTAAGCAGGTAGGCAGGTAGGTAGGTAGGTAGGGAGGCAGGTAGGTAGGCAGGAAGACAGGAACGCAGGAAGGTAAACGGGGATCCAAGCTGGCAGACAACTTGACCCCTCCCCCTCCACACCCACCCATCCACAAGCAGTGTTAACTCTCACCCAGTAATAACTGGATAGATAAACTCGTCTTTACCACGTGGTTCTGCATGCAGTTAGGAGAGGCACTCATCGTGGTTAGGAGTCAAACAATTTCGACCGATTTTCTTGTCAGCGTAATGTTTTTTAACCAGTTTTCACAGTATTCTAACTGCCGTCAGGCCATTTCATTCATGTTGAGAAATGTGAAAGTCTTAAGAAGTCACGGGTCTAGACCTGAGTTCCGAGTTTATTCCTGACCGGTTTCGCTTTACGCTTCTTCATCTCCCCCACTTCCCCTTCTTTGGCTTATGAGGGGGTTATGTGGTGACTCCTTTGACCTCTTCATCCCAGAGGAAGAGCGGTAGGTGACAGGAAATGCTTTAAGTGATGGATGAGGATGGAAAGGAGAGGGAGGAAGGGAATACTGAAGTGGGACGAAGTGAAACTGAAGGAAGTGACGTCACAGGATTCAGAAGTGACACTTTTGGACAACACGAGGAAGCTCGGGAGAGAGTTCGATTTAAATTTGAATTCAAATTTGAATCTGGACTAACGGACGGATGTCCGTTGGTGTACAACGTTTTCGGAGGAGGTTGGTCCCTCAAAATCTAAACCGTTATCTCACAATGACTCAAAACTATGAGTACGTCACACGTTTATGAGTGACGTTACGTGTTCTTCTAGCGTCACTGTTCTGGCGTATTGGCAATTTAGATGACAGAAGAGACACTGCTGAACCTCGTTCCCACACAAAGACCTGTAGCACTGAAGCACTGTCGTTCTGTGGCGTAGCTTGGACATGATGCCAAATGTTTTCATTTTTTCATCTTTTATATGAATATATATATTTTATTATTTTTTTTTTAACTTTCCGATTGGACATAAACAACAATTAATGTTGACATATTGCTCCAGAGTATTTGCATGTCAGCATTCATTCAGACACCATTTTTCCAATCTGTGTTGTTGCCCTTGAGAGTTTAATCCCAGCAAGCGCCAGACGATTCTATTCAGCTGAATGAAGCCTCCATTCCTCAAAGCTTAAAGAAAGGGGGGGGGGCTGGCGCCAAAGGATTTCATTCAGGAAGAAGAACCTTCCACTCCTCCATGGGTCAACCCTTGGCATGTCACTGTCGCCTAATGAATCTTACTCTCGCTGCCGCCTGGCGATTTTATTCATCTGGAGTGTTTCTATTCATGCAGGGCTCTTCTTTCACAGCTCACATGAGGTCACACCAGGAGGCGCTTAGTAATGACCGAAATCACCACCTTTACCCTGTGTGTTTGGACATTCAAGACTAGTCCTCGGTACCCGATATCCGAACTCGGATCCGCGGAGACCCGAGTGAAACAGACTAACTACTCGGCACTTCCTTATCGCCAGGTGTGGTGCCGGCGACACATCTCTGGCACTCTTGTGGCATAACTGTGGCGCCAGAAGATGATCCTGGTGCCAAGGCCATTTGAATGGCGATCCGTTCACAATCACTGGCTGACCTCCAATGGTCGACACTAACATAGAAAACAATCCAACGCTTCTTCCCGGAGAGTTCTTCCACTGAGATCAATTTCACGATAAAACGTTAGAAAAAAAGTAGGTATGGAGGAGAAAGAAGAGAAAGGAAAGAAGAGAAAGAGGAGAACGAGGAGGATGAGGATGAGCAGAAGGAAAAGAAGAAAGAGGAGGAGGAGGAGGATGAGGAGGAAGAAGGGTCTATATACCTTGTTGGAAAATAGAAATAAAAACACCTTGATATCCTCTGGAAAGGATGAAAGAGTGAAAGATATTAAACGTTAACTGCTCTCTAAGCAAGAATGTGTGTGTGTGTGTGTGTGTGAGTGTGTGTGTGTGTGTGTGTGTGTGTGTGTGTGTGTGAGTGTGTGTGTGTGTGTGTGTGTGTGTGTATACAGACACACACACACACATATTTATCTGATGAAGTTACTCCAGCGCCTGCAATATAATCCATCCCCCAGTTGCCACGACACAGTTCATATATTCTATTCATTGACAGCCAGGAGATTTCAGTCATATTTCAAGACCCCGTGCTGAAAGAGGTCACCCTCGAAGAGACCTGGCTCTCCTTCAGCTTCAGCCGCGGCTTTAGAAGGCATCCACAACGTGTGAAGTCTGAGCGGACGTGTCAGTCTTTGGTACAACCTGAAGGAGAGGGAGTCAGGTGTTCGGGTACCTAGTCAGAGGTTGCAGGAGGTGTTGTTGCTGCTTCATTCAACCTCCCCCCTTCCCTGCTGCCGCCTGGAGATTTTATTCAACTTAGGGGCATCCAGCCCCTCCCCCTAAGGGGACGTTTAAGGGTTACTCATTTGTGATGTGTTCCTACTGAATCTATTCAATAAATTTTATTCAGATGAAGACAACCCTATAGTCACAACTTCGCAGACAAAAAAATAAACAAATTAAAAAATTAATAATATATATATAATAATAATAAACTATTATTTCAGCCTGAGAACACATAATAAAAAACACTAGAATAAAATAGTAATGACAACGACTAAAACAAGATTCAGAATATAACCAATCAAGGAAAGAAAGAAAGAAAAAAATAAATAAATAAATAAAATAAAAAAGTAGGCCATGGCCACTTCCGCCTCGAGTGCGACATGACACCGAAGCTGTTGTGTTTTCGTCTGAGCTCGAGGAGGAGCAGACCGGTTGTTTTCTCCTCTGTGCTCGTCCTCAAAGCTAAATCCGAAACGGCGTCTGGACATAACACAGGCTCACTTCCTCTTTGATGTCCGAGCAAGGTAAGAAGAAAACAAAAAAAACAACACACACACACACACACACACACACACACACACACACACACACACATATATATATATATATATATATATATATATATATATATATACATACATACAAATCAACCACAGGAGAAGGGAAACTTGTAGACAGAAAGTACTTTCGTATATTACATCTTCAGACTAGAAATCTGAAGATGTAATACACGAAAGTACTTACTGTCTACAAGTTTCCCTTCTCCTGTGGTTATTTTGCATTTTTGTATCACGGTGATGTGATTGTTTGCATACACACACACACACACACACACACACACACACACACACACATATATATATATATATATATATATACAAATATATATATATATATATATAAAATATCTATATATATATATATATATATATATATATATATCCTGGTCGTTTCGTAACTCAGAACGAAGTCGTATTTTTCTATTTTCTTAATATATTGGTCTGATGACTAACTTTTCTTTAAATAACAATTCTAATTTGCGACGAAAAAGGTAAATGAATAATGTCCAAGCTGTGGAAGGTTGAAATAGAGATCGATTGACATAGCTTGAATATGTTTTATGAGTGCCGTGTATAAGTATCATACATAAACACACAAACGTGTGTCTCTTTCTCAGTGTGTGTGTGTGTGTGTGTGTGTGTGTGTGTGTGTGTGTGTGTGTGTGTGTGTGTGTGTGTGTGTGTGTGTGTGTGTGTGTGTGTGTGTGTGTGTGTGTTTGTGTACGTGTGTGTGTTTGTGTACGTGTGTGTGTGTGTGTGTGTGTGTGTGTGTGTGTGTGTGTGTGTGTGTGTGTGTGTGTGTGTGTGTGTGTGTGTGTGTGTGTGTGTGTGTGTGTGTGTGTGTGTGTGTACGTATGTGCACGGACGTGTACGTGTTAACGTGTACGCCAAAGCTCACTCCTCCGTATAGCTTCCTCACTGCCTAGTTTAACTAGTTTTCCTAACTAGCTAATTAGCTATGCCTCGTGTGAGACTGACCCACCTCTCCCTCCCGTCCTCCAAGTGCCACTCCAAGCCAAGTTTTCGCCCTCCGCGTCTACTCTATCTACACAATGCTGGGAGTAGATGTGGAAGAGTCTGCCCCTTAAGGTCATTCCCAGCGCTCCCGCTGCGCATTTTCGTCCTTATGGAATTCCCATCGACGTGGGACCTGCGTCTCCTTGGGATATTTCGGAAAAAGAAAAAGGAGGAGGAGTGTATGGAGGTGGAGTACGAGGAGAATATGGAGGAAAATATGGAGGAGAAGAAAGGGGAGAAGGATATGGAGGAGAAGGAGGATATGGAGGGGGAGTAGGGGGTGAGGATCAAGATGAGGATATGGAGGAAGAGGAGGAGGGGCGAGGACGAGGAAGAGGAGGTAGATAGGTACGGAGAAATGGAGGAAAGAAGAAAGGGAGAAGTAGGGGAGGCACGGAGGTAAAGGGGGGTAAGGAGGGAAAGAATAAACAAGGGAGGGAGAGAGGGTAGGAGAGAGGGAGGTAGGGAGGGGAGGTCGAGCAGGACAAGGAAAAGCGTTCCTAATCCACCTCCCCCTCAGAGGAGGAGAAGGAGGAGGAAGAGGAGGAAACGAAGGAGGAGGAGGAGAAGAGGAGGAGGAGAAGGAGGAGGAGGAGGAGGAGGAGAAGAGGAGGAGGAGGAGGAGGAAGAGGTGGAGGAGAAGGCTTCGGTCTTTCCCCGGAAAGAGAGATAGGGAGATAGATAGATAGATAGATAGAAGGATAGGGGGAAGGAGAGGGAGGGAGGGAGAAAGAGAGAAAACACACAGAGGAGGGTGATACCGGTCCCCTAGGCGCCCCTGGAGGCGTCTCTCTCTTTCCCTATCTCTCTCTCTCTCTCTCTCTCTCTTTCCCTATCTCTCTCTCTCTCTCTTTCCCCCCCCTCTCTCTCTCTCTCTCTCTCTCTCTCTCTCTCTCTCTCTCTCCGGCCGGGCGTGCGGGCCTTAGCGACCGACTGCCACTTCGGGCGAGTATGACCGTCTATCTCGAGGGCGACCGGTGCGACGGTGGCGGCGGCGGTCACTTCTCCGTCATGCCACTTTGCTTCGAGGGTCCTCCTCGACAGCTCGAGGAGGACGTTTTGAGGATAAAGCGTCTAGCTACTGCTGACAGGATCTTGGGGTCATGAAACCCGTCGTGTATGCACGTGGCTACGAACGTATATGTATGAACAGTATATATATTAATGTATGTAAGACAGATGAGTGGAAGTGTGGTGAGATAAACACAGGGAACTGTTGGGGATTTATCCTGATGTTTCGCCCTCTGAAGAAGTCCTGGTGAGGACGAAACGCCAGAATAAATCCCCAACAGTTCCCTGTGTTTATCTCACCACCCTTCCACTCATGCATATGCACACACACACATACACACACACACACATATATATATATATACATATATATATATATATATATATATATATATACATATACAGTATATATGTGTGTGTGTGTATGTGCACACAAACATTTCACCATACGGTATGTGCGAAGAAGAGGAAGAAATAAGGCAGAATCAAACTAAAATAAACAAACAAATAAAATAATAATAATAATAATAATAATAATAATAATAATAAATAAATAAAAATTAACTGAATCCTGTTTGATTTTTGGCACATAGGAGGAAAAGAAAACAACACAAACACGAGCTCTGAACACATCAAGTACAATCCAATGGTCAGTTGTGCAACAACTCCCGCCAAAGGAGGAACGGGTCAGGTCAAGTCAGTTCATAGCCTAAGTAGGTCAGATCTCCCCAATCCAACGGCGACCTTTCAACTTAGTTTTAATGGTTCAAGCCAGGACATCTCTAGCCCTAAGGAGGACAACACAGCCCTTGTGGCTCAGCGGAGGAGAGCTTATTGTCTCCAGACGTAATCTCAGGAAGTGAAGACATTAGGCCCGTGGATTATTGGCCTCGAGAGACCACAAACGCGGTGACAATTGTCCTGTTGGCACCAGGAGTCAAGAGGTCCCGATCGCCAATCGCCACTCGCTTAAGCGCACACGACGCGACGCTAGCGAACACTTTTCAACACTTACAGCATACGCCACGAGCCGCCTCACATGTTGCAAACCAACCCTCCTGGGCGTATGACGATTGCGATGACGGAGTCGACTACAGGCAATGGAAAGTTGGAAATGGTCCCCAGACAGCAACACAGCAAGGGGGACGGGGAAGGGGAGGGGGGAAGGGGAGGCAGTTGCTGCACTTGGGTTAGATTGTACGAGTATGCTATACGAATACACATACACAAATGGACATTTGTGTATATATCTGTGTCGTGAGTTTGTGTGTGTGTGTGTGTGTGTGTGTGTGTGTGTGTGTGTGTGTGTGTGTGTGTGTGTGTGTGTGTGCGTGCGTTTGAGAGAGTTAAAACTGATGAGAGAGTAAAGAGCAGTCGGAAGAGAGAGCCAAATAGAAAACAGGGAGCGGAGAGAGAAAAAGGTGAAAGTGGGAATAATGACGAAAGCGGGCGAGAGAGAGAGAAAGAGAGAGAGAGAGAGAGAGAGAGAGAGAGAGAGAGAGAGAGAGAGAGAGAGAGAGAGAGAGAGAGGGGAAGGGAGGGAGGGAGCGAGGGAGTGATGGAGGGAGGGAAAGAGGAAGAGTGGAGGGATGGAGGGAGGGACGCGCTCTGCGAGACTGGCAGGACAATAGAAGGGAGTGGAGAGGAGGGGGAGGAGGACAGCACACGGGAGAAAGAGGGAGAGGGAGAGAGAGAGGGAGGGAGGAACGGAGGGAGGAGGAGGAGGGACGCGGTGGATGAGGAGGTAGAGAGGAGGAGGAGGAGGTTACAAGCCGATGATTGCCGTTACGTAATGCACGGCGAGACGGCAGCAACACGGACGCCGGAGGAGGAGGAGGACGAGGAGGAGGAGGAGGAGGAGAAGGAGGTGAAGGAGCGAGAAGCTTGAGGGAAAGATGGAGGGAAAATGTGGAAAGGGATGAATATGAAGACGAGGAGGAGGCGGAGGAGGAAGAGGAGTGATAAACCCAAGTGGAAGATGAAGGAGGAAAATGAGGAAGAAGAGGATGAGCAGGAGGAAAAAGAAGAACATGAAGAGTAGAAGAAGGATGAGGAAGAAGAGGATGAGCAGGAGGAAAAAGAAGAACATGAAGAGTAGAAGAAGGATGAGGAAGAAGAGGAGGAGGACGAAGAGGAGTGAGAGGCTCGAGGGGAAGATGAAGGAGAAAAATGAGGAGGAAGAAGAAGAAGAATAGGAGGAGCAGAAGGAGAAGAAAGAGGAGGAAATAAAAGAAACAAGAAAAAGAATGACAAAGTAAAGAGTGAAAATGAGGGGAAAGACACTCTAGGAAGAGCAGAAGGAAAAGGAGGAGGATAAGGAAGGGAGTGAACAAACAGATGGAGGGAGAGGACAGAGGAGAGGAGGAGTGGGAAAAGGGAAAGGAGGGAGTGACAAGAGAGGGAGAAGGAGAGAGAGAAGGAGGGAGAGGAAGAGAAAGAGAGAGAAGGAGAGAAAGGGAAACTGGGAAGGAAAGATGAAATAAAGACCGATAGGGAAGGAAGAGGAAATGAGGAGGAAGCAATGGTAGAAATGAAAAGTAATACGGAGAGAAGGGGCTGGGAGGAGGGAAGGAAGAAGAAGGAGGAGGAGAGGAAGAAGGAGGAGGAGAGGAGAAGAAAGAGGAAAAAGAGTGAAGAGAGTGGAGAGAAGAAAGAGATAAAAGAGAGAAGAGATGGAAAGTGAATGAATATATGAATGAACGATTACGAGTGAGAGAGAGAGAGAGAGAGAGAGAGAGAGAGAGAGAGAGAGAGAGAGAGAGAGAGAGAGAGAGAGCATTGGTTCTCTGTGACCTGAAACATGGCGGTGGTGGTTTGACGCGAAGATATTTCTCTCTACAACTTCCTCTCCAGCCATTCCTCCCCCCTACTCCCCCACTCACCCCACCCTCTCCCTCTCTCTCTCTCTCCCTCTCTCTGCCTCTCTTTCGTTTTTCTCCTTCTTTCCTTAGTCACTTTTCTTCATCGTCTCCTCTCTTCCTCTCATTTTACTTCCTCTTCTTTTTACTTTAGTCTCGCTCTCTCTCTCTCTCTCTTTCTCTGTCTCTCTCTCTCTCTCTCTCTCTCTCTCTATATATATATATATATATATATATATATATATATATATATATATATATATACACTCACACTTTTCCAGTTTGTTTTTACTCTCTTTCCTTAACTGTCCTTCCCTCTACAACCCACGCTCTCTTTCTCTTTTCCTAAAAAAATCTCCTCTTTCTCTTTCTTCTCTTCATCTTTTTTCACAATCCTCTCTCACTATTTATTCCCTCAATTCTCTATCCTCTCTCTTTATTTCTCGTTTCCCACCCTCTCTCTCTCTCTCTCTCTCTTTCCATCCAAATATAGCTTCGTTTTTTTCTCTCCTGAAACAATTAGATCTCTGGAATTACGTTCCTCGAATGAAAATTAATTCATGAAGATCCCGACGTAGGGTAAGTGGAGGGAGGTAGAGGAGGAGTAGGAAGAGGAGGAAGAGGAAGAAGAGGAGGATGAGGAGGAAGAGGAAGAGGAGGCGAAAAGGAGGGAAGTAAAGATAGAGATGGAGGAGTGAGGGAGGGAAGTGGAGGTAGAGAAGGAGAAGGAACGAGAGGTTGTGGTAGTGGAGGAGGAGAGGGGGAGGTGGAGGAGGGAGGTGGAGGAGGAGGAGGAGGTGGATATGGAGAAGGAGCAGTAGCAGGAGGAGGAAGGTAGAGGCGTAGGAGGAGGAGGTGGGGAGGAGGTTGAGGTGAAGAGGATGGCAGAGGAGGAGGAGGAGGACGAGGAGGAGGAGGACGAGGACGAGGAGGAGGAGGTGGAGGAGCGAGGGACTGGAGGTGAAGGTGGAGGTAGGAGGAAAGAAGGGAGAGAAAGGAATACGGAGGGAGTGCGGGGAGGGAGCAACAGGACAGGAAAAGAGAGAGGAGAGAAGGGAGGAAAGAGGGAAGGGAGGAGGAGGAGAGAGGAAGAAGGATAGAGTAGGAAGGAGAGATTAGTAAGAAGAGGAAGGAGAAGAAGGAAAGAGGAAGGAGGGTGGAAGAACCAGGAAGACGGATGGGAGAGGGAGGGAGAGAGGATGAAGAATAGGGAAGGGAGGGGTGGAGGGAGGGAGGAGGAAGGAGAAGGGAGGATGGAGGGGAATACATGAAAAACGGGGAATTGAAGGAGAGGAGGAGGAGGAGGCGGAGGAAGAGGAGGAAAGAAGATAAGAAGGAAGAAGGGGTCGGAGGAGAAAGTGGAGGAGGAAGAGGGGACGGAGGAGGAGCAGGAGGAGGAGGAAGGCAGTAAAGGGGAAAGAGAGGAGGATTCACACGAGAGATAAAGAGAAAGAGAAGCTGGAGGAAGGAGAAAGGTAAATGGAAAAGAAAGAAGGAGGGAGGAGGAGGAAGATGGAGGGAATGGATAATATATACGTATACATATATATATATATATATATATATATATATATATATATATATATATATATATATATATATATATATATATACATATAATAGAAATGGGAAGAATGAATGTATAAAAGATAATAATAAAATGTAAGTTAATAAATAAAAACAAATACAAATATGAAAAATATAAAATAACATATAACAATAAACAAATAAAAAAGGGGAGAAACGAGATGAATATGGAGGAGAGAGGAATATAAATAAACAGAGGCAACAAAAGAGAAGGAGGAGAGGACAAAACCGAGGAGAACAGGGAAGACTAGTTGACGTAAAGAAAAAAGGGTGAAAGTAAAGAGACAGAAGCAGGAGAGAAGAAGGAGGAGGAGGAGGAGGAGGAGGAGGAGGAGGAGGAAAGATCATAAGGACGTTGAGAATAACACCGTGAAGGAAGAAAAGGAGGAGGAGGAAGAAAAGGAGAATAGGTAAGTCGAAGACGATCAGGAAGATAAGAATGACAATCAGGAGGAGGAGGAGGAGGAGGAGGAGGAGTAGGATGAGAACAACATTGAGAAGGAAGAAATGGAGGAGAAGGATGAAGAGGAGAATAGGTAAGACAAAGACGATGAGGAAGATAAGAATGACAATCAGGAGGAGGAGGAGGAGGAAAAGGAGGAGTGGGAGAAGGGGTTGTAAATGAGAGAGAAAAAAAAAAAAAAAACGAGAAGAAAAGTAGGAGGAGGAGGAGGAGGAGGAGAAAGGGGAGGTGAGCAAAGGAGGTAAAGAAACCGGAAGAGTAGAGAAACTACGGGAGAGGAGGAGGAGGAGGAAGAGCAGGAGGTGGAGGAAAAGAGAGAGGATGAAGGGGATGAGAAATGGCACATAAGATAAGTGAAAGAGGCCTGATGGAGAGAAAGCCGAAGAGGAGGAGGAGAAGGAAGAGGAGAAGGAGGAGGAGGAGGAGGGGAAGAAAAAGGTAGGTCTCGCTGATGGAGGATGGGGAGAAAAAACAGGAAACAGGTGGAGGAGGAGGAGGAGGAAGAGAACAAACACGGAAGAAAAATACAAAATGATGTCGGAAGAAGAGAAAGCGGAACTGGAGGAGGAGGAGGAGGAGGAAGGGCGAGCAGAGGAAAGCTTGAAGGAAGAACAAGGAGATGGAGGTAAGAGGGAGAGAATAACAGGAGGAGGAGAGGAGGAACGGGGAGAGAAGAGAAGAGAGGAGAGTGAAAGGGAGAGAGAGAGAGAGAGAGAGAGAGAGAGAGAGAGAGAGAGAGAGAGAGAGAGAGGAAGGGAGAGGAGAGGGGAGGAGCGTAGAGAGTAAAGAAGAGAAGAGAGGAGAAAAGAGAAGAGGAAAGGGGAAGGGAGGGAGGAGAGTGGAGGGAATGAGAGGAAGGGAAGCGGGGGTGGAGAATAGAAGACAAGAGAAGAGAGGAAAGAAGAGAAGAGGGGAAGGGGGAGGAGAGGGGGGGAAGAGAGGGGAAGAGAGAGAAAGGAAGAGTAGTCTACTGACACCCACGAGGAAGAAGTAAGAATATGGAAAATGTTTCCGGGTAAGAGGTACCTATGTCTCATTTCCTGTTTTTTTGTTGTTGTTTTTTTAGGGGGGGGAGATTTTTATTTCCTTTCTTTCTTTCTTTTTTTATTGGTAGTGGAACCACCGCTTCCTAAACTGTCACCCAAATATGTAATTCCTTCCGGTAAAGCACAATTAGAGAGAGAGACAGAGAGAGAGAGAGAGAGAGAGAGAGAGAGAGAGAGAGAGAGAGAGAGAGAGAGAGAGAGAGAGAGAGAGAGAGAGAGAGAGAGAGAGGAGGGGAAAAGTAGGAATACTAAATAATCAATAAATAAACTAATAAACAGATTAATGCAAATAGCAAACCACCCACTGTAGTCACTGAGTATGGTACATCACCCTTTCATAACAGTGGTACTCTTAAGAGATTTTATTCTGGCTGACTATATACGATGCCACAGACACCACGAGGGTCGACCCAGACTTAAAGGAGACCACGCTACGCGCTGTGCTGTTGAACTCAAGGTCCATTTCCTCGTTCTAAGTTGAATGATAACGACCCTTACTAATACAACTATTAGTTATTCACTTATTCTTTAATCTAATCATATTTTATTCTACTTCTTTAGGTTCCCAAGGTATATAAGCGGCTTATACATCCTAACTCTTAAATGAAAAATATACAACTGCAACATACACACAGTTTCCTGCCTTCAACTCATGACTGTCATGCAGACAGACACGTGTATTCCCACACAGAGCCAACCACGACGTCGTCTAGAGTGCCTCAGCATCAACCCCGCCCCCTCCTCGCCCCGCCCCGCCCCTCGCCTCCCCCTTCCATTTCAGACAGGAATAGCCGGCGCCACGCACATGGTCACAGCCCAGGGGCAGGGTGGTGTCGATCTAAACACACACACACACACACCACGGAGCGTCATGGACAAAGACTTCCCAATCTGGTCTGCAGATGAGGAAGACAAAAGGTTGGTAAGCCATTCTAAGATGTGCATTTTTACAACACTTCGATCTTTGGGATAGGCTGGGGTTGGGTGTCGGGATTAGTTCCCTTCAGCTGAATAAAATCGTTTGGCGGCAACAAGGTGAACGAATGAGACTTTCCTGTGCTCTTGCTTCGCCACTAGGTACCCCTAGTTCGAATCCCCACGTGTTCCAGAGGAACCCATTGCCTCGCCCCGCTGGCGATAACCCACACAAATAGCGTCACTGCGCTCTTTATCCGGCCTTATCAGTTACTGGTCTGGTTCAACTAATAATACGTACCGCTGGCTTCGCTTATCAGTACTAAGTGTTCTTCATTTTCTGCGAGGTCATACCCAGCGTGTTAATATCGCGTATTACCTTAAATCTACGAGGTCGTAAAAGACTCGTTCACGTCGTACATCTACGATCAAGAGATGCGATACGCCTCCCTAAAAAAGTTATCAGACCTTACATTACCTATAAGTGGAAGCAAATGTACATGCGATGCTTGTGATGGATCCTGAGGCATTCCTAAAAGACCCTGAGAGACCCAGCGGTTCTCAACCTGGGGGCCAAGACAAGAATTTAGGGAGAGGGGGGGGGGGGCATGGACTGCTGTTGTAATACATTTCTGTATAATGTGAGGAATCTGAATATGGAAAAAAAAACTATCATTCTGTTCTGGCAGAACAAATATTAGATCATTTTAATTGTTTATTTTGTAATAAAGCAGTTTCTCTTCATAAACATTTTATTTTTATTTTCTATAGGTTTGGGATTTGGGAGGAAAATGAAGGGGAGCCACACAAATGTTGAGATGTCATGAAAGGAGGGAATGAAGTGAAAAAAGTTTGAAAACCACTACCTTAAAAGACTCAGGGGCATTTACGAAAGACCCCAGAAACCTATGGGAAACATCATGACGTCATGAGGCAGTAAGAGCACAAAGTAGAACTGGAGGACCCTGAAAGAATCTCGAAAGGCACAGAGGTTCTCGAAGACCCCAAGGAGACTTCCGAAGGATCCTGGAAATCCCACGAGGCCACAGGTCAATGACACAAAACAAAAAGACCCTGAGACCCTAAGAGAGACCTTGAAAAACCCTGAGGCATTGCTGAGAGACTCTAGAGTTCGCAGGTGCCTTATCAGTCATGAGTCCTGATGGTACTCGTAGTCGCCAATACGTATATCCAAGGCTCGAGCTGGAAAAAGACAAAAAAACAACGAATTGCAATAAAAAAGCATTTGGCAGATAAGAGACCTTTTGGGTCACAACGAGGAAAAAAACATACAAAAACATACAAACACACACACACACACACACACACACACGTTTGAGGTTAATAAAGCACACGAGATCATCGTGCGAACACGTACATTCGCTAAAAAACAAAACACTCTTTGCATGTAACAGTGAAGAGGAATTAAATTCGCGCATGTATTAAATTTGAAAATGGTTTTAAGTTTGCGTTTGGTTTAAAACGCGTCTTTTGGTAACAACTCCTCGTCACAGATAAGCATGAGATGACACATTACCCACTGATCGTACCACATATGAGCTCTCAGCTCTCATCCGGCTAGGTAAAAGCTGTCGATCACAAGTCCATCACATGATCCAAGACCGTGGTTAACCGCTAAATTTCCTCCAGTGCACTGCTGGAGTGGGGGTCCTGAACTTGGCTGAATAAAAGTGTTCTGTTTTCGCAAGAACATATTGTAATTTATAAAGTGACCCACATAATTGTAAGGATGTGGTAGGACATTTATATTTTTTATTTGTTTACCCATTTATTTTGGGATTAGAGTGTATATATATATATATATATATATATATATATATATATATATATATATATATATATATAATTCTTATTTTATTTATTAATCTATATTTCTTTTATTTCCGTTTATTCAAGAGGGTCCCTTGGATATATAATAAAATCCACTGACGGCAACTGTTACTAGTCATACAATGAGCTACTGTGCTGAAAGGACGACTGAAATGTCAGCTGGGATCACAACAGCACTTTGTGTGTGTGTGTGTGTGTGTGTGTATGTGTGTGTGTGTGTGTGTGTGTGTGTGTTTACAATCTCATTTACGTCATCGCTGAAAGTCAGCGACCGAATGGAAATCAAGGTCACCGCGACAAAAGCAACTCCTGAAATGAATATAAAATTTGCTTTATTTTTTTTTTATTTTTTTTTTGGGGGGGGGGCTAAAAAACAGTCGATATAAAAGAAGAAGGCCAATTCAAATCTAACACGTAATTTTTATTTTATAATTCCCAATGAATTTGTACCATTATACAATCAAATAAAAGATGTGTTGATTCGTTAATACATAAAATGACTTATTTTTACGTTAAACCAATACATGAACCGCTAAAGTAAAACAAAATGGAGCATTCATATTATGATCTTAATAGTATCTACGATTTGTTATAAAAATACAGCTTATCACTAAAGAGAATTTTTTTTTCAGTAAACATAGAATGTCCGTCCGACCTGAAGTTATGATGATATAAATACATACACATACATATATGAATATATATATATATATATATATATATATATATATGTGTGTGTGTGTGTGTGTGTGTGTGTGTGTGTGTGTGTGTGTGCGTGTGTGTGTGTGTGCAAACGTTTCTTTAGTCCGACTGTACAGCTGGCTCCACTGATAAGTACAACGGTGACTGGCGTCATCTGCGGGGTCGGAAACAACCATGTTTACGTCGACCATTTACGTGGTCACAAATGACTCATGTCGTAAATCTACGACAGCGAGATACGAGCCTCCCACTATAGTCCTTAGAAGTGGAGGCGAATGTACATGAGGAGAGATGACGATGTCTAAACTTGACAGAAAAACAACTAAACGAAAATAATGATATTAATAATTTCCAGGTAAGTAAAAATAAAAAATACATAAATAAACAAACAAACGAATAAACAAACAGATAAATAAACAAGTAAAAGAAAAAAAATAACTTCACAAAGAACAAGTTTTTTTTCGGGTCATTTCTCGGTTGTCTCTTGACTCCTCTTTGTTTACTTTTGTTCGCTGGCCTTCGAGGCAGATCGGTGCCAAGAACTGGCACCGATAGGCACCGCGGGGAGGGCCAACCTGGCACCTCTTGTTCGAGGACCGTCGCCAAGGGTGAGTGGTCAGGGAGGGCCAGGGGAGGAGGGGGGGTGAGAGAAGAGGAGAGGAGGGAGAGGAGGGAAACGGGGAGAAGGAAAGGAGGAATAGAAGGAGTGAGAGAAAAAAAAGAGGGGAGATGGGGAGTGGAGAGAAGGGGAGGGGAGAGGAAGAGAGTGGAGAAGAAGGGAGGGAAGAAGAGAGGAGGGGAGAGGAGGGAAAAAAAGTGGGAAGGTAAAGAGGAGTGGAATGAAGGAAAGAGAAGAGGAGATAGGAGGGGAGAGAAGGAGAGGGGATGGGAGGGCAGAAAAAGGGAGTGGAGGGGAGAGGAGGGTAAACGAGAGGTGGAAAGAGAAAGGGAGAGGAGAGAAGAGGAGGGGAGAGAAGGGGAGAGGAGAGGAGAAGAGAGGAGGGGAGAGAAGGGAAGAGGAAGTGAATGGAAGGCAGAGGAGAGGAGAGGAGAGGAGTGGGGAGGAGTGGAGGGGAATGGAGAGCAGGGTATTGGACAGGGGTGGAAGGGAGAGGAAAGGAAAGGACAGGAGAGGAGGGGAGAGGAGAGGAGGTGAGTGGAGAGGAGTGGAGGGAAATGGAGGACAGAGGAGTGGACAGAAGTGAAGAGGAAAGCAGAGCAGAGGAATGGAGAGGAGTGGAGGGGAATGGAGGGGAGAGAAGGGGAGTGGAGGGAGAGTAGGTGAGAGAAGGGGAAAGGAGAGGAGGGAGGGGAGCGGAGGGAGAGAAGTGGAGGGAGTGGAGGGAGAGGAGGGAAGTGGGGGAGAGGAGAGGAGGGGAGAGAAAAGGAATAGGGATCAGAAGAGCGGAGGGGAGAGGAGAGAGGAGGAGAGATGAGGAGGGGAGAGCCTTCTTACCCAGGCTTCCAGTCCACGTTTGGCAAAACCCAACCCAACCCTGAGACATTCAAGAATTTACGCCATGAGATGTCTAGCTAGGACATATGCCATCACCTATGCCCTTTGTGTTCGACCTGTCAAGGAAAGTACCAGTCATCGGTAGCTGCTGAATTTGGACCCAGAGGAAAGATACTAGGGAAATTGGGTACCAGTATACGCGCATGTCGTACACGCTTGATATAGCGTATGATGAAGTATAATAGCGTGTACTTGACCATTATACACCTTTCAGATATCTAAGGCCCTATTCCCTTCCATTCCGGGTGGCAATTTTCCTTTGACCCTTCCTGCCGTCTGCTGAAGGGTTACTCCCTATTCACAGCGCTTCATCACGTGATCAGCGTCCACCACCGCTCGTCCACATGATCATGAGGTCACGTGGCTCGGGCCCAGCTGTTCCCGTCCATTAATTCCCCCAACAATTCACGTGATGAACCCCCTACTTATTCAATGCTGTTCTTGAGGACGACCTCAACGCTGAAGAAAATCGCAGTACATCGGCCAACCCCACTTGTTAACGGACTGTGACCCTAAGTGTGGCACTCTGTGGCCCTCACAGAGTGCCATAGGCCATAGGATGAGAACCAATGTTGCCTAGGATAACACATTCTAGGCTAAGATAATAGCCAATATCCCGGTGATAATTTTCTTTATTCTGGTTGCAGCTAGACTATCTTACTCATTCTCCGTTGCACCTTCTCGCAAGCCAAAGGTATTCCCCAAATCCTTACCAATCAGCGCCCCTGTGTCACAAAGCGAGACGTAGTTAAACACCCTGACTGTCAAGGTCAACCTACAAGTCCTAAGCAAGCTCTCGCCAAGCGATCTTATTCACGTGAGGGACATCTCCTGTAGCCAAAGAGGACGTTGTAAAGATCAGCAACCTGTACCCATGTAGAGATAAGCTACCCCACATATCAGATTGTAAAGAGCAGCAATCCCAGAAATGAGGCTGTATATATAATTCGTCCTAACAGTGACGATCATTTAATTAAGGTTAAGTTAGATTAAGCTTGTTAAGATCAGCCACCCCAAATATTAGCTAGTAAAGAGTAACAACCCTCAGGTATTCTGAGGTTGCGGGTCTTTATAATGTCTGCAAAAAGGATTAAGAAACTTCTCCATTAATCTATCGACTGTCGCTGTGCGATTTTATTCAGCCTTGGGGAAGGACATTTCCGACAGTCATAGGATAAAAAAGACGATTTTTTTTAAACAGGAGGGATAAAACAGAGAACTGAAATTAAAAAATCTATCTATAAGTGGCAGAGATCAGAGAAGAGAAAGAAACACGGACTGCAAAGAGGAAACTATTCGGAAAGGTCATTAGATTAGCTTAGCAGAACATTATTTCTCTGAGAGATTGAAATAGAGACATTATGAAACTGGAGACAAATGATAGTGAAACAAGAGAAGAATGTTATATTTTACTCATGAAATACCACAGTTCAGTCAGTATCTACATTAGAAGTTCAAAGTGAACAAGTAATGCTCGCTCAGTGACACTTAAAATCCCGTAATGAAAAATTATCATGTATTCAATGTATATATATGGAAAGCGTATCTGAATCACAGTACAAGTACAATGCTATAGCGTTTTCATTTCACACGCAAAAAGACGAAAAAGACCTTAGTAATCACCATGCAAATTATTTTTCAATATTCTTACAAACCGAGAGAACAAATTTCGGAGGCGGGCTTTATACATTTGGAAAAGGCCTTTGACTTGGTAACACAAATGGCATAACTAATGATGGTGACGATAATATAACATTAACACTAAAATATAAAATAAAAATAAATACATAAATAAATCTATCAATATACCAAAAGCTTCCCCGACCCCCTTATAAGAGAGGTAGTCAAGTCGAAGACACGTACCTACTCCCTACCATTTCACTCCCCTCCACCACCCTTTCCTCCCTCTCATCTTAGCTCCTCATGGATGACGGGTCATCCCTGTATCCCGCCCACTGCCCTGGGTCAGAAGCAATGAAGCAAGGCACAGTACATTCACAGCATGGCCGTTTCACTCAATCAGATGACCCCCACCCCCTCTCCGTCCCCTCGTGCAGAAAAAGAGAAGACGGGGAGAAATCCCTTCTGGCTGCGTCAAAATATCATTCACACATAAGCACCCCCTACCCCCATCTCAAACATTCAAACTTTTCCACTCTTCCTCTCTTCAATCCCAAGTCTCTGCCCCATACAATGCAGTCGGCACAATCACTCCTTCATACAATCTCTTCTTTGCATCTATTCCCAGATACATACTCGTATTTCTCATGACACTTTTTAATCCTCCAAGGCATTTACTAGCTTCTCTCAATCTACATTTAACTCCACTTCCACTCCTCCCTTTCCTGCCACATATGACCCTAAATACCTAAAGCTATCCACTTCCTAGACCCTCTGTCCTTTAAGACTCACTTCCAACTCACTGCCATCCTCTCCCCTTGTACATCTCATCACCTTACTTTTACCCACATCTACCTTCAAAATTCTCCTATCTAAGTACTTCCCAAACTCCGTCACTAACTTATTTAATACCTCCTTTGACCATGCCATAAGCGCAGAGTCATCAGCAAACAGCAACTGGCTTACCTCTCACTTTTCTCCATTTTCTTTAACCATATCTAGTCCCTTGACCATTACTCTCGCATTTACCTCCCGCACCACCCCATCCATGTACACAATAAACAACCATGGCGACATGGCAAATTCCTAATCCAGTCCCACGTTTACCTCAAACCACTCGCCCTTTCCATTTTCAATTCTAACACAGGCACCACTATTCTCGTAAAAACTCATGACTGCTGTTCACATCTTTCCCCGAATTCCATATATAAAAGCTCCCACAGTGCCTTCCTCTCTACCCTGTCATAAGTCTTTTCCAAATCCATAAAGGTCTAAAAAATATTCTTACTTTTTCCTAAAGTTCTCACACATATCTGCCTTTCCACAAAAATCTGATCCACGCAACCCCTATCTCATTTCATCAGACATTCGCATGACACCCATCTAACCCAGGTGCCTTACCTGCTCTCATCATTTTCAGAGGTACTTAAACCTCTTTTTTTTCATTTCTCCCTCATTTTCTTCTCTCATCACTGCTTTTTTTCTTAGCGACTCCTGCTGGTACCACCAATCCCTGCCTATCCACCTCTATATTCAACAGCTCTCTAAAATACTCCGCCCATCTTCCCCTTACCCCCTCTTCTTCCGTTAAGATTTGTCCAACTGCGCCTTTTACCTTTTCTTTTCTACTTGACTCACCTCTCCTATCTCTCTTAATTTCCTTCCAAAACATTTCTATTGCTTTAAAAAAAATTCTGTCATACCCCTCCCCCATTTTACATCTGCTCTTCTTTGCGCACTCCACAACACGCTTACCTATCTTCTTACTTGCTAGTAGATCCACTCCTTCCCTCCCTCGTTCTCTGCTCACTTCCAAACTCAAAATCACTCCTCCCTTTCAACTTGGTATCACTTAATGCCAACACACCCATCTTCTCACAAACACATTGCCTGCCTCTCCCCTTTTACTTTCATCTGTACCACACTCACGCACATTAGAAGAACCACACCTATAGATTCTGGTTGGAAAAATCCCCCCAGACCCTCTTACGCCTTGACTTCTCATATGTATGTACCCATAGGGTTACAGAGAGCAGGATGCCTAGTTCTACACTCCATCCCGTTTTAGCCGCCATTACGGCTCAAGTGGGGAGGAGACTAGGTGGTGGTATTCTTTCTGCCCCCTACCACAGGGGAATGGCGAAAATAGAAATATATACTCTAAGTAGTACAAGACAGTATCAGGAGGGGTCTGAGATAGCATAACGGAGGGGCAGTCGCAGCACAATAAAGTAGAATAATTTCTCTATGATTAGATATTTCCTCTAACATATACAAAACGTGAGGCTCTGGTCCGTAGAGACACTCCATATAGTCCCTAAAGTACTAATGCATGCTACTGCACAATTTATACCGCACAATAACATACACTCAATACCCAGGACGGGGTATTAATTACATTAATAGATACAAGAAATTAAACGTGTTTGGGGACTTCTGAAGCGCACACCGCTACTTGATATAAGGAGCCGCACAGGAGAGAAGTCCTCGCCAAGTCGAGCAAGCGAGCGAGGGATCACCACCAACACTTGGCTCCTTCCTTGATGGGGACTGATGAATCCTTTGAGGTCGAATTCAGCCTTGAATGGCTGGTTGCGCCCCTCACTCCACACTGGCACTCTAGTGGCACTAAGAGGGAGTGTGTGTGTATGTGTGTGTGTGTGTGTGTGTGTGTGTGTGTGTGTGTGTGTGTGTGTGTGTGTGTGTGTGTGTGTACGTGTGTGTGTCTGGAACCCTAGACAACTACGACGACGTCGTCTACTCGCTGTCTACAGGAAGATAGGTCAGGTCATAATCCGGTTCAAGGACTTTGTTGCCAACAATGGGTTGCCAAGACGGGATATTCCTCCTACCTCAAGGCCACGTCTTAATATATGAACAAAGGTGAATAAATGAATATCATAAAGGAAATAACAAACCTGCCTAATCAAAAAATGCAAGCTCATACACACACACACGTATATATATATATATATATATATATATATATATATATATATATATATACTGTATATATATATATATATATGTGTGTGTGTGTGTGTGTGTATGTGTGTGTGTGCGCGCGTGCGTTTACAACACATTACATAAGATATTTTTGCGACGTCATATATATCAAATACACCTGATGACGACATCGACCCAATCGTGACATAATTACCTCAAACCGAACCAGGATCCGAAGGTCGGGATATTGGGCTGATCAATTGCTGACTTCAGCGGACTTAGGGAGACTGACTGACTACTATCAGCGGACTAAAAAGTCACGGAAGTATTGTCGTGTATTTTTATTTTCCAGTTTCCTAGAAGCCAAAAGACCAACAATAGACACAAATTCCATACCCAGGTATCTCATGGTACTATTTCTGGAGCTGATGCTCTTTGACGGCGTTCGACGAACTGTTGTCGACTTCGTGCAGAGCTTCTGCTGCGATTAGGAGGCAAGCCAAGGACCTCCGGATGATTAATGTGGTGCGCATCCTTGCGCTTGTCCTCCCTTGCACGGCAACTTGAGAGATGGGGACCGTTACGCACCTATATACTCGTATATATATATATATATATATATATATATATGTATATATATATATATATATATATATATATGTGTGTGTGTGTATAGGAGTGTATATACACACACACACACACACACACACACACACACACACACATATATATATATATATATATATATATATATATATATATATATATATATATATATATAAAAATAATTTAAAAACACAGACCCATTCAGCAAGGGTGTCTTCAACCCCCCAAAAGAAAAATTATAGAAACAAATAAACAAAATAAAATAAACAAAAAACCACATGTGATGGATGCAGAGTCGAAATTAATACAGATGAAGTCCTCGGCCCGATACAGGTAAACCACTGTAGGGGCTGCGCCTCCAGATTGGTGGCTGGGACAAGATTCTCTCCGATGTGTCTCACAGAACCGTCACCTGCAAGTGTGTATACATGTAATTGTGTGTGTGTGTCTGTGTGTGTGTGTGCATATATATATATATATATATATATATATATATATATATATATATATATATATATATATATATATATATATATATATATATATGCAGGAAAAACACTGGAAGCGTGTGTTCTTGAAAATGCAAGGTTGACCACGAAGAAAAACTATTAAAGCTGAGCGCTCTCGTGTATTCACATCTTCTTGCACTGAAGATGTGAATACACGAAAGCGCTCTGCTTTAATAGTTTTTCTTCGTGGTCAACCTTGCATTTATATATATATATATATATATATATATATATATATATATTTATACATATATACACACACACACACACATATATATATATATACACACACATATATGTATACATATATATATATATATATATATATACAGACACACACACACACACACATATGTATGTGTTCGTATGTGTGCGCGCATGTGTTCGTGTGCATCTGCATCCCACGCACACAGTTATCTACGTCTTAATCAAATTATTAATAGAAAGGTTCTTTGGATAAGGCCAGGATATTGGCTTATTACCTGTGACCATTCACATATGGGACCAACCCAACCACAAAAAAAATGTAGATATAAATACCCGTCCACCACCTCTTTGAGCCTCGATTTAGATAGTTATTAATAGGAAACTATGCGGGCAGTTTGCATTTGTGTCCACGAGACACATTCCCCACGTGCTCTACTTTCCTCTCTTCGAGGTTGCTACTTGGCCTACTTCACCCACCCCACCCTCCCATTCTCCCTCGCCATCTCGGAATCTTTCTGAAACACAGTAATCTGAGGAAAAGTAAAGAGTAAAGAAAAAAATTATTTAATAAGATAAATAAAGAAACTAAAAAAAATATATATATATTTCTTATCTCCATCCTTTCTGTCTCCTTTTTTTCTTTTTGGTTAATAGTACAGTATCATGGTATAGTCATTGTAAATGCTGTTGCATAGACATGCGCAAACGGTGGGCTGGTCCTTGAGTAATACAGGAATTCGGATCGCCGTAATAAGTGATCTTCCTTCCCTCGGGAATCAGTTCGATTCCAGGTTTCAAGGATTTTATAGTCTCTGTGGTGTAGTGGTCTAGGGCGCCGTACAGGTAATTTACGGATAGCCGAGTACAGCGGGTTCGAGCCCCGCATGCAACTGTCATAAAAAAATTATCGGTTTGATGTCGCTGCCATTAGCGTATTTCTCTCATAGTTACAATGGCGATAAGCGTGAAAGGGGTTCGTCCCGGTCCTTACCCCACACCACTGGTGGGCTGGTCCTTGAGTAATACAGGAATTCGGATCGCCGTAATAAGTGATCTTCCTTCCCTCGGGAATCAGTTCGATTCCAGGTTTCAAGGATTTTATAGTCTCTGTGGTGTAGTGGTCTAGGGCGCCGTACAGGTAATTTACGGATAGCCGAGTACAGCGGGTTCGAGCCCCGCATGCAACTGTCATAAAAAAGATTATCGGTTTGATGTCGCTCTCATTAGCGTATTTCTCTCATAGTTACAATGGCGATAAGCGTGAAAGGGGTTCGTCCCGGTCCTTACCCCACACCACTGGTGGGCTGGTCCTTGAGTAATACAGGAATTCGGATCGCCGTAATAAGTGATCTTCCTTCCCTCGGGAATCAGTTCGATTCCAGGTTTCAATGATTTTATAGTCTCTGTGGTGTAGTGGTCTAGGGCGCCGTACAGGTAATTTACGGATAGCCGAGTACAGCGGGTTCGAGCCCCGCATGCAACTGTCATAAAAAAAAAAATTATCGGTTTGATGTCGCTGCCATTAGCGTATTTCTCTCATATATATATATATATATATATATATATATATATATATATATATATTATATGTATATATATATAAATATATATATATATAAATATATATATAAATATATATATATATAAATATATATATATAAATATATATATATATATATATATATATATATATATATATATATATATGTACAACACTGAATGGGTGCCAGTGATTAGAAATACATTTTTATCAACCACAATGCACTTTAATTCTAAGCCAATTTCTGCATGCGCCTAGATGGCTTAGAACTAAAGTGCATTGTGGTTGATAAAAATGTATAATGTATATATATATATATATATATATATATATATATATATATATATATATATATATATATATATAACGTGAAGTATGAAGTTGCATAATTGATTGGATGAATGAATGGTCTAACAAAGAAGAAAAAGTTCCCAAAAGACTGGAGGAAGTACAAATGTGGTCCCAAATAATAAATGGGAAGAGTATTCACAAACCAAGTGCTCACAATGAAAGAAGATAAGATTATGCATTGCATGAATGGGAGATGGACACGAAAGTAATGGTGTGTGTGTTTGCGTGTGTATGTATACGATTGTGTGTTTTGAAACAAAAATTGTCGTTTCTTTTTAGCAGACAGGGATCAACCTTCATCCACGAGGAGCTAGAACAAAAAGGAAAAAATGAGTGGGGTGGGGGTGAAATGGGTCCCTTGGTCCTTGATATATTTTACAACATTTTGCAACGTCAGCATTAGAAAAATAAATGTATCACAATAAAAGGTGTATTTAAGACAAACCCTGCCATTGGTGCCACGAATGTTACAGTTCTTGCGTCCAATCAGTGCCTGCAAGCGCACGAAGCATGGCCCTCGTTAGGAAAAGGGAACGAGGCGACCCAGACAAGACCTCGCTAAACAAGAACAACAAAACGCCCCAGACCGTGCGCCCTGCCAAGGGGCGACCATGGTCCCTTTGGCGCCCCCCACCGGAGGGCTGGACACCCGCCGAAGGACGGTCAAAGTTCGTAGGGTGCCAGAGGAATAGGGGAGAGGGGCTGGTGAGGAGGAAGGCAGGGACAACGACGCCAAGGCCAGCCTCCTCGATGTAAACATAGCACTCGGTGGGCGTGGCCCGAAGCGGGAGGGGGGCAATGAGTTATGCATGTTCTTTTGAACGGATATAGCTCGTTGTTTTCACGGGAAGTGTGTCCCCCTCCCCCATGCAGGCCCGGGCCTGTGGGTGCGACTGTACGCGCATGAAATATAAGTAGGAGAGAGAGAGAGAGAGAGAGAGAGAGAGAAAGTGACACTAGAACCAACTTCCTTGCTCCTCAGAATGTGACCTCAATATATGCCTCTAAAAGCCCTACATACTCTGCTCTCTCCGTTTATTTCACTTCCATCTACCTAAATTGTTTATCTAACCTTTCTCCACTTAACTATTGCATCTCTCCCTCACCACCACCATCTCTTTCGCCTCCTCTTCCTCCTCCTCCCAACCTTCCCTCCTCATGTGATGATGTATCTTCTACGCCACTCTCCTCTATACTGAACCAGTGTTTTGTACCCCTTCCTTCATCTAACCCCTGCTATCTTCCCACACTGCGTTAGGTCTTGTGAGTGTGTATGTGTGTGTGTGTGTGTGTGTGTGTGTGTGTGTGTGTGTGTGTGTGTGCGCGCCCGAGACAGAGAAAGAGAGAGAGCGAGAGAGAGAGAGAGTAGATAAACATCAGACAACATGGCAATCATCTGTGCCCATTGAAATGCAAGGTCTTGTAGTCTCCTTCAGCAGACCTAAACAGCCATCCAGAGACAAGGCGCTAAGGTCTCTCCTACGAAGAGGCCACTCTAATGTTTTTCTTTCGTGTTTTTTTTTTTTTTTTTGGGGGGGGGGACAAAAAAAAAAAAAAATGCACCACCTGGAGGAGTCACCGAGGTTCCCAAGCATGCAAGGTCCTGCTTGCGACATCCTACGACCCCCCTCCCCGTCCCCGTCACGGCGCCCTGCATCTCATCTCCCGTGGAAATATCTTCCTAGACTTCAGCCACACCCCCTTCTTCGTGGCTCAATCCTGCTCCTGATTGCCTCGCAAATCACATCCCTCTATCCGGCCGGGGCAGGTTGGCCGCTAAGGGGCCGTGATGCAATTCCGGCTTCCAAGTCACTTTTTGCGTCGCCGGGGGTTCCTGGCACGTGAGGCGTTGGGCGCATCCTCGTAGGGACGCGTTCTCCCCCTACTGAGTGCCCCCCCTACCTCCTCCAGCCTCCCCAAGGCCCCCTTATCCCCGGCTCTCTCTGCGCACGAGGTAGGAAAAATTTGAACATCACTCCTTTGAGCTGGTCTGCTGACGCGTGGTTGGTCACTATAGATGAGAACTTCACATCCGCTATTCAGGATATAATTATAATTTCATTCTTGAAATACAAGTCTGCAAGATCCTGTTCCACTAAGTAGAAATTAAATAGATAAATACAAAATATTAAAAGAAATAGAAATAAATTAAATAAGTAAATCAATAACGAATAGATAAATAAACAAATAAATCAAAATAATTTTGAAAGTCTCATCCCGTTTTAAGTATTGTAAACAACTCTCCGTTTTCTACTGAGATACGAGAAATACCTCATCACATTTTCTATTCGCACGTGAACACGAAATGGGTTCATTTTCTGTAGAAACCGAAAACTTCCTAATAGCACTTGGTGTTGTAGGACGAAAACCCCATCACGTTTTCTATCAGGGTGACCGAAAACTACCTCACACCATTTTCTGTTGGGAAACAAAGACTACCGTATCACGTTTTCTGTCAGCGAATAAAAACATGGCATTTTCAGATCAGCAAAGGCGACCTGCTCAAGCGTGGCCAGCTTCCTGAGTCCACCTGCCGTCTTTTTTATGAGAGAGAGAGAGAGAGAGAGAGAGAGAGAGAGAGAGAGAGAAGAGAGAGAGAGAGAGAAACTATCTTATGACGTCACAAACGTTCCTAGACAAACGTTTCTATCACGTGATATATCCCCTCGGAGAAACGTGACGTTTTTGACAAGCGCAAACAAAAATCTAAAAGCTTCCGTGAGAAGAATCACGCAGACAAATATCATGTCTTACCTTGAATCCAGTCTTCCTTGTTGACATATCAACAGCAAACCTAAAAAAGAAGAGGAGGAAGAATAGGAATACGAAAAAGAAGTTGAGGAAGAAAAAGAAAAAGATGAAGAAGTTGAGGAAGAAGAAAAAGTCGAAGGAGGAGAAGCTGAAGAAGGAAAAGGAAAAGTTGAAGAAGAAGAAGAAGAAGTTGAAGAAGAAAAAGGAGTTGAAGAAGAAGACAAAAGAAAAAAAAAGTGGCACTTACCTCTGCAGTGCCAGAATGCACCTTTCCGGAGGCCCAGTGTGGCCGGCACCCGGGCACTGCTTCGTGACGCCGCGAATTTCTGCAACGAAACACAAAACCTTTAACAAATTCCTTGCTGGCACTCGTCGGAGTTCCCCCCTTCTCTCACGCCAAAGGAATGTCGCGCCCATCGTCGAAAACCTCAATTGCGCAGTTCGTCCTCCTCGTGTCCTCAGACGATTTTATTCAGATTTGCAAGAGGGGGCGGGGAGAGGGGAGAGGAGGGGGGTTAACACAACTGCCTTAACCCCATCTTTGTCTAACCTCTTTCCGACAAGCAAAGTTTTAAGAATATTTCCTCCAAGTCTCAAAACTAGTGATGGAATGATACCAGGAATTTTAACGATTTTGATACGAGTCCCGATACTGCTCTGAATGTCCGATTCCGATAAACGATTAATAAATGTATTTTGTTCATAGAGTATTTGTTTCCCAAACAAGGGCCAGAAAAGAAGCATGGATCATTGCAAATATCGGAATCGGAAGTTTAGTGCAGTATCGGAATTCGTATCGGAATCGCTGAAAAGTTTTTTATGTGGTCTCATCCTTACTCAAAATAATCTTGATCTGTCTTCGCTTTGCTAGGCAGTACATTATTTTCCTCCTGCCGCCCTCTTTCGATTTTATTCAGCCATCATGGGACTTTGGGGCGTGAAAAAAACAGTTCGTCTCTTTAGGGGTAACGAGGAGGAAAAATTTAATAGAAACCACATAAAAGAAAAAGAAAAAAATTGAAACAAAGGATAGTAAGGACGTCGGTTACGATAAACCCCATCCGGTGTAATGCAATCCCCCCAGATAACAAGTGTCCTTTCTTCTACTTCTAGTCCGAGTCATAACATCCGGTATCCTGCCGCCGTGGAGAGAGAGAGGGAGAGAGAGAGAGAGAGAGAGAGAGAGAGAGAGAGAGAGAGAAAGAGTGAGTGAGTGAGGGAGGGAGAGAGGGAGAGAGATAAGAGAGAGAGAGAGAGAGAGAGAGAGAGAGAGAGAGAGAGAGAGAGAGAGAGAGAGAGAGGGAGTGGGAGGGAGGGAAGGAGGGAGGAAGAGAGAGAGAGAGAGAGAAAGAAGGAGTGAGGGAGGGAGGGAGAGGAGAAAGAGAGAGAGAGAAAGAGGGAGGGAAGGAGAGAGAGAGAGAGAGAGAGAGAGAGAGAGAGAGAGAGAGAGAGAGAGAGAGAGAGAAAGAGGGAGTGAGGGAGGGAGGGAGAGAGAGACCTTGTGAACATGATCTATGGCCAACGCTACATCTTACCCATTAAAACCTGGGGATTCCCCTCATCTCAATAAAATCGCATGGGGATGTTTTTATTAAGTTAAAAGGTACAGAGGAAATGGGAATTGCGTAAGCACTATGGGTTTCCAGTCAGAAAACAACCCCCACCCCGAACATCTGAACCAGAGAAAGAGAGAGAGAGAGAGAGAGAGAGAGAGAGAGAGAGAGAGAGAGAGAGAGAGAGAGAGAGAGAGAGAGAGAGAGAGAGAGAGAGAGAGAGAGAGAGAGAGAGAAAGAGAGAGAGAGAGAGAGAGAGAGAGAGAGAGAGAGAGAGAGGGCCACGACAGCGTCAACTCACACAGGAAGTGAAAAAAGATCTTACAAGTACCTAACACACACACACACACACACACACACACAATTTCGACCCAAAGAAATTCGAAACATTCACGTGGTATTTAATTTGAATAAAACTGTGTTGTTTACAATATTACTGGTACTGTGCTTCACTAAGAACACATCCGGAAAGCAGGAGTCCACCATAGGGCCACGTATCTTTAATCTTCCGCTGCCGCCAAGTGATTTTATTCAGCTGAGGTGAGGGGGGAGGGAAGGGAATTCCGGATACTAGAGGGTCATAGGTCAAAGGTCAAAGTCATCTGAATCCGGGTTCTCGAAAGGCGACAATACACTCCCGTCCTTCCAGAAATTTTCATTTTTGAGCCCAAGCGATCTTATGCAAACGGGTAGTGGGGCTAACTCCGAAGGTCTTACTGTTGCACAACTTCACACAGACGGTTTCCTCTATTGGGAATCCCTGGGATTCGAAAAAAATCAGATGTTCGGGATGAAAAGTTCCGAAATCTAGAAAGACTTTCGGATACTGGAACCGGTTTCTCATGTTCTATAGCAGTGATCCCCAAACTATTGTAAGCTGCGAGCCAATTCCCTCGTTATAAATACAATGGCAGGTCTCAAAGAAAAAAAATAGTAATATATAGATAAAAGTAAGTACAAAATAAAATAATAGATAAGAATAATAAATATAAATATGAAATAATAATAATAGATATAAATATAACATAACTAAAAGAATAAACAATAATAATAGATATAAATATAAAATTAAATACAGAATGAATATAAGATAAATAAAAACCATTGGTGAAACCTCGAGGGCTCCATGGCGCTCGCGAGCTACAGTTTGGAGACCACTGGTCTAGTGTGTTTCAAAAACGCGTTTCCTTTCCAAATAATGGAGATTTTCCGCTCTGAATATCTGAAGGTTCTCTCGGCCTAAGTAAAAACAACTGACGTTAGCCAGAATATAATCGACCTAAAGGCGTCACCATTCTTCAGGGAAGGTGTCTTCATCCGGATCGCATGCATGAAGAATTGTCACCCCAGAACGCTCACATGAAGAACCGTCATCCCATGAGATCCAACCTGAACAATTGTCACCCCAGTAGGCCGAATATCAACAATGGAATAAATATTAGGTTAGGTTAGGTTGAATGAGGGTTATGCTTATTGTCATCAACTTATACAACCGAAGAATTGTAAACCCAGGATGGCCCACATAAAGAATTGTCACCCTAGGATAGCCCACATGAAGAATTGCCACCCTGTCGAAGTCTGGGGTGACGATTCTTCATGTGATCCCTCTTCACCCAGCTGAAGAAAATCATCTTTCAGAATAAAAGCCATAAGGTCGAAAACTCCACTCCACAATTCATAGAAACAGTCTTTAACGACTTCCTTTCCCATGTAGAGGTTTTCCTAAGACAGAGATTCTTTTCCACTCCATTCCCCCATTTTCAAGAATTCTCATCATTCGTATGACTCCCTTTCATTTTTCTCCCAAATCCCATCCTGACGAAAGAAGAAGAAAAAAAGTTAATGAAAATACAGAAATAATAAAAAATAAAAAATAATACTGATAATAAAAAAATAAAAAAAATAATGAATCAATTAATAGAATAGTGATAGAATGTTGATGAGAAGGAATCCTTTGGCTTATTACAAAGTTGGCAATCCTAATCATCTTCTGCCAGGACAACGTGATGGGAATATTTTTTATACATTCAGATTCCTCACATCATATATACAGTATATATATATATACAGTATATACAGCAGGCCATGGGCCCCTTAAATTCTTGCCATGGGGGGCTCCCTTGGGGGGGGGCCCCCATGGCCCATACGTTGATAACCACTGGAATGAAATGACCAAAAGCGTCTTAAGAAAGAGAAAGATCCTCAGATAAGATGAGAGTCCTTGTGAGGCCCAGAGGTCTCCCCCAGTCGAATGAAATAGCTTGGTCTTAGTGCTTCAGCGTGTTGACACTTACGACCAATTGTAATCCCGTTAAATAAAGAAGACGGCACACTAGGTATTTCTTGATAGCATGTTACTTGCTTTTGATACTTCGTCTGAGTGGAAACGACTTCGGTTACGATTTTTTTTTTTTTTTCCCGAATTTCCAAGTGTCCAATTACTCTTGCGTCGTACAGTGAGAATCTGAATGACGAACTATGGGAAGTTAAATCTAGAATACGAATGTTAGACACATTGTTGAGAGGTTCTTAAGGAAGTCTAGAATATTGTCACCGAAGTCGTTTCTACTCAAACGAAGTCGCAAAAGCAAGTGTGACGCCACTTTAATCTGTTTAGATATTGAAAAATCCTGCAAAGGCCCACAAAGTCTGGTGTTCACAAAGGCTCAAGGAAGGAGGTCACAGCCGTAAAAGGTTGAGGCATATGACAAGAAGAATGTACCTTTGTCTAGGCTGCAAGGCTGAAGTCGCTAAGACAAAATAAACAAGTGAATGAATAAATATATGAATACATAAACACACAGACAAATAAATAAATATATCAATAAAATAAATCATTGAACACATAATGAATAAATATATAAACACATAAACATGTGTAAATAAAAACAGATCATTGAACAAAAAGTAAACAACTAAACAACTAAATAAATGAAAAAAAAATACAATAAGATAAAATAGATAAAAAATGGGGAGGCCTTCTGTCCATGTCAGACGATTAAGAAAAAAAAAATGAATAAATAAAAATATATAAATATGTAAACAGACGTATGATCATCACAGAAGCCGGTGTTGCGTAACCCTTAAACGATTTCACATTAATCTTAAACCTCTAAACAGGTTCCAGCCCTTAACCGCCCCTGCAGTTACGTCATAAATCACCCCCATGCAATATATCAACATCTAACCGAGTATGGTTAACTCAAGTTACTAAACCAAGTTACTAAGCCGACGCAATCAACGAGGGGCTTTCACACCAAGGCACACACGAAACGTCGGCTTCAATTTTCTCTCAAAGAACTCTGACGGGAACCGGAGAAGAAACTATTAATTGGCAACCAACGCAGATTGTAATCACAATAATACCTCAAAATGAAAGGAGCACAGTTGTTTCCATTAGTACACGAGTTGAATGGATGGCACGTTTGCTAAATGTAGGCAACGTTGGGTTTGTTAACTGTTTGCTAAATAAGGTAACGTTTGGTTAATTTACCGTTTGCTAAACAAGGCAAATTTTCGGTTGTTTATTGTGTGCTAAATGTGGCATCGTTCGGTTTGTTTACAGTTAATAAAGCAAAGTTGGGTTTGTTTACAGTTAATAAAGCAAAGTTGGGTTTGTTTACTGTTTGCTAAATAAGGCAAAGTTGTTCTTGTTTACTGTTTGCTAAATAAGGCAAAGTTGTTCTTGTTTACTGGTTGCTAAATAAGGCAAAGTTGTTCTTGTTTACTGTTTGCTAAATAAGGCAAAGTTGTTCTTGTTTACTGTTTGCTAAATAAGGCAAAGCTGTTCGTGTTTATTGTTTGCTAAATAAGGCAAAGTTGTTCTTTTTTACTGCTTACTAAATAAGGCAACGTTAGGTTTATTTACGGTTTGCTACAAGAAGCAACGCTGGGTTTGTTTATTGTTTACTAAATAAGGTAACGTTGGGTTTCTTTACTGTTTGCTAAACAAGGCAAAGCTGCTCTTGTTTACTGTGTGCTAACTAAGACAAAATTGGGCTTCCTTACCCTTTACTAAATAAGGCAAAGTTGCTCTTGTTTACTTTTTGCTAAATAAGGCGACGTTGGGTTTGTTTACTATTTGCTACATGAGTAAACGTTTGCTTTCTGTAAGAGACATCTCACCCCTTTTACAATCTTACCTTACCATGATCCCATGTCAACGACGCGGAGTTGGGGGACGGAGTCTGTGACGGTTTTAGGCGACCGTGACTGGTCAGGAAAAATGAGGGGTGTGGCCTATTTTGCCTTGACACCTTGACAGAACAGAGAAGCTACTACAACAGGTTAATCATAAGATGGAACATTAAGGATATTAACAAAAACAACAAACATGATAATGCAATAAGGCGCTGCAAAATATTGGAGAGGGAGACAGACAGACAGAAAGAGAGACTCCAAAATCGTCAGTAGCAAAGAACAATAAATGTCATTTCTTTCACTATCTACGACCTTTTTCTTCTCGACAAACTACCTCGTCTGTTGCTATGAAAGCTAACTTTATCTTTGAAGATCAGATAACAATCATATGCTGCTGAGCATGATAAGGTACAATTAATTACGATAGTACCAAGACAACATATACCGACAGGATAATTGCTCGGTTCACAACAGAAGCGGATATATATATATATATATATATATATATATATATATATATATATATATATATATATATATATATTATATAATAAAAAAAAATCCTTGCTCAAGCCGGGGTTCTATAGTCAACTGAATTAAAATAACCGGACCTTTATAGCAACAGAACATACAGTGCACCGAACTGGCGAAGAAATCAACTTACCTTCTCACAAAGGCAACTATTACTCGCCAATGTGAGTACCCACTCGGGAGCAGAGGATACCAACTGCTGTTGAATTTAACTTAACATAAGTTTACTAACTCAAAATAACACTAACATCTGGAGTACCAATACAGTTAAATTTCCCATTTCAACTTAGGAATTGTTTCAGAACGATCCCACCACACCCCATAAGGGTGGGACTCCTCCCCGCCCCCTCCCCCTCTTCAGTTGCAGCGAAGCAGTCCGTCAGGCATTCCTGAGACAAAAATAAATTTCTTTCCCTTTGGGTCTCTTTCCCAAAGTTTTTCTTTCTTTCCTTTTCCTCCACAATTTTGACACGGTACTTGTCCATACATTCCAACCACCATGATGCTTTTTTTTTTTACATTATATCAAAGAATGTTAGGTTAGGTTAACTTGGGTTAGTTCGGTGCTCCCGAAGTCAGGGAAGGGATTGGAGATTGGGAAAAGGGACCTATACGTCATGAATTTCATTCTTGCATTTCTGTGGCAGGTGACGCCACGGTTGACGGTGTCGGGGTGTCCAAGGTCAATGCTCGACGCTCGACGCCCGTGCCCCCCCCCCTTTCCTCCTCCCCCCGCCCCCGCCCCTCAGCGTCCGCCAGCAGCGGGCGAGCTAAAACTTAGTACGTGGCAGAGGAGAGTGGCGGCGTCTGCGTGCGCGGTCGCCCTGCGCAGGGTCGAAACGCGTCTGGGACGGTTGGTAAATGGGCGAGGAGGAAAGTCATTTGGGGGCTATATTTGGACCCAAAACGGACTGCGAGGAGGAGGGAGGGTGGGCCGAGGGTCTTAAATAAGGGTCAGAGACGGTGGTGAACTGTCAACAAACAACTGCGTCGTCGTCCTTCCAACGTACGAGAAATACCGGGCCCTGTAGTCCCTTTATGATCACTTGTTCCTGCGGTTTAAGTTACTGTGCAGGAAACTTTTATATTTTTCTTGTCGCCGACTTTTTTAAGATTAACTTCATGGAGATTGGTGAGAGAATGTATTGGTATTCTGAGCATCACATTAAAAGATAATTTGAAAAAAAAATTTTTTTACATAATTGCACACGTGTCAAGATAGGGTATACATTTATTATGCTGTTACATAACTCATATAGTCAAATGTTAAGAAAAATATATTATCAAGTGGTAACACCATTATACCAGACTGACACGGCAGGCCAGCTAGAACAATTGAAACCGCGATTTTGACTGAATTAAAGTAAAAAACTGTCAGAAGAAATTTCCAATCAACAAGGGACTAAGATCTTTATTCTATTACTTATCTATTTATTTATTTATTTATTTTGGAACTCTCAATACGAGGCCCCGGGATCGAAGCTTCGCGGGTTTGATTATTCATATATTTATGTCTTTATTCTATACATCTATTTATTTCATTTGTGTTTTTATCTTTCATGATCCTTATCGAACTTGGCTCCACCTATCGGGAGACAGTAGGCTGACCTCCGGCTGCCCAGACGAGGTCACCCGAGTTGGCGCCGAGTCACAACGAGGTCACCCGAGTTGGCGCCGGGTGCCAACCTGGTGCCAGGCAAGGTCTACACCCCCACCCCCGCCAACCCGTTCCCTTCCCTGCTGGGTGGCACTTTTCATCTCACTCTGGCTGCCGTCACACTATTTCATTCTCCATGCCCCCCCCCCCCGGTAGTCAAGGGGTTTGGTCCTAACGCCATGAACCCCTTCCGTGCTGGGTGGTACATTTCCCTTTTTTCGTGGTTGTCGTCAGACGATTTAATTCATCGTCGTGGCATTTATTCCCCTCCTATCTATACCTGAATTGATCAAGAAAATCATCCGATATTTGTCATAATAAAATATAAAGTGCGGCAACACACAATGCTATTTCTACATTTACAAGCATGAATACTAATCATTTAAAATAAATAAATAAATAATTACATAAATGAAGTAGAACAGATATAAACAAAGAAGAAAGAGGAGGAAATTATAGAAAGAAAAAACAACATACTAAAAATTGAAAACACAATATAAAATAATAAAATAGAACAAATAACTATTAAATAAATAAATAATAATAAGAAGAATATAATAACAATAATAATGATACACACGTTTTCACTGATTACACCCGCACACATTTCCTCTCCTACTTCTCATTAAAAATATATATATTTCTTAGAAAGATGATGGTGCTTTCTACGCCTGTTTCTCAAAGAAGACAAAGAACTTTGTTCATTACGTGTTATTTTTGTCTGCTCTTCATTGTTTATGCCAAGCCAAAACAGGCATTCATCCAAGTATACAAAACTGCACACGCATGCATATATATTCTATAATTATACATACACAAACACAATTACACATGTATATACACATACACGTATACACATACGGAAGCACATCGACGCACACACGTGCATAACCCACACACACACGCGCACACACGCACAAACACGCACACACACACACACAGAAACGTATTGGCGTGGTTTCTGCATAAAATGAAAGGATATAAACAAGACAGAGATAATACAAAGGGCAGCAACCAATTTGGTTCACAGCCTTGTTTATAAAATGTATGAAGAAAGACTAAATGAAGCAACGGACCTAATATCACTGAAAGAAGGAAGAGAGAGGGACGACTTCATGGTGGCGGCCAGGTGTTGACGGGAATGTGTAAAAACTGACCCAGAAGAATAAGACGAAACTCAAGAGGTCATGGAAGTAAATTTAAGGAAAATACGTCTAAAAATATAAGGAAGCAATTTTCTATATAGACACGTGTTTAGCTCATTCCATGTATACTACAATTAGCTAGATACATACGCATGCACGCACACACCCGAGCTCACCCGAGCACTAAGCCAGGTCTTGTCCCAGAATGCAAACCACGAGGACGTGGGGTTAAAACAGAAACTAAACTAACTTCCAAAACAAAACATGAACAAACGCATGAACTCGATAGAGAG
>NC_134805.1:40234864-40244864 GCF_046742065.1 Oratosquilla oratoria | reverse complement strand
GGCAAGCTATTCTATTCATCAGAGGGAAAATTCCACCCCCCGCCCCACACACACTCACCTGGGAGTAGACTAAACCATACCTCGAGTAACTGTCTTACTGCTACCAGATGCCGTCGAGTGACAAAAGGAATCAACTGTGTCAACCCACAAGGATCTCACATCATCCTAGTCGTGGGTTCGAGTCCCACACTCACATCTCTCCGATTCCGAGCAGCGACTGTTAGTTACCTAACCTAACATTCCCCAAAGCGCATAGCAGGGTGACGGTTCGGGCTGCAGCTGTTCAGCGCCTCCTGGTGTAGTCTCCTCACCACCACAGAATCTTCACGAAATTGATCAACTCAATCCCAACTTAACAGTGGAGATTGACACCACACGACGCATTTGCTGAAGTAAGCATAAGCGGAGCATCTGATAAACAAACCTCTCTGACGTCACAAAAACAAAATGCACCTGATAAAGAGTTCCAGTGGACTTTGAGAAATCCCTTTCCCGATCCAAGCTGTACCACAAAGCTGATTTTAATCGTCTAACGACAGCCGTGATGATAAGAAAACTATCTCTCGGTACGTAAGGGGTTAAGTGAAATGGGTTAAACTGCTTCGTTAAGGGATTAGAACTAGGTAATTAACTTTATCGATTAACTATTCTATATATATATATATATATATATATATATATATAAATATATATATATATATATATGTGTGTGTGTGTGTGTGTGTGTGTGTGTGTGTGTGTGTGTGTGTGTGTGCACGCGCACCCCCTTCCGTTCTGTGTGGTACTTTTTCTTCTATCCCAGCCGCCGCCAAACTATCTTATTCATTTCGGGTAATCCCTTGAAGGGTAAGGTGTCAGCTGTCTTCCTCGATGAACGTGCATAAACACACACACACACACACACAAATGTACACACTGGGTGTGCTCTTGCAAACCCAACTATAACTGGAGTTGAATAACTGTTTTGGATGAATCAAATTCAATACTGACTAATATATGTAAACATAAATACACCACACACACTACCACACAAACATATCATATTTACTATCAACACACACACGAACATACATACACACATACGAACACACGCACAAACATACGAGCTCACATACACACATGAACAAGCACACGCACACTACCAGGAAATCAGTATTCACACAATCAGTAACCTTGTACCATAACCGATGTGGTCTTCATCTTTGTTCAATTAGGTTGAACAGTGTGGCCCCCAACTTCATGATACCAGGATGTCCTCGTATTGTTGTTCAATGCTACCGCCCCCCAACCCCGTCTCTCTCAGGATTCCTTAGCTTCAATCGGGGACAAAATAACGTGAGCCTGAATTCCTCCTACATCCAAGAGATAGTAACCATTGTTAACTGTTATCTATTGCCTTGAGAGTATCTTCCTGCGCGCGCACGCGTGCGTGTGTGTGTCAGACTATTTTATTCATCTCCGTGATACCCCATGGGCATCAAATAACACTGGTCAACATATTTTGCATGAAAAATCCAAAAATAATGTCCAATTTTTTCCATCACCCACATTTTTATGTTCCACGTTATGTTGCGTTACGTGTGTTCCGTGGGATAAATTTCAATCAAGCGGTTGGCAACACTGAGTTTGGCAACATTGAATGAGATTGTTATGCTCTTTCAGCCAATCTGTTCTTCAAGTGAACCACATTTATTAAGTCAAGGAGATCTGAATGATCTTGTGTGGGATTTAAATTTCTTAAAAAAAAAAAAAAATCTGAACTTCTTGTTTCCAGGTTAAAGGGCTGGAATCTTTTCCAGAAAGAATCCAAAGTTAGTTTTTATCGTAAGCGACACTGTGATTTTGAAGTTTTTCTCACTTGAGGATGATGTGGTGTTTTGCAGTGATATATATTATGTTATGGAGGAACTTAACCATAAATATGACAGTAATGAGTGGCGCTTGTTTATTGACTCTTCAAAAGTGAGCCTGAAAGCTGTTTTGCTCCACAATGGAAATAAGATTCCTTCTGTTCCTCTGGCCCATGCAGCTAACATGAAGGAAACATGTGTGAGTATGAAGCTTTTATTGCAAAAAATTAAGTATGAAGAACATGAATGGAATATCTGTGGTGACCTAAAGGTTGTGGCACTTTTACTTGGAATGCAGCTGGGTTACATTTTTTTCTTTCTTTCTTTCTCTGTGAGTGGGACAGTCGGGATAAGAAAAATCATTAAGAAAACAATGTGTGGCCGAAACGATCTCTGACCCCAGCAGAGAAGAAGAATGTTGTCAATCCTCCTCTTGTTGATTCAGAGAAAAAAATTCTGCCTCCTTTGCATATTAAGCTAGGAATGATGAATTTTGTTAAAGGTATGGATAGAACTGGCAAGGGATTCACATATCTAAAAATTAAGTTTCCTAGAGTAAGTGACGCAAAAATCAAAGGTATTTTTGTTGGACCACAGATTAGAGAGCTGATGAGAGATCAGAATTTTGATGAAGAACTTGGAGAAAGCTGCATGGCGGTCATTTAAGAAAATTTGCGCAGAGTTTTTGGGGAATCACAAAGCAAATAACTATTCTAAAATCGTAAAAGAGGTACTGACATCCTACAAGGTCTTGGGATGCAATATGAGAGTTTTCACCACATTCTGAACAAGGAAACCCGGTATCAAGGGAAGTGGAGTTCTTCAATTTTGGCTGCTTACTGTTGGAGACTAAAAAGGGATCTCCCAGAGGCAAAATACACTCGAAAACCAGCCTCATTTATTAGTTACGATTGTTAAAATTTTAATATGCTATCACACAAAAACTATGCCTGATAGAAAAATTCTGAAAACATATTTGAAATCAACGGAAAAATTTCTATCGAGTTCAACCCCTTTTGTTTGTGCAACAGGTATTTTAATAAATTTTGTTGACCGGTGTAATATATTCTATTTTTCAACATTATTACTAATATTACTATCATAATTTACTAATCATTATTCTATTATCATAATTATCATTACTATAATTATTACCATCATCAATATTACTGTATTATTACTCTTGTCACTTTTATTGATATTCTAATTTTATTTTATTTCTATTTATCTATTCACATATTTATCTATTTAATGTTCTTTTTATACCAGTGACGATGCGACACCTGACCTGGCCGGAACAGCGTCAGCACAACAATTCCCACACGTGTGCGTTCACGATTTATGCCGTGCTGTCGATGCTGACTGATCTTCCACGACGTTTGGTTACAGGTCGCACAAGAACACGTGATGCAGATGCTGAGCGAAACGGGACGAAGATTTGTGGCCAAAGGGGAACAGCCCATTCATCGAGGGATCAAAACAAGAGCAAGTCCAGACATTCTGCGGGTTATAGGTGTGTGTGTGTGTGTGTGTGTGTGTGTGTGTGTGTGTGTGTGTGTGTGTGTGTGTGTGTGTGTGTGTGTGTGTGTGTGTGTGTATGTTTGTCCATGTACACACAATATATATATATATATACATATATATATACATATATATATATATATATATATATATATATATATCAGTCATACTGAGTCCACAGCTGAACAAAGAACTCTTTCATTGCATTTCATGACTCGCACAACAGTGGCAACCTTTGCCACGTCACTCCTGCAAATTTCACTATCTCGTCTCTCCAGGTTCTGTCTGGTCTCCTTGCACGTGTGTGTGTGTGTGTGTGGTGTGTGTGTGTGTGTGTGTGTGTGTGTGTGTGTGTGTGTGTGTGTGTGTGTGTGTACATTACATCATATCAACTCGGTGTTGGCAACTCCAACAGTGCTGACTAAGCCACAATAAACACAAGCAGGTATGTCCACTGCTGACACCACGGAGTGTCACCTTGACCTGAGCGGGGGTCAGGGGTCAGGCTAGGTCAAGCGGCCCTTCCTCTTCAACGTGACGTCATTGGCCCGGTATCAATTGACCCCAATCTGCAAGGGTCACTTCTCCCTCCAAAAAGCCAACAAATAAATAAAATATAAAAATAAATTAAGAAACACATAACTTACAAAATAAATAGAAAAGCTAAATTACAATCACACACACACATAATTATATATATATATATATATATATATATATATATATATATATATATATATATATATATATATATATATATTGCAGTAATTCACAACGCTCACGTGAAAATAATTTGCAGAAAAAAAAACACTGGGAAATAAAAAACTTAGTCCGAACGTTTTCGTCTGTTGATGACATTATCAAGGATGATGTCTTAAATAGACGAAAACGTTCGGACTAAGTTTCTTATTTCCCAGTGTTTTTTCTGCACACACACACACACACACACATATATATATATATATATATATATATATATATATATATGTATATACATATATATATACATATATATATATATATATATATATATATATATATGTATATGTGACCAACATTATATTTTGAGTTGATTAGTTCCACACCGTAAAGGAATGCTGCGTGGCTCTGGTCTACATGGGTGACCCGAAAGTTAGAGTTCGTGCATCTACAGACGATTTAACCGACTAGCGAAGATTTTAAGTTGATTAAAATCACCTGGCGGCAGTCAAGAAGTTATAGAAATATAGACAGGGAACCATCCAACCTGGGATGTCCTCCTTTGATTCTCTTTTGGCTAAAATATTTTATTTTATAACATATGATAGATGAACCCATAACTCAAAGGAGGACAGGGAGGGAGGGTTGTGACCCTCTGAGACCGTTTCAGGCCGGTGGCCGCGTCCATTTAATTAGACAATCCGTCTTTCCTTGGAAAAGAGAGAGAGAGAGAGAGAGAGAGAGAGAGAGAGAGAGAGAGAGAGAGAGAGAGAGAGAGAGAGAGAGAGGGAGAGAGAGAGAGAGAGGGAGAGAGAGAGAACTGAAAGGCCTGAAGGGTCAATTTCCTTAGAGCTGATCACGAGTGTTTTGTTCTTTCAGGAGCGGATGTATACATACCCTATGCAACGTCCACCACAGAACGGAAGTCTCGCTCCACCATGCATTATGCGACAAGGGCATCGTATGTACATTACGATACCCGTGGTGTCCTTCTCCTCCCCCCCCCACCCCGTGCATGACATGCATGATGCATTGTGCGAAAGGTGACCCGCATGATATATCCTCAGAGCCGCATGCGGCGATCCGCAGGTTTTCCTGCCGCAGGGAGAAATAGTAATTCTGAATTTCAGGAAAATAATTATACCAGTCTTTACACACTGCTGAAGTACTATGGCAATGAACAAATTGAACAAATTATGAACACGATAACATTCTGTTCACTATCTATCCTCAAGGATAGAAAGGCTGATTGTTTGCTATTGCGCTCCAGGTTGTGTAACCTTTTAACGTTTTCTTATATATAGTCGTCTTTATATGATTATATTTATTCATTTCCTACTCCTCATATTTGTTCATTTCATTTTCAGGACTTTTTTATCACCTGTTAAAATATAATAATAATAATAATAATAATAATAATAAAATGGGAGCTGTCCGAGCACATAGGGCAAAGGTGACAGAGGTAAAGTCCTCTTAACATGCCTACCTTTACAAGCCTTAACCAAGGGAAGCGTTCCCTGTTCACGTCCAACATACCACGGCTCTCATCCGGGTAGGTAATAGCTGTCGATCATGAGTCCAACACGTGATCCAAGAATGTGGTGAATCACAGGATATGGCATCTTTCGAATACAATGTGTAGCACGTGACAGCCTGCACGTCACATTGTCGTCATGCACATCATATCGTCACAGAGACGAAAAGGTGCCGAGGGAAGTCACAGGATATGCTAACGGTCAAGGGTCAAGGACAAACAATGAACAAATAAAAAACATATATATAAATCATACATATATAACATCAAATAATATAATAATGAAATAAATAAATAAATAAAAAGATTAGATAATAAAATAATTAATGAGTTAATTAAATAGTAAAATATTGGTAAATAAATACATCAGATATTGAAATTACAATAAAATAAATAGATAAAAGAAAATATAAATAAATCAGTGGATATACACTCATACATAAAAATATCACAAAATAAAATAAACAATTTATAATAAATAAAACAAATATATAATTATACGTTCGTACATAAGTGATTTACTAAACAAAAAATACAAATCTCCTGTCCAATACGATATATATTATTCTCAAATAGACTGAATATCCCACTATCGGAGAAAAGTAAGAAGGTTATTTGGAGATACGTATATTGCGATCACTAAATGTGATCCTCTTCAGCGTGGTTAGTGATCGCAATATACCAATCTTCAAATATCTTTCTTTTCTCGGATAGTAGGATATTCAATCTATCTTACCTAGAACATTCACTCGCTTGTTATTTACAAATGATTAATCAATTGTGTAAACAGATAAGCACTCAGGGGAACATATATATCCACTAGTATAAACATTGTTAAAATGAGGTTGTACATCAAAGACTGTGCCACGACAAGCATGAATGTATCAATCGCTATTAAAAAGTGTACGTTTGATTTATATCCTACATGGGAGGTCGGGACATCAGTTGCACCCAACTCGTTTATATATGAAGAACATTAACACATAAATAAATATATACATACATATACCAACGGATTTCCCCCCTTACAACAGAGGTAGCCAAAAACAAAGACATAAAATCCATTCCCGCCCACATACTCCACTCCCATTCATCCCCTTCCCTCCCTCTTATCTTGGCTCCTTCTGGATAACGGGTCATCCCTGCATTTTGGCCACTGTCCCGGGTCAGAAACAATATAGCAAGACACAGCACATCCACAGCAAGGCTGCTTCATTAAATCGGCAAACCCCCCTCTCCGTCCCTTCATACAGAATAAGAGAAGACGGGGAGAAATCCCATCGGGCTGCGTCAAAATATCATTCAAATATACTCCCTCACCCCTACCCACTCCCTTCCATGCATCACAGCATCTTGCATACACAGCCATTCTCCATTCACCCTTATCTTCTGTCTTCTCCCGTCCTTCCTCAACAAACATCCCCCTCTTTCCCAATGGCCCTTTTACCCATCCATCCATCTCTTCCTGGTCGCCTCCTCATGTTCCCTCCTTCCACACCTTTTTTACTAACCTTTCTTCACTCATTCTTTCCATGTGTCCAAACCATCCCAATACTCTTTCATCAACCATATCTCCCAACTCCCTTTCCACCCCCGCTCTCCTCCTTACTCGTTTCTCACTCTATCCAGCCTAGTAACCCCTACCATACTTCCCAGGCATTTCATCTCAAAAACATTTAAACTCTTTCTCTCTTATGTTCCATGTTTCTGCCTCATACAGTCTCCTCTTAGCATCAACTTCCAAATGTCTATTTCTCATTACACTTTTTAAGCCTCCAAGGCATTTACTTGCTTCTCTCGATCTACATTCTACCTCCACCTCCACTCTTTCCTTTCCCGCCACAGTCGCACCCAAGTATCTAAATTCTAAAGCTATTCACTTCCTCCAGTCTCTCTCCCTTAATACTCACTTCTAATTTGCTGCCATATTCTCGCCTTTTACATCTCATCACCTTACTTTTACCCACATTTATTTTCAACTTCCTTCTTTTGCACACTTTCCCAAACTCCGTTATTAACTTCCTTAATCCTTTCTCTGATCCTGCTACAAGCGCAGTGTCGTCAGCAAGCAACAACTGGCTTATCTCCCATTTTACTTCATTTTCTTTAATCATCTCCAATCCACGGCCCATAACCCTTGCGTTTACCTCTCGCACCACCCCATCCATGTATAAATTGAACAGTCTTGGCGACATAACACATCCCTGGCAAAGTCCCACCTTTACCTCAATCCACTCACTCTCTCTATTTCTAATTCTAACACAGGCTCTACTACTCCTGTAAAAACTCTTGACTACTCTTGACAGCTTTCCTCCTATCCGATATATCTGCAATACCTCCTACAGTGGCTTCCTGTCTACCATAAAAATCTGACCAACGCAACCCCTACTTGTCCTAATTTCACACTGCTCCTCACCAATTACCCCCTCTGTTCCTCTCCTAAGCCTCTCAATCAAAATCCTCCCATAAGCCTTCCCAACTACACTCAACAAACTGATCCCTCTAAAACTACTACACTCACACTTGTCCCATTTTCCCTTGTAAAGTGGAACTATACAGGCACTCCTCCAGTCCTTCGGTACTCCACCCTCTTATAGACAAACATTAAACAACCTCACCAGCCAGTCCACCATCACTGTACCTCCCTTTTTTTAGATACTCCGCATGACGCCCATCTAACCCAGGTGCCTCACCTGCTCTCATTTTAATAACTGCCTTCACCTCACCTTTCCTTATTTCCCCTCCATTTTTCTCATTCACCACTGTTAATTTCTTAGCGCTTCTCACTGCAACTACCTTTCCCTCCCTATCCTCTTTCACATTTATCAACTCCCTAAAACACTCTACCCATCTTCCTCTTACTGCCGTCTCTTCCATTATCATATCTCCATCTGCGCCTTTTACTTTTTCTTCTCTACTTGATTCGTCTTCTCTTCCTCTCATAATTTCCTTCCAAAACATCTTTTTATTACTTTCAAAAATTTGTCATACCCTTACCCCATTTCACATCTGCTCTCCTCTTTGCCTCCTTTATCTTATGCTTTACTTCTCTTTTCTTTGTACCTCTAATATGATTCTCTCGTCCTATTTTCAACCAATCTGTGAATGTTTCTTCTATTCTACAACCTTCTTTGTTTCATCATCCCACCACTCACTACCCTCCCTTCTATTTCCTCCCGTCCTCCTTGTTCCAACACCAACTTTGCACACCTTGTGACTCCCTCCTTAAAATATCCCCATTCCTTCTCCACTCCTACTTCTACTCTATCCTTCACTCCCTCTGTTTCTTCTTGTACTCCTTTTCTTTCTGATGTAATAAGGAGTTTACTCTAAGCACCTCCCTAGCTTCTGTCCTTTTCCTGTTTCTCTATCTATGTGTACGAATGTATGTACGTATCCATGTATGTTTTGCATCGCTTTTGAAAAAATCTTAATCTCTAATTTCATTCATCTAATGTCTAATGGTGATGGTCTGATCACTCATGCGTTTGGTGAAGCCGATCTGTGCACTGAAGGTAGTTCGAAGACTCTGAAGACTTCGAGAGACAAAGAAGTGAATTCATAGATTCCACGAACTCCCGTTCTTGTTCCTCAGGGCTACCTCCTTTACATTCTTCTGCAGGAGTTCCCTTGGCTTCACGAACCTCGGTAGCACGGAAGGGTGCCACCTCCTTCCCCTATGGCACTCTGGTCTCGGGAGTTAGGAGCTCTTTCAGCCATACCTTCAAGATGTTTTTCATAAAAAGGTTCTTTTGTTGAGACATTGTAACAAGTTGAGGAAGGTGGAAAAAGAAGACATGGGTCTAGTTCCGATTTTATTCTTGACCGGTTTCGCTTTGAGAAACATTCCTCTGAAGAAGTTCAAAGCGAAACTTGACAAGAACTAGACCCGTGTCTTCTTTTCCACCTTCCTCAGGTTCTTCTGTTCCTTCCTGGGTTCTCTTGATGTGCTGTAGCTCGTCGCAAGTTAACTTTCTTTAGGAAGCTGATGTTCTGGCCTGTGAATTGTGAGTCATCCCCAGCGCGACTGTGTCTATCAGGATATTGTAGATCCTGTGAAAGTCTGCTCCATCGAGTACCCCAGTGTCTGGAATCCTGTCTTGTCCTTTGAATGTTGAAGATCTTCCAAGGGAACGTTATAGGAGAGTGCTTCAGCTTCTTGGCCTGGTGGTGGTACACCGTCCACGTCTCGTAGCTATCCGGCACCGCCGAGAGCACATTTATATTCTTTAAGCTTGCTTTCTAGAATCATTCCTCTTCTCCAGACATAGGTGTGTAGCCTACACATACACATCTAGACCAGGGTCCATCTCAAAAACTAATGATATTTTCTTCTGTTAATGGGCAACCTTTACAAAAACAAATTATGAAAATTGGAATGCAAAACTTCCAGATA
>NC_134805.1:40219864-40229864 GCF_046742065.1 Oratosquilla oratoria | reverse complement strand
CAATGACTGAAATCAATTGGCGGCAAGAGCCTCAGACACATCCCCCATCAACACCCTTTTTTTATTGGTTCTGTCTTGGTTAAACCTGCGATTTTAGTCAGTTAAGTTGGTTAAATAACCGAGGCAATGTTTGTAGTTAGGTCTTCTTATGACTTTTCTATAATAGGTTTATTAGCTTTTACGTCGATAAATCAAACTGTATACATACAACAATACATTACCCTGTCCCATCTCTCACCTACGTGTCTTGTCATTTCCCTACAATAGATTGATTATTTCTTCGTAAATAAATAAAATTGTTTCAATACAACAATACATTACCCTGCCCATATGAACCTACGTGTCTTGTAATTTTCCAACAATAGATTTTGTTTTTCGTAAATAAATCATTCTGTATTAATACAATACATAATCCTACCCAATCTACACCCAAGTCTTGACATTTTCCTAAAATAGATTTCTTATTCATTTGTCTATCTTTAATAACTTCTTTATGTTTATTATTATTATTCATTTCTAAATAAATCAAAACTGTATTAATACAATACACTACCTTCCCCCATCTCCACCTACGTGACTTTGCACAGCAACCATCTGCAAGCTCCAGCTGCCGATGGTCGCCAGCCACCTGTCGGGCGCGTCACAGCTGGTGCAGAGAGCAGCTGACCTTTACAGCTTCGACCTGGTCGAGCTGAACGCACCAGCTTGCATAATGCAAAGGCGACTCGGTCTACCAACCTCATCTACCCGATCTACCTTTGGCGTCTATCTCATCTACTTTCTTGAACACGTCCTGGGGAATAGTGGTAGACCAGTAGGTAAATTACATACATTTCTCTCTATTTCTCTCCCTCTCTTTCTATTTTGTTCTCCTTATTTCTCTCTCTTGATAAGGACTGATTCGGTGTTACGTCATGGACTACCAAGTTCATGGGGACGATGACGGCGCCTCACGAAGTTATCGGGACTCGAACGTAGTAGATGCTAACCGAGTGCGCTACCGCTACACTACAGCCCTGCTCTCTCTCTCTCTCTCTTTTCGAAATCTCAGTAAATCGGAAATTTCCGAAATACAGAATAAGAAGCTCCGAATACCTGAAGCACTTACGACAATTTTACGGATGGGGATGACAGGTGGTAATGGACATGGAACTGCCTAGTGTAGGCCTTATGGTCTCTTGCAGTCTCCCTCATTCTTATGTTCTTAAGAATAACCGAAGCACTCTCGAATATCCGGGTCCACTTTCGAAAATCACTTTCGTTCCGATTTCCGGAGAGTTCCGGTTTCTAGAGGTTTCCAATACCGAGAACTATCTACACTTCACCTACGCCCGGTAGTTCCTCGGATCTGGAATGCAATCATATCAGTTGGACAATTGTTTGTCCCCGGAAGAAAGGCCCTGGTAGAAGTAGACACATGGCCGGTGTTCCTCGCCGTGACTCCGAGTTCTCTGCGCATGCCCACAAGGGGGGGACACACCCATTAGTACAACAAGTATACGCACGGGAGAGAGAGAGAGAGAGAGAGAGAGAGAGAGAGAGAGAGAGAGAGAGAGAGAGAGAGAGAGAGAGAGAAGAGAGAGAGAGAGAGAGAAGAGAGAGAAGAGAGAGAGAAGAGAGAGAGAGAGAGAGGTCGTGGAGGAAGATGCCAATGAAAGATGGAAAGAAAAGAAGAAAAACAAACACAACAAAGATAGAGAGAGATAGAGCGAGAAAGCTGACATGGAGGAGAATATCAGTGAGAGACAGAAAGAAAAATAGATAAAATACAGAGAGAGAGAGAGAGAGAGAGAGAGAGAGAGAGAGAGATAGAGAGGAAGAGGTCGTGGAGGAGGATGCCAATGAGAGATGGAAAGAAAAGGAGAAAAACATAAACACAACAAAGAGAGATAGTAAAAGATGACATGGGGGAGAATACCAATGAGAGACAGAAAGAAAAACAGAAAATACAGAGAGAGAGAGAGAGAGAGAGAGAGAGAGAGAGAGAGAGAGAGAGAGCGAGCTCGCCTTTCGCATACACATGCTAAGACCTCTCGAGCTCTCTGCTCAAACCCAATCAATACATATCCGGATCAAAATAAACACTGTGAGACTTCAACTTCCTCTGAAGGGGAGGCGACCCTTCTGCAGTCCACCATCTTCTGTACTGTATGATCACTGTATTACTATTACATTCTTAACCTGATACCATGAATACAACCCAAGGGTCACAATCTTTCTCGACGCGTTCGTCTGATGCCAATGTTACTTTCATTTAGATATGGATATTGTCAAACGGCGACGTCATTCAAGATACGTAAAATATAAGAATGACGGGGACTGCAAGAGATCATAAAGCCTACACTAGGCAGTTCCATGTACATTACAACATATCCTTTTAAAACAACCGATAGCTTCAGCGCTCACTGCATGATTACAAAGTCTATTTCATATAATATATATATATACATATGCTGGTACATTGTGACAAGTTGATGAAGGTGGAAAAAGAAGTCATGGGTCTAGTTCCGAATTCCTGAGTTTATTCCTGACCGGTTTCGCTCTATGATTCTTCAGAAGCATAGAGCGAAACCGGTCAGGAATAAACTCAGGAATTCGGAACTAGACCCGTGACATCTTTTTCCACCGTCATATATACATATGTAGACTTGTGTTGTTCTACACTGGTTGGAGGCATTTGAGATAAACCATTCGTGGCTTCTGGTCTTTACTGTGTCGCCTCCGTGACTGCTCTTTTCACCAGCGATGACGAAAAAAGTGGTGACGGCTACCAACAATATATTTTTACACTTAGAATTCAATTGGTGGCGGTTGTCAACAATACATTTTACACTTATTATTGTAACATCTCTGTTTATTTACATTTTATATACATGAGGGAACTGAGCATTGATACTTAGCATATCCTATACAGTAACTCTATATAAATATATACAAGTGACGAATTATAACAACTAGAATAATTCATATGGTCGAATCTACCGGTTGAGGATGCAAGTGTCCTCGGCGGTTGACCCTCAGGTTAAGCCAACTTAATCGCGGGTTAGATCACACAGTAGAGGTCCCGTTGAAGCTTGCTCCTACCAAGATCTGACGTCGTGTATCAAATGCATGCTAGTATAGAATGAATCAATGACACTCAATCTACAGGCATTTCTTGCAACACATACACGTTGCCATTGTAACAATGCAATTCATTAAGTAGAGTATATAACAAGCAGTAATTACGATGCTACTGAGTATTATTAACTCAATGAACAAATGAACATATTTATAAATAACTAAATAGTAAACAAAGATATAAACAAAACAAATTATTAAGTTAATGTAGACATAATAAGTACCTAAAATATATATAAAAAACAAACAAACAGAACATAAGAACCAGCCTTTGAGATTTGAACTTTTATTCAATTTTTACCTTGATGCTGACAAACAGCTTATTTTCATTCTTGAAAATAAAAATAATGAATACTGTGCGAACTGTCCTAAGGGGCAGACTTTCGTTTAAACTATAATGCTTTCAAGGTAATTAATTTAAATTTTCTCTTAATGATATGTGAATTCACAGATTGCCTGGAGCAAATAAAAACCTACATCTGATTCTTGAAGTACTTTGAGACTGGTTGATTAAAGCTTAACACTATGAATCTTTTACAATGAAAGAATGAAAGAAATGAACTGAAATCGAGTAAACAATTTCAAGGAGTTTAAAAATAATATATTTTTTATGTTTTGTTGTTTTCTGAAAGGTTTTTAATTAGTCTGTTTCTTTTGAGTAATTCCATAATCATATAGTAATATTTAATTCAATATCTGTTTCTTTTTTGTAACATAAATTTGGTTTTACAAAAAAGGAGAGAGAGAGAGAGGGGGAGGGAGAGAGAGAGAGAGAGAGAGAGAGAGAGAGAGAGAGAGAGAGAGAGCAAAGTAACTTTAACAAAGGTCATATCTATTCTTAGAACACTTCCCTTCAGGGATAATCGACCTTAGAGTAACACTTTTGTCCTATTGCATCATTTTTCAAACTCTCTTTGTAAATGTCATTCTTTCAACATTATTCAACTAGAGAGTGCTTATACAACTCGTACAAAAATACAATATTCTGTATTTTCTTGTTTTCAATGTAGTACGGACAAATGAACTTGCCCATTTTGTTCCAAAACTGTGGAAATACATTCGTTGTTGTAACACACACACACATAATACATATTATATATATATATATATATATATATATATATATATATATATACACATATACATATAAAGGCATAAAAACCACTCCCACCCATTCCATCCCAATCACACTCCACTCCCCTCCACCTTCTTCCCTCCCTCTTATCTTGGCACCTCCTGGATGACGGGTCATCCCTACATCTTGTCCACTGCCCTGGGTCAGAAGCAGTGTCGCAAGACACAGCACATCCACAGCAAGGCCGCTTCATTAAATCGGCGACCCCCCCCCCTCTCCGTCCCCTCATGCAGAAAAGGAGAAGGGGAGAAATCCCCTCGGGCTGCGTCAAATTATTTCTCACACATACTCCCTCACCTCCCATCCCCCACCCATTCCACCTCATGCATCACAACATCATCTATATAAAACCATTCTCCATTCACCCCTGTCTTCTGTCCTCTCCCGTTCTTCCTCAACAGACATTCCTCTCTTCCCCAAAGCCCCTTTTACCCCATCCATCCATCTCATCCTAGGTCGACTCCTCATGGTCACTCCTTCCACACCTTTTTTACTAGTCTTTCTTCACTCATTCTTTCCATGTGTCCAAACCATCCCAATACTCTTTCATCAATAATATCTCCCAACTCCCTTTCCACCCCCGTTCTCCTCCTCACTTTCTCATTTCTTACTCTATTCAGCCTAGTAACTCCTATCATACTTCTCAGACACCTCATCTCAAACACATTCAAACTCCTCCCTTCCTCTCTTATGTCCCATATTTCTGTCCTGTACAGTGCTGTCAGCACAATCACTCCTTCATACAATCTCCTCTTAGCATCCATTCCCAAATGTCTATTTCTCATTACACTTTTTAATTCACCAAGGCATTTACTCGCTTTTCTCAATCTACATTCTACTCCACCTCCACTCCTCCCTTTCCTGCCACATTCGCACCCAAGTATAAAAAAATATCCACTTCCTCCAGGCTCTCTTAATACTCACTTCCAGTCTGCTGCCACTTTCTCCCCTTGTACATCTCATCACCTTACATTTACCCACATTTATCTTCAACTTCCTTCTTACACACACCTCCCCAAATTCTGTCACCAACTTCCTCCATTATACAGTAACATATTGTCTCCACATGGCAGCTCTCTTCACATGGAATTCAAGACTTCAGTGGTCAGTACTGTAACATAACACAATCACGTGCATAAATATATATATATATATATATATATATATATATATATATATATGTGTGTGTGTGTGTGTGTGTGTGTGTGTGTGTGTGTGTGTGTGTGTGTGTATGTGCGCGTGTGTGTGTATATGTATATATTTATATATATATATATATATATATATATATATATACATGTGTGTGTGTGTGTGTGTGTGTGTGTGTGTGTGTGTGTGTGTGTGTGTGTTTGTGTGTATGTATGGTGATATTCCATTTATTCCCTGCTCTGTTTTATGTGTATATAATATAAATAAAAAAATAATTACTTTATAATGTAAAAGAAGCTTCACTGAAGAACCCAGGACAAAAATATAACAGAAACTATATCTCATTTTTTCTGTGTTCACTTCTGAACACATCGGGCCGTAGGTATATATGAATATATATATATATATATTTATATATATATATATATATATATATATATATATACACATATTTAGGGGTGAAGTAAAATCAGGCCTTCATATGGCAGAACCGATGTATCCCCACTCACAACACAGTCGTTCTGACTCCAATGCCCTTTGCGATGGATTATGATGACGCTATCGTCTACATGACCTCCACCGCTTCTATCATTTTGGGTGACCTTAGGCCTTTGGTTAAGTGGGTAGATTAGGTCAGGTTAGGTTGAATTAGATTATGCTTGGTTTGGCTTGGTTAGGTTAGAATAGATTAGGTCAGGTAAGGTTAATTTAAATCATGCTTGGTTAATTTACGTTTTGTTAGGTTAGAGTAGATTAGCTTAGGTTAATTCAGGTTATGCTTGGTTATGGTAGGTATGGTTAGTATAGCTAAATATTGGCTGAATTTTTACAAAATACCGCCATACTAACGGCGATACAGATCGAAAATGGCGTACTGCTGACCTAGCAACGGCGATACTCTCTTCTCAATTTAACCCCTTGTGACCCTCACGCTTAACTTGGACGTTGGCACTCCTCGGGCGGCGCCAAAGATCGCTGAAATTAAGCACTAAGTTACGAATCATGTGTTGGACTCTCCCGAAGGAGAGCTCACCGTAGTTCATTCTTTGGAATATGCTGTGACCCTGCAAACACCTTATACCCATTCCCCCTTTGCGCAAGGGGAGCAGTAACGGAATGCAGTATCGAGAATCTTTCATGCCCAAAGAAAATACATTTAGAATTAATCCAGACGATCATATAGTTCATATTTATCCGTTTAGATACACTACAATTGGCAACCACGTCATTTGCAAGGGGTGTGGCCTATCTCCACAGATAATCTGAATCTGTTACGGCATCGCGGTACCACTGTACCAATGCCCTTGGCATTCTGGCATCGTTTCTGAAACCATGCAGGCTACTGATGACGTCATCAATAGCCATGCAGGTTGTTGATGACGTCATCTCGCCCTTGGCACTGAGGGCCAGCGTGTAGTGCGTGCCATGCACATTATACATGATGCTACTTATCTATACCTTATCTTACCCAACACGCAACCTTATCATTTCACCAAATCCTTCGTCCTGTCTTCATTACTCCATCACATTCATTACCGTGAAAGTCTTTGTTGTAGTATGTCTATTTCGTCTATTTATTTACTTATCTATTCATTCTTTTATTCATTTATTTGTGTTTTCATTTATATGTTTGCTTATCTGTTTCATAAAGGAATTAAAACAACACCGTTTACCTAACGCAATTTTTTAAAATTAATATATTCAACAATGGATATAAATCTGCTGTTTCCTGATATTCTATGTTTTTTTTCATCCGCTTAATACCCAAACGTTTTAACTGGAACCTAATTAGAATAAACCATATTCTCGTTTAATACTGATGACTTTTCTTCGAATCATAAAACCGCAGGCGATAAGCAATCCTCCGCAGTCGGACTCTGCTGTGCCTCGCTGCATTGCCTCTGACCCCGAGAAGTGTGGCGGGAGGAAGGAATTACTCTTCAATCACGAGAAACTAAGACAGAAGAAACAGTGAATGGGTTTTTTTGGATGGGCGTAGGATGGGTTGTTCTTATGGGATGTAATTTACTAGCGCTTCTTTCCTTAGTTGTGGGGCGGAGTATACACGTATGTAAACATGTATGTATTCATGTAGTTATGTATGTATATATGTACGTATATACAGCATGTATGTACATATGTATGTATATATTTATGCATCTATGTATGTATAATGTATGTACGTGCAAATAATTCACAAAATGGCACGTAATAAAATATTTTGCTGGTTATCTCCAAGGACAACAAGAAACACGAAATCCCCAAGCGTTTTCGTGCATTTCACATCTTCAGAAGAGATGCAGATGAAAGTGGCTCAAAGTAAGTAATGAAAGACAATTGTAACAATAAAAACTTGAATGGTCACAAAATAAATAATACTAGGAGAGGCAACAAAGGTAATTAGAAATCCCTAGAGAAATGAACAGTAATGGTCACAGCACATATTCATATCGAAGAGCACAACACAAGTAAAATTTTAGAACGTCAAAAGAATTCATATCTAATGACAATTTCCAACTCGTTCACAAATACAGTGATCCCTCGTTTTTCGCGGTTAATGAGGACCATAACCCCCCGCGAAAGGTGAATTACAGCGAAGTAGGATTTGCCCCCCCCCCTGGGAATATCCGTGTATGTGTGTATGGGTACCAGAATGTTTAAAATATGTAAACAGTATCTATACTTTATATATTTGAGACAAAGATTACAACAGTACACGTATTTACTTAAATCGTTAATTATAACACCTTATAATTTTTTTTATACAGTAATTGAGGGGGATCAGACGCACTGATAGAATTTTTTTTTTTTTATATATCGACTTAATATTTTTACATCATAATCAAATTATTATTTTCCATATTCCATGAGCATTTGAACGATGTATATCCTTCTCTTCATCCGTCAGTCCGTATGATGTCATTGATGACGTCACAAATTATTTGCGATCTTAATACTTTACCTAGACTAACCTGCTTTTGCATGTAACATCCGAAATATCATACAAACAGCGTGTAATTTCGTTTTTTCCTAAAATCTTTATAGATCAAGATATACATAGGTCATAAAATGCATGACTTTGTGACGTTGCACCGATAGCGTTTTTTTCCGATAAAATTCCCTCTAGCGATATTATTTATCATTTCAATCATTTATCAAAACTTACATGAGAAAGGCACAACATTCATGTGCTAGTATGGTAAGTTTTAAGAAAATTTGATCATCTTTTTATGATTTTTTTTAATGAATATTTTGGAAAAACCCGCGAAGCACTGAACCCGCGAAACGTAAAGCGCGAAGTGGCGAGGGAACACTGTATTACTAATAATGAAATATCTAATTCATATAAGCCACTATTTATGTTAAGATTAACTCCTTCAGACTTCTCTCTATGATATTCCTATTGACAATTAAATTACATGCTAAAATGGGTGAAGTTTAAGCCCAGTCAATACAATGATTAAAAATTCTCATGTAAACAATTAATGCACTATCTTGTGTTGTTTAACCCTAGTTGAGAGTTCACTGCCTGTTTGCCCCAGGTAAAACTTCTCACAATCTCTACAGGGGATTTTGTATATGCAACAATTTGAATCCATTAGCGTATTCTTAAAGATTAATTTTTATGTGCATGGATTATTAAATGACACTTTAATATTACATGTGTATGTATGTATGTATGTATGTATGTATGTATGTATGTATGTATGCACTATGTGTATGTACACCCAAGCCACGTCAACGTTTATACCACGTGACTCCCCCTTCCCCCACCACTTCTCCCACGTCAAGCTTCCATTCCATAACGTGACCATACCATCACGTAGCTAAGTCACCACTCTTACACACGGCAAAACTTGAATAATCATTTTACTTTAGTCTGGCTAGCGGCTGACGAAATTGTTCTGCTTATGGGAGCCCCGTAACAGATAAAGAATAACTATGTTCTCTCTTTCATATCATATAAGATTGTGACGCGCCCGTCACGTCACGACTTGGCAGCCTCTGCCACGTGACCTGGCTCCTCACGTCCAGTGGTGACCTCGTTTGCGGCCTACGCCTGTAGCCTCTTCAGGTTGTGTTCCTGATGTTCTCACGGCACGTGGAGCACTCGTCCACATGTTGCATACGTACAGTCGCCATCTCTATACCTGTTGCTCCCGAGACGTGACGGGGAAAGGAGGTGCAACTCTTTCCATTACTCTCTCTCTCTCTTCCTTTTTCGTTCGATTCTTCGACTATTCTTTCTTTTATCTTAATTTTTCGTTTGATTCTTCTATTATTCTCTCTATTTCTCTTCCTCCCTCTCTCCATTTTTCTCTCTCCCTTTTCAGTTTTCTACCTCAACTATTCTCTCTCTCTCTCTTTCCCCCGTTCTTTGTTTCTCTCTTTTTTATTATTCTTTTTCATAACACTTGGTATCTGCAATTCTTTTTATCTGAGCGATTTTTTTATTCCTTATCCTTTCTGTTATTCTTTTTTCTTGCCTTTTTGTTACAATTATCGTTGTTCATTTTTTCTCTTTGTTCTTTCCACTTTTCGCGTCAATAACACTACTGTCGTTCTGTTATTGTTATTATTCTTTTAATAACAGCT
>NC_134805.1:40209864-40217364 GCF_046742065.1 Oratosquilla oratoria | reverse complement strand
CAATGTATCATTTTCCCTAAAATGTAATACATTACACCAAATTAATGATGTGTACATCCTCCACCCCCACGTCTCCCCATACCACCCTTCCCCCTATGTTCACACACACACACATTTTGTATATATATATATATATATATATATATATATATATATATATATATATATATATTCACATACGATTATTAAAAAAATCTTTATGAAGATGGTCTAATCTGCTACTATCTTTTCTCCAGGTAAACTCGCCTGGCAATACATGTATGTATGTATACAACACTGAATGGGTCCCAGTAAACATATTAACTTTTTTCAACCAAAATTAACTTTAATTGTAAGCCATCAACATTTAGAAAATCGAGGAGGCCAACATGCAGAAATTGAAACGTGGTACAGCCAAGGACTCGAACCTGCGCTAGCACATGGCATGTGATAGTGACTTAACCGAATGCGCCATATATATATATATATATATATATATATATATATATATATATATATACACATATATATATATATATACACATATATATATATGAGTGAAAAGGGTGGTGCTACTGTCAAAGTTCGTCTTGGTTTTGTTCTTTGCGATTAAGTGTCCTATTTTCTTTCCTGTGTCATTTACTATAACAGGTATGAAAATAGGACATTAATCACAAAGAACAAAACCAAAACGATCCGTGACAGTAATATATCATCTACAAAATTCCCTGTACTGAATGCGGCAGTGCACTTTACAGTGAGGCGTACAGGACTTAGCAACAGACTCTGGGAACACAAAGCGGACATTAGACACCACCGGGAAACAAACGCTCTAGAGAACCACATAAGACGCAGAGGGACACCTACCAACTGGGACGGAACCACTATTCTAGCCAAAGGTCTACACAATAAACAACGGAAAATAAGTGAACCCCTTTACATTGCCAATTACAAAAACAGAAGCAAGAGGACTGGGGACTTGAAATGGACAAAATCCACCTCGATATTTGCCCTCCAAGAATGGCTTCTTACTCCCACGTACGTGATATATATATATATATATATATATATATATATATATATATATATATATATATATATATATATATACGGTATACACACACACACACGCACATACAAGCCAATGGTCGTCCCTATTAATTTCTACCCGAAATATAAACAAATAAATAAAACCTATCACTTATTATGTACGTCACTTGACAGTTCTTCTTTTATATTACTCAATATTTTTTTCAATCTATACATAACCCCATCGAACACATTTTTTTTTTTTTTTTTTTTTTTACAAGGACCTCTTCTTGAAGGAATATATCACCAACAAAGTCTCTTTTTGGGGGTACGTTCATCACTTGCTGGTGAATGACCAACAAAGAAGAGAGAGAGAGAGAGAGAGAGAGAGAGAGAGAGAGAGAGAGAGAGAGAGAGAGAGAGAGAGAGAGAGAGAGAGAGAGAGAGAGAGAGAGAGAGAGGGGGGGGGAAGAAGAAAGAGAAATAGACAGACAGAGAGAGAATCATAGATCTTACCATCGCAGGTGTCACGCTGCACCTGCACCTGGGACCGCCCTGCGACGCCGCTGCAGGGATGGTTCGTCACCCAACATAATAATGTCCCCTTTGAAAGACTCAAAAGAACAGTTTCGGAAGAACAGGCCTGGCTGGCTGGCAGATGCAGCTGAAGTCCACCTTAGCAAATGTTGATTATGAAAGGCTCAAAAGGCCATTTTTTGAAGAATAGGACTCTTAGGCTCCATTTATCACCAGCCAGAGGGACCACCTTAACAAATGTTATTTTTGGAAGACTCAAAAGCGCAAATTTGGAAGAATAGGGCTCTTTCAGGTTGTATTTACCAGCAGCCACAGAGACCATCTTACAAATCAGACCATTGTCGCAGCTTTGCAGGAACCCACGAACAGAATTCCATAAATGGTCGACTTTGGCCTTATTCTGCCAACTTAAAGTTGGTGCTCGATACACTCACACTTTATCTAACTTGGTACCGTGGCAACCTTCAAAATCTTTATTCTGGCTAACGCCAAACCATTTCATCTATTCACCCTTTTGCTGGCGTTGCACCAACTCTTGTGATTTCCTTCTGGCGAATACATGACGATTTTATTTGTATCACGGAGGGACTACGTGCCAGCGTCACATCTTCACATTTGTTTAGGAAACTCCCAAAACTAACGATGATTTTTTCAACTCCAAAAATCAACGTTCACTTTTGAACCTCCTAGGACAAGGGTTCATTTAGGAAATTCCAAAGGGAAACGTTCATTTCTGAAACCCACAAGACAAACGTTCACTTTCTAAGCCCCTCCCCTTTCTGGCGCATGCGCAATGGACTCCAAGACTGAGCAGAGAATGGCAGGAAAACATAGAAAGCGCCCATAAAAATATAAAAATGATAATCAATAAAAAAATACATAAATAGATCAACAGAATAAATGAATAAAAAAATACATAAATAATAGTAAAATAAAATATAAATGAAATAAATAGTAGTAAAATAAATATATAATCAAATAAGTAATATAATAATAATAAATTGTGAGAAACTGTGAGAAGCAATGAGAAGTCATGAGTCGACAGATAGTGCCAAGAGCAGTCAAGATCAAACCTACTGACCATCGTCCTCCCCATGACCTTTGGCCTTGGGTCAAAGGTCACATTTTGTGTTGATTTCTTGGGATTTCTTAAAGAAGACAAATAAGCCCATTTGTACCTTTACAACTGAATAAATCCATTTGGCGTTAGCCAGAATAATATCCTTAGAGGAGGAGGAGGAAGAGAAGCAAGAGAATGACGGGGAGGAGGAAGAACTGGATGAAGTAGAGGAGAAGGAAGAGGAGGTAGAGGAGGAGGGGAAGTAGGTAGAGGAGGAGGAGGAGGAAGTGGGAAGTGAAGGAGGAGGAGAACCCGCCTGACTAAGTGATCATCAAGATGGACGAGTCTGTGTCCAGAGGACTTTCCTCAGCTGAATGAAATCGTTTGGATCTAGTTGAAAAAAGAGTGGGCACAAACGAGCTAAGTTACACGTTGCTTTTGCGTCTTTAATGCATGGTGGTCGGGAGCCTACGACAGAAGGCGTTTAGTAGCTGTCGTCGAAGCCGTCGCCTTTGCCCTGTAAGCGTGTGGTGGTAGTGGTAATGGTGATGGAGGTGGTGGAAGTAGTGGTGATGATAGTGGTGGTGTTGGTGGTAGTTGTGGTAGAGATGTTGGTGGTGGAGGTGGTGGTAGAGATGATGGTGGTGGTGGAGGTAGAGACAGAAGTGGAGGTGATGGCGATGGCCTCCACAGCATCTGCTGGATGGTTGACGGTGACGATGGCAACGGAACGGTGGAGGTGGAGGTGGAGGAAATGGAATAGGAGGTGAAGAGGTGGAGGTGGAAGAAGAGGTGTAAGAGGCGGAGGAGGAGGTGGAGCAGGTGGAAGATAAGGTGAGATAGGTGGAAGTGGAAGAGGAGGTGGAAGTGGAGGTAGAAGCGGAAAAGGAGGTGTAGGAGGTGGAAGAGACACCGATGGAAATGTGGAGGTGGAAGACCGGCAAGAGGACGTGGGTGGGCGGCGTCGTCGTCGGCCTTGGGGCGAAGTGAGGGGGACCACCCATACCCCCGCCACCCGACTCCCGACGAAGGAGGAGGAAAAGTAGGAGGAGGAGGAGGAGGAGGAGGAGGAGGAGGAGGAAGGGGAGAAAGTGGAGGACCCTCACGGACACCCTTCGCAGGAACTCTTACATTAATAAAAATCGCCAATAATTAGCCAGAATAAAAGTTGTAAAAGCGTCACCCTAGCAACGACGTCTATCAAGATGAGTCTTCACCATCTTACACACGGTGACAGCTGAATAGAAATTTCTGGCACCAACCAGAATAAAGACTCAACACGTCAACACGTGCCCAAACCTTGTCGTTTTACATATTCATGCTGTCTGACGCCAGGAGATTATATTCACCTAAAATAGAGAGAGAGAGAGAGAGTAATGTGCTTTACATATTTGATAGCTGCTGCCATCACAGTTTTATTCAGCAAAACAGTAACTGCACTTCTGGCGTCTGCGGGTGCGTAAGCATATGTACATGTACATGTGTATGTGTGTGTACCTTTCGTGTGTGTGTGTGTGTGTGTGTGTGTGTGTGTGTGTGTGTGTGTGTGTGTGTGTGTGTGTGTGTGTGTGTACATGTGTATGTGTGTATATTTGTGTGTATGTTTGTGTGTGTATGAATGTGTGTGCATGCGCGCGTGTGTGTGTGTGCACGTGAGTACACTGTGTGTGTGTGTGTGTGTGTGTGTGTGTGTGTGTCCATGTGTGTGTATATGTGTATGTGTGTGTATGTGTGTGTGAATGTGTGTACATGTGCGTGTGTGTATGTATGCATGCATGCGTGTGCATGTGAGTACACTGTGCATGTGTATGTACATCTGTGTGTGTGTGTGTGTGTGTGTGTGTGTGTGTGTGTGTGTGTGTGTGTGTGTGTGTGCATTGTGTATATGTGCATGTGTGTGTACATAAGCGTGTGCCTGTATACGTGTCTAAGTGCACGCACACACACGCCGAGTCACGGATAGACGGCGAAGGAGCTGCCCTTTTCTTGCCCGACTCGGCTCCGGTCCGGGACATACGCCCGTCCAAGGTCTCGGCGAAGGAGATCGATTCCTCGAGCGACGGTGGCGGCGGCGGCGGTGGCGGCGTCTGTCAACTCAGCCAACGCGTCAGTTCTCTACTTTGTCAGTTCAAATTGCCGTACAGATGCAGCAGCAACAACAGCAAAAACAACAACAGCAATGGTAGCAGCAATAATGACAAAACATCAATGTATAGAATATACATATTAGCAATAGTAATAATAATAATAATAATATATTGATGTTAATAATAGTAATAATAACAATATATTGATGTTAATAATAGTAATAATAACAATATATTGATGTTAATAATAGTAATAATAATAATATTAATAAAAATAATATATTGATGTTAATAATAGCAATAATAATAATAATGATAACACAGTGTAACCCATTTTTTGTTCCCCGGTTCTAAGTGTCATTTCCTAGTTTGTTATATTCCATTATCATAAAAAAGACGCTATCATTTAGCACCAAACTGCACCGATTATGCTCGCATATATGACATAAATTGCTCTTACTGTAATTCTAAAATTTCATTAGGTTGAATGCTAATGGGTAGCCTAGAATTTTTACAAACCCAAACTTTTAAACATTTTATATCATTTTTTTTTGGGGGGGGACCCAAATAACATTAAAAATGTGATTACAAGCCAGGAAGAATGTTTTTATTTGTTACATGGCGTAATAGAAATATCAATAGCATTTTATTATACAAATAACAACACAGTCAATATGGACAGAAGCTCTTGTAAATTACAGTCCATAACAACAATAACGTCATCAATAACAGAGACAATACAAACATAAACTGAAAAACCGGTTTTTAAGCAACAGTTAGATCATCCCACGTCGAAGAAACTAACCTTCAATTAACTGTTTAACCTTTGACAGAAAACGTCATCCACCACCAAACATTAACCAACTCTTACCATCAATTACCTGGTTAAAAACCAACTCAATAATAACCATAATAGAATAATAACGGTCAACCTTCCAGCCAGACTAACCAACAAGAACCTGACTATAAAACAATTACCCAGTTAACTTAACCCAATCATAATAACCATAACAGATTAACAATAATTAACCTTACAGCTAGGCTAACCAACAAGAAACGGCCTATAAACCAATTACCCAGTTAACTTAACCCACTCAGAGATCTGAAAACGATTATCATCTAACAAGATTAAGACGACTTTTGAACCAAAGTTCTGGCTCCTATCCAATGGCACCAAACGATTAATAACGACAGAGGCCCACGATCGAGTGATTAAAATCATCTGGCGTCAGTCAGAATAAATGATCAAAAGTCTCCCCTCAGGTTGTAAAGACGTTAATTAATACATCATTTAACAGTTTAGATCGATTTGATAATTAACTGTTGAAGATTAACCTCCTGAAAGTCAGCTGGTTAGCAAACTTAATCTATCAATACATTTCCCTTATTCCTGTACTTTATCTATTCAATTATTTTGTTTATCTGTATATGAATATCTATCCACAACCACGTCCACACGTACAGGCACGAAAATCCCAATTCACGAATGTTCATCGTCCCATCACCCGCATCACACACACTACAATATGCATCGGCCCTCATACGTTTAAGAAATCTGTCAAACATGAGTAATAAACATCTCAATTACGTAAATTAGGTAGATGATAACTATCAGATCAAAATTACCCATTCCCAGACAACAAATTGGAGGTTTGGTGTGGGCGGTTCGAAACAGTAGCTGAGCGTTATCATTGATTCAATGAAAAAATAATTCATCAAAAGCAAACCACCACACAGATCAAGAGATAGAGCGATTTACTGCAGGGACCAGTTTCGACACAAAAGAAGAAAGAACAAGTCCAGAGGGAAGAGAGGCTTGCACCCGTTATCAAGAGACTTTTTTTTTTTTTTTTTTTTTTAATGTTTTTTTTTTTTTTTTTTAAGGAATCGTGCACACACACACACACACACACACACCCGCGGCCCAAGCCTCCCGATGAATCCCGTGGCTCTTGAAGAATACTTCAGGGGGAATTGCGCACAATTTGCATTTCAGTTCAACAAATGTAAACGACTATGGTGTGGCAGGTAACCTCAGTGTTGGAGAACAAGATTTTTAAATAAAGTTGATCAATTTAATGATTTTAGTTTCTGAAATAAAACCTTAATAATTAGATATTTTATCAACAATTATTGGTTTTCATGATGAAATTTTGATTGTACATTTTAACTGCCTTTTTTAATTACTATATTTGGTCTATCACACTGATATCTCACTCCTTCCACATAGACCCATATATATATATATATATATATATATATATATATATATATATATATATATATATATATATATATATATATATGTGTGTGTGTGTGTGTGTGTGTGTGTGTGTGTGTGTGAGTGATTCACCAAGGTCTTGGATCACGTGTAACTGGACTTGTGATCGACATCTATTTCCCTCCTGGAAGAGAGCTCAGAGCTCATATATGACCGCTCTATGGGTAAAGTTGTGACCTTACATGCACACACACACACACCCAACTCCCTGCCCACAAGTTGGACTAACGACTCGCAGCGCAGCGATACTGAAATTATTTCAGCCTTGGGTGAGATTCGAACCCGGACCGCCGTAGTGGCGGCCGCGAACGCTACCACTGCGCCGTCATGTGTGTGTGTGTGTGTGTGTGTGTGTGTGTGTGTGTGTGTGTGTAGAGAAAAAATCATGCCTGGTGGAGGACGAATTCGGCTGTGTTTCCCGATAACAGAACAACTTAGCCATCGGTACTAGTTCTAGAAACCACAACTCCCAACATCCGCTAGTTCTAAGAACCATCATCCAGCAAAACACAACACCGGTACACTGT
>NC_134805.1:40202364-40204864 GCF_046742065.1 Oratosquilla oratoria | reverse complement strand
AAGGTGATAAGAAAACACAGGTTGGATCAGGACCACTATACTAAAGACGTTTCGATTCAATTCTTCTTGAGAGTGACAGACAATGGTTAATTAATATTATTTCTACTCCGAATTATAAAAACATTCTCTTTGGTCCGGGTGCCATTCAAGGTACCGGAAATCGAAGGTCACCGGACATTAAGTCCTACCCGGCTGATGACCCGCCAAGGTACAAGACCGTTCCCGGTACTTTGCCCTTGGTGGCTCAACCTTCGAGGGGGCTCTCAAAGACCTCGCCATCCAACGTCACCTTTTCGAGGTCAAGCTCCAGTTGGTCAATAGTTCATCTCCCGAAATCGGTCTGAGAGTCTCTGGGTCACTGCAGCTTAATGAGGTCATCTGAGGTTGGCGGTGTCACTTCGGAGGTCATGGTGACTTCCGGTGGGAGGCTTCTGGAACCGCGCCATCCCGAAGAGGAGGAAGAACAAGAAAAAAACAAAAACAAAGATAGGATGAGGAGGACGAGGAGGAGGAAGAAGAGGAAGAAAACGAAGATGAGGAAGAAGAGGAAGAAAACGAGGAAGAAAATGAAGAAAAAAAAATGAAAAAAGCAGGAAGAGGAAGAATGGGAGAAAGGAGGGTGAGAAGTACCTGGAAGGTCAAGCACTATTCGGAATCCAGATCACAACAGGTTGGACAGACCGTAAACAGATGTCGAAGGCAGACCGTAAACAGATGTCGAGGGCAGAACATACCAAGTGTCGAGAACAGACATTGACGGCAAACATAAGCAGGTGTCAGGAACATATTCTAACATGTGTCGAGAACAGACATCATTGACAGACATGAACAGGTGTTAAGAGGCAGACCCTGACCTCAAATGCCCAAGACCGGATCTCAACAAGTGTCGAGAACAAGATCCCATTAGGTGTCAAGAACATAACGAAGCGAGTGACGAGGAAACACATTAACAAATGTCGAGGACATTGACAATTCTCGAGGATATTAAGAGCTGTCGAGGACGACTTCAAGAGTCCCATCTCTCGAGGTCTCGTCAAGTGTCGAGACCAAACAAGGTGACGACAACACTTTTGGTCGAATCTCGATGTTCTCTTGGAAGTTCTTGGACTCGAACAGGTTTTGATAAACCAGAGTTCTTCTAGGTTTTCCTTCAGTTCATCATAGTTTTTTCTAGGAACATGAAGTCAGGTTGAGGTCAATCGAGATTAAAATTACCACCAGCAGAAGTTGTGTTGCTATACATTATCATCAAACATTATTATCTTCAATTATACTGTTATTAACATTATTATTACCAGTAGTATTATCAGGGATGGCCCGTCATCCACGAGGAGCTAAGAAGAGAGGGAAACAAAGGTGGTGGATGGAAGTGGAATAGGTGGGAGTGGTCACTTATCTTTTGTCTACCTCCCTTATAAAAGTATATAGATAGATAGTAGTATCATTATAATTACGATTAGTGTAATAATTATTATTGTTATTACAGTTGTTACTATTTTTATGTTTTTATACCTTGTGTCATTATTAACATTACTTTAACTGTCGCGTTATATTACTTCTATCTCTGGTATCATCATCATTATCTCTATTGTCACTGCCTTCTACACGGTCGTCACGGGCGACAAACCAAGCGTGACGTGACATGACGTGACACGGTGTAACGACAAGGCCACGTCACGCCTCTTCCTTCCTCTCAGCCACAGTGACGTCACGGATGTCTTTCATCCCACGAGACGATATCTTTGTTGTCATGCACGCATGCGTATTCTGTGTGATGTCACGGGAATGGCGTGGGACGGGCTGGGGGGTGGGGGGAACAGGGTAAGAAATGAGAATTATCTCCTCCCTTAGGTTCTTTGTTACCACCGTGGGATGCACACACACACACACACACACACACACACACACACACACACACACACAGAATATGTCGGCGGTTCTGCAGCGGACGTTCACGACTAAAAACTTGTGTTCATTATATATATATATATATATATATATATATATATATATATATATATATATATATATATATATATATATAGTCATTATCCGAGTTGCGACGTACGCGAGTTACGATCACCCGTACTTATGACCACGTCTAGCAGATGCCTATTATGAGTTTACTGTATATGTTTGGCAGCACAGCGCGTAAGATAATTGTGGAAGCCCGTCATCGCGTACGACAGTTATGGCAGAGATGAAAAAGTTGCTATACACGTGGTTGGAAGAAAATAGGCAAAGAAATGTGAAAGTGATGTTGCAAGCAGTGCAAAGTAAGGCTACAAGTTAATTTCGCATGTTGAAAGAACGTGTAGGTGAAGAATACGCTTCACATGAATTCATAACAAGTGCTGGGTGGTTTCATCGTTTTCGAGAGCGTTACCAGGTTCACCACGTGTTGTCGAAAGGTGAGGCTGCTAGCAGTGATACGCCTGCAGCTTTGGCATTTGTGGAAGAGTTTGATAAATTAAGGATGAAGGATATTTACGTACTTACG
>NC_134805.1:40194864-40197364 GCF_046742065.1 Oratosquilla oratoria | reverse complement strand
ACCTCATACGCACACCCAACTCCCCGCTCACGAGAGTTGGAGTAACGACTCGCAGCGCAGCGATACTGAAATTATTTCAGCCCTAGGTGGGATTCGAGCCCGGACCCCCGTAGTGGCGGCCGGGAACTCTACCACTGTGTGTGTGTATGCTTATCTTTATTTATGAAAAAAATATTATTCATATATCATTTATTAATACATTTCTACATACAATATCTTCCTTTCGATTCACACGGGGTTATAACACAAGAGGGAGAATGCAAGAGACCTTAAGGCCTACACTAGGCAGTTCCATGTCCATTACCACCTATCATCCCCATCCATAAAGCTATCTAACCTTCACTACATGGTTACTAAATCTATTCCAATCGTTGACCACTCTATTGGTAAACCAATTCTTGCCCATTTCCTTCTTAAATCTAAATTTGTCCAATTTAAATCCATTATTGCGAGTCCTGCCCTGTTGTCTTATTATGATGACCTTGTTTGCATCACCCTTATTAAACCCCTTGATCCACTTGAACATCTCTATCAGATCACCCTGCACGCTATTATTGTCAACATAACTGTATTAACATAACAAATGCATTTTCAGTATATTATTTATACACAAGCCGCGGGCTTCGCCCTCTCCGGCTTCGCCGGGGGCTTGGCTGCGCAAACAGCGCGCTCTAAACTCTCGTTTTCCCCTTCGGCCTCGGCCTCGGGGTGGAACTCCAACACGGGATCCCCAGCACGAAGAAGAACGCGAAGAAGAACGCGAGGAAGAAGAACGCGAAGAAGAACACAAAGTAGAATGAATGGAATAAGCTTTCTGCACAGGTAGTGCAATGTAGTTCAGTTCGAAGCTTTAGGAATCATTTAGATATACACCTAAGGATGATGCTGTAATGATTATAATTTATTTTATATTATTTGTTTTGTTATCATTTGTCTGTCTGATTTTCATTTATTATTAGTTATAAGTCAATTTATTATTATTTACTATTTACTTGTTTTGTTTGTTTATTATTTAACTATACCTATGCATTTATTCATATATTTTATTTGTTATTTACAATATTATAGTTTTAAATTACTCATTTATTTATCAATATTATAATTTTTACGCACCTAAGTATGGACCAAAAGGTCTCCTGTCGGCATGCTCCGCCTTTGTAATCCTTTGTAGAATGCGAAGAAGAACGCGAGGAAGAAGAACGCGAGGAAGAACGCGAGGAAGAAGAACGCGAAGAGGAATGCGAAGAAGAACGCGAAGAAAAACGCGAAGAAGAAGAAGAAGAAGAAGAGGAACGCGAAGAAGAAGAAGAAGAAGAAGAAGAACGCGAAGAAGAAGAAGAAGAATGCCACCTGACCCCGACTTACCCAAGCGCTTTTTCAAGGATATTTTTAGGACAAAGTGTCACCGTAATACCACCTGTCCCCGACTTCCACAGCGTTTTTTAGAAGAATATTTTTATTTAGACTTAGAAAAGTGAAGTAAATAATGTAGTATCCACAAACCACAACAGCCATTGACAAAACTACGTCTCGTTATTGAAGACACGCCATTTGTCCTCAACCTTTCTCCACGCTCTGTCTCCTTTTCCTTCGTGTCATGTTTCTCCCATTTCACTGAAATCCTTGATCAATCCTCAAGTCAACACAGAATTGGCCAAAGACCTCGAAGGAAACCCGAGGACCGTATCATGTTATATTCACACAAATTGTTCTAATTTACTCCTTCCTCAGGGGCCATTCTGATAGACAACTGGAGGATCGTATCATACTCTATTCACAAACACGTACAAAGTCTAAGAAAATCCGAAGACTGTATCATGTTACACTTGGGCAAATTATTCTAATTTACTATTTCCTCGGAGGGCATTCTGATAGGAAATTGAACGACCGAATCATATTCTATATACAAACGCACTCCAATTAGCTCTTCCACTGCATCGCGAATAGAACAGAAGAATGTATGCATACATTCATAAGGATGAAATTACATACAATACAGGAAAATAATTACACAAAATACATAGCCTCAGTTCCTTTCCCTCACATGTGGGGGTTGACCGCTCACCTACACTTACAATGTTGAGTGAATGCGCAAAAAAGAAAAAGAAAGAAAAAAAAAATCTGCCCTTCACACTCACGTCCCGCATACGTTCAATCCACTCCAAAAACTACACTGGCTGATAGATTCTCGGATGTGGGAGGCGTGTGCACCTTTGGGTTGCAGACCTATGACATACGCAATTCCTTTACGACCTCATACTGTAACTCATCTAAAAAATAAATAAGTAAACGAATACATAAAATTAAACAGAAATTAAAACGAGATTAATAAATATAATAAATAATTACATATTATATATATATATATAAATATATATATATACACACACATATATGTGTGCGTATCCATTTACCTATTTGTAGTATACATAAAAAGGAGAAATACTCGTTGGGTCCCGTCCCCTTTTCTCTAATTATACGTATATTTATCACACCAATT
>NC_134805.1:40159864-40192364 GCF_046742065.1 Oratosquilla oratoria | reverse complement strand
CTAAGGTGGTTCAAATATTCGCCATTAATCTTTAAACCTTTCTTTTCCCAATTCAACCTTATGAAAACATCTTCTAAACAAGCTGTAAATAGTTTGGGTGAAATTGTATCGCCTTGCCGCACTCCTGTCTCGATCTTGATCTTTTCTGTATTTCTATGTAGTCAAACTATAGCGGTACCTTTCTCATAAATCTTTTCTAAAACTCTTACGATCTGTTCGTTTGTACCCTGTTTGCGTAGCGAGTTTAGTACTGCTATTTATTCTACCGAGTCAAAGGCCTTCTCGTAATCTACAAAAGCTAAACAAAGAGGTTATATTGTATTCAGTTGTTTTCTCGATTAGTTGGTTTATCGCCTGCAAATGGTCTAGAGTTGAATATTCGCTTCTAAAGCCTGCCTGTTCTCTCGTTGATTTCCATCTAAAAATTAACTTACTCTATTTGTAAGGATCTTGGAGAATACTTTATATACATTTGATAGCAAGCTAATCGGTCGATAGTTACTAAGGTCCTTCTGGTCTCCTTTTTTATCAAGCAAAATCACTATAGCATTGCACCACGCATCAGGAACGCTTTCTTGACGTAAGCACTAGGTGTACAACTCAGCTAATTTAATATGAACTATTTCGCCTGGGTCTTTCAACAGATCTATTGATATACCATCTTCCCCTGGTGCTTTTCCTCGTTTCATAGTTTTTAGAGCAAATTCTACTTCTTCCTTTGTAATCTCTGGTGCATGAATTTACTGACTCAACTACGGTCTTCGACGGGTAAAGCTCTTGGTAAAATTCTACTCTTTTTTACCATTTTGTCTCTAAATTTAATTATTTCTCCATTTCTATCTTTCAAACATATCATTTGCTGCCTTCCTAAAGCATGTCTATGTTCGGTCACTTTAATACTTTTACCTTTCCGAATAGTTTCCTCTATTTCATCCATGTTTCTCTTACTTTTCTCTAACCTCTGTCTTTTGTTGATAAACTCGTTTAGTTCTACTTTTTCTATTTCGTCTCTCCTGCTCTTAAACTGCATGGCCCTTCTTTTTTTAATCAGGTCATTTGTAGCTTTTGAGAATTTCTTTTCTCTAATGTTTTTTGTACTTCCTACTTTTTCTGCTGATTCCTTTATGATATTCACTAAATTCAAATTAATATCTTCCGCGCTGTCCTCGTTAGTTCTGAGAGCTTCGAATTTATTTTTAATTTCTAACTGAAATTTCTTCTTGTTTTCCTTAACCTTTGCAAGTCTTATTTTCTTTTTTAAAACTAGTTTATTCGCTCTGAAACTGAATTTAGCTGTGTAACCTACCATTCTATGGTCACTACCTATGTTGACTTTATCTATCACCGTAACATTGCTAACGCTTTTGCTCTCATCTAATATGAAGTCTATTTCGTTCTTTGCTGTTCCATTTGGACTTCTCCACGTCCATTTACGACCTACACGCTTTTGAAAGAAAGTGTTCATTATCCTCATATTGTAGTTCTCTGCAAAATTTACTAACATCTCGCCTCTGTCATTTCTTTCACCTACTCCAAACTTCCCAATGCACGTCTCATCTCCCATCTTCTTCCCTACTTTAGCATTAAAGTCTCCTATTACCAAAGTGTACTTACTTTTTTCTTGATCCATTACTTGACTTAAATCATCATAGAAGGACTCAATTTCATCGTCTGAACTCTGTGAAGTTGGTGCATAAACCTGAACTATTTTTAGAGTGTACCTTTTACACAGCCTAATCACAATCCAAGCTACCCTGTCCGATAAACTACTGAATTTGACTACGTTACCAGCAACCTCTCGGTTGATCAAGAATCCTACTCCACTAGATCTTTCTTTGTCCTTACCTCTATAGTAGAACAGGTGGTGACCATCTTGTAATTGTATCAGTTTTTCTTCCGTTCTTCGGACTTCGCTCAGTCCTACGATGTCCCACTTGATGTTGTCTAGTTCTTCCATTAAACTCTCCATTTTGTGGTCTTCTGAAAGACTTCTTACGTTGTAAGTATAGATATTAATTTTCTTCATCTTGTTTAATGTCCAAGACTTGGATCTGCTTGGACAGTGCTTACTCACATTCGATGGCACACTGCCCGTAAGCACACAAGGCAATGCGGTTGGACCTTTAGGAGACGATGATCTAACAAGAACGCCCGGTTTTGTTTTGATTGTGCTATTCATATTCATATTGGCTATGAAGGGGGGTTGGCTGTAATCTCACCTCCTTGCCAACTGGTTTCTGGTGAGATTTTTCTCTGGTGTCACCTTATTCATTATATTCGGTCAAGCCCTATATCTATAGGGTGCCCAATGGTCCACGCCGTCATTATGACGGTACCCCATATATCTATGAGGAACTTCCCTGTTTGCCATCAGGGACGTGCCAGTTAGCAGTGGGTCCTGCGACTTTGTGTTTGACCTGCTCTTTGTCTGATCTTTCCTACAAAACCCGTTCGATATGGGTGAGCCTACAGAGATTTCCTCTCTATCGACATAGCTTTTGTAATCATTAAGATTCTCAAGCCTATCCACCACGTCAAGGTGTCAACTCTTGATAGCCTAGTTGGAAAGTCACTGTCGCACTTGTCATGAGGATACCGGGTTCGAGTCCTGGGCAGTACCACATTTCAATTTCAGCATGCTGGCCTTTGATGGCTTAGAATTAAGGTGCATTGTGGTTGTTAAAATGTATCTCTAATCACTGGGACCGATTCAGTGTTGTATATATATATATATATATATATATATATATATATATATATATATATATATATATATATATAATATATGAAGCAATAATAATGATAAAAAGAATAAACATCAATAACTATATATATATATATACATATATATATATATATATATATATATATACATATATATATATATATATATATATATATATATTATAAAATATAAACACAAAATAATAAATACTTAAACTAAAAAATAAAGCAGCGACGTGCGACTTCATTCATTCTTATCTTGACGAACCCCCCAACCCCAACCCCAGCCCCCCCCACACTTGTCAACATAACCTCGACCACATAGTCTCATTCGCATACCTACCCCCCCCCAACATGCCCCCACGTCCCCGACCTCCTGCAAACGTCTACGTCAGCATGAGCCGCACGGTGGCCTTCTGCGTTAGTTCTCCTGAAGGGGGAAGGGAGAGTAGGAGGAAGAAAGGGAAGAGGAAGAGGAGGAGTGAGTGAGTATCAAGTTCCTCGTGATTGACACTTTCGCTCAGGAACCTTTCGAGGCACTGAGGATTGGGGACTGCACGGTGTCGCTGAAGGGTGTATGCCTGGCTAAGCTACCCCTTATAAAGGGGGAAAGGGCCTTTTGGATGTGCACTATCATGGTCATCATTATTATTATTCCATTTGTTATACTTCTTTGTTCTTGTTTTCATATTATTTATTCATTCATATATTTAATTTACTTTATATGTTTTAACCTCAAGGTGTAGCGTTCGTTTGAAGGCTACGGTGAAAGGGAAAAGAGGTTATTGTATTCGTCCTTTATTTGTGAGATTAAAAGTGAACTCATTCTACATGTGGCCGGAACCGACACATATATACCGCGTGGACAGCTGCATTCGTGGTGCGCAATTAGGGATAATTACCTTGGATTAGGTTAGATCGGGTGACGTTGTCTCAGGCAGGTGTGCACGTCAGTCAGGTCGCAGCGTATCCTTTCTGATGCCACGTGGTCAATCGTACCACGTGGTTCGTACAAGGGAAACACCCCACGCAGCGAATGGGTTGGAAAATGTCGCCGACAAGATTGTCTACCCTGACCATGATGTCCCCTTCTGAGCAGGTTACCCTATCTCCTTCCCCCCCCTACCCCACCTACAAGAACGACCTCCGTGCGGCCAGTCCTACGTCACTCCTTTGTACTGAAACAAGTGTAACCACAACCTCTGGCAAGAGGTCCCCTGTTTTGCCTTCAAGCAAATAGGTGGCGGCACACTAGGCATTTCTCGCAAGCATGCTACTTGGTTTTGCTATTTCGTTTGAGTAGAAACGACTTCGGTTACGATCTTTTGCTTTTCAATTTCCCAAACATCAAATTCTTCTTGCGTCATATAGTAAGAAACTGAATGAACTAAGAGAAGTTGAACCTAAGAATGTTAGACATATTATTGATATATTTTTACAGAAGTCTAGAATATTGTAACCGAAGTCGTGTGCAGCAACTTTTAGGCACCTTAACTTACATTCTATGATAAGACGTACAATGCAGGGGTCATCCAATAGAGGTATTCAGATTGATCAAGGGCTTTAAGTAGGGTGATGCAGGCAAGTTCATCATACAACAGGGTAATAGTAATGGATTTAAATTGGACAAATTAAGACTTAAGAAAGATATCGGCAGGAAGTGACTTGCCAATAGAGTGGTTAAAGAATGGAATAGACTTAGTAACAATGCAGTGAGCGCTGAAACTATTGGTTGTTTTAAAAGAAACTAGGTAAATTTACGGATGGGGATGACAGGTGGTAATGAACATGGAACTGCATAGTGTAGGCCGTATGGTTTCTTTCAGTCTCCTCCATTCTTATGTTATGTTCTTATATTGTCCGCTTCCTTCTAAACTCATTTTCTGCTTTCGCCGTGAAAGCAAGCAGAAGACAACCCTCACCTGCTTTCATGTCCTGCAAGCAGTCTTCCTTGTCCCTCGGGTGCTTGGTCAAGCAGGTGAACCTCACCATTAGCCTCTCTCTCATACTGTCATATCCCCAGGGCCTCCTTACCCTCCCCCCTCCACCTCCCCCTCCTCCTCTCGTGTTGGAAAGCAGTCTAACCACAACAGTCCTTTGCCTTGTTTGTCCACCATCACCATCATCACCACCACCAACTCCACCACTACCTCCATCACCCCCACCAGTACTTTTGTCACTACCATAACAACCACCACTTCCTTCACTACCACCGCTACCTTCATCAAACCCTACTACTACCACAATATACAACCCTACCTTCGCTACCATCACCACCACTATCTTTATCACCATCGCAACCACCACCACAACCTTTATGGCCATCACAACTACCACCACCACCACTATATCACCATCACAACCACCACTACCATCACCACCCCCACTACCATTGCCCCATTCCTTTCCAAAGCTCTCTGGTGCGTACGTGATAAAGATAACCCCCCACCACCCATCACTCCCTCTGCCCCCACCACCCACACACCCGCCCACCCCCGCCACCTCTACGAGCTGCGTCGTCAGAGATGGGGAGGTCTCCAGTCTGACAACTTGTCAGCATTAATGGTGCTGGTGGTAATGGTGGAAATTGTAGTAATGGTGGTGGAAACGGTGGTAATGGACGATGGAAATGGTGGTAGAAATGATGGTAATAGAGGCGGTGGTGGAAGTGGTGATAGTAATAGTGGTCACAATGGTGGCAGTAGTGGTGATAGTTCTCCTAGCGTTACTATACTGGTGAAAATAGTGGTGGTGTTGGTCACGGATAAATTGAAGGTACTGGACCTATTGCTCCACTCATTACGTTCGCCCCTATCACCATCTTACACCATCAATACGGTGGCGGCTAGCACCACTCTTCAAACCGGGGTCTCTTTCCGACCGAGACCCCCATGTGGGACGGGGGAGGGGTAGTGGTTCAGTGGTTAACGTGTTTGGCTCATCAGTGTATTCACCTCGGATCTGCTGCAGTCTCTGTCGAGACAGCCAGACACCACCCTACGGCAGTGAGCTCAGAGCTCATTATTTGCCGATCTCTGGGTAGGTCTGAGACCACTCACACACCACACACCGGGTGTGTGTGTGTGTGTGTGTGTGTATGTGTGTGTAGGGAAGTTGATCCATTCCTACAAGAAACTCCTTCAAACACCGTCCTCAGATTCCTTCCCCGTGACTGTATTAAGCACCACATCGGGTGTTTCCAACCTGAGAGAACCTTGCTATCCCCCTACATTGGTGTGCACGTGTGTGTGTGTGATTCACCATGGTCTTGGAGCACGCGTTGGACTCGTGATCGACAGCTATTTCCCTCCCAGAAGAGAGCTCAGACCCCATGTATGACCTATGTTGAGTGTGTGTGATTCACCTCGGTCTTGGATCACGTGTCGGACTCGTGATCGACAGCGATTTCAATCCCGAAAGATGGCTCAGAGCTCATATATGACCGATCTATGGGTAATGCTGTGACCTTACACGCATGCACACACACACACACAACTCCCCGCCCACGAGGATTGGAGTAACGACTCGCAGCGCAGCGATACTGAAATTATTTCAGCCCTGGACGGGATTCGACCCCGGACCTCCGTAGTGGCAGCCGGGAACTCTACCAACCGTGCCATCAAGTTGTGTATGTGTGTGTGTGTTTAATTACATGGTAAGACGGATACATATATCATACCTGATTTTTTTTTTTTTTTTTTTTTTTTTTTTTTTTACACCTACGCGACTTACGAGAGTTCGTTTGAGTACAAACGGCTTAGGTTACAACATTTTATTTTTCGAATCTCCAAATGTCAATTTATCTTTACGTCATAGATTGAGAACCTGAATGACAAACTAAGAGAAGTTAAAGCTATATACTAGAAACATTGTTGAATTATCCTTGGGAAGCCTCGAATACTGTAAGCGAAGTCATCTTCCAGATTTTCAAATTCACAACATTTGGCGAGACTTGGGACTCGTATTTCCTTGTAGTAGTAGTAGTAGTAGTAGTAGTAGTAGTAGTAGTAGTAGTAGTAGTAGTAGTAGTAGTAGTAGTAGTGGTAGTAGTAGTAGTAGTGTAGTAGTAGTGTAGTAGTAGTGTAGTAGTAGTATAGTAGTAGTATAGTAGTAGTAATAATAGTCAATAATAATGATAATAATAATAATGATAATAATGATAATAATAATAATGATAATAATGATAATAATGATAATAATAATAATGATAATAATGATAATAATGATAATAATCATAATATTCATTATTCACTATTTTCTTATTCTTTTCATTCGGATCGTCATTTTTTCCTCTTAATGGCGTAAGTGGTTGGATCATTAAATGACAGAATCAATGATCCAGAGCAGCGTTGCCCGTCCGGGTTCCGCGAGAATGGCGAACACTAGAGAATCCGGGAGGGATTTATAATCATCATTATTATTATTGCAAAGGCTTCCTCCCCCTACACAGGGGGGTAGCCAAAAAGAAAAAGGCATAGGAACCACTCCCACCATATTCCATTTCCTATATTATTATATCATCAATAAGCGAAAACGTGTCATACTTTGCTAAAACCGGGTATCAGAAAAAAATAATGTTTGTTTATGTGAGGATGATTTTAGGAAAGCAATGAATAAAGAATAAAAATATTTGCAAGAGTTTCCTGAATCATAAAAGACAAAGAATTCCGAAGAGCTGATGCAGAGACACAGGAAATTTCTCGCCCAGGAAATCCGGGCGAGAACCCAAACCAAGGACAACGCTCTGGGCACCCTTCACAGGAACGTCTGAGGGAGGACACCAGGGAAAAGCCAGCAGCAGCTCCCAGGACTTCCAAGAGGCCATGGACCTCGACCTTTGCCGCCTCCGCCTCCGACCCCGTCGCCTTCTCCCGGCTCCCGCTAGGGGCGCCCCTGTCACATCGACAGACACTGGTTGGCCTTGCCCGTCATATGGAGGAAGAAGATACTTGCAGGAGGAGGGAGGTGGTGGAGGAGGTGGTACTGGAGGTAGTGGTTGGAGGTTGGTGTTGCGGTTGTCAATGGTGATTGGAGTTTTGGTTTGGTACAAAGGTAGTGGTAGTGGCCATGGTGGTGGAGATGATGATAGTAGTTGGAGGTTGGTGGTGGTTAGACTTTTGGTTTGGGAAAAGGGTGGTGGTAGTGGTAGTGGTCATAGTGGAAGTGGTGCCAGTCATGGCGACGGTGGTGAAATTTGGAGAAGATGGGTGGGTCAAAGAGTGATGGTGGAGCCTCTTCCCCTGTGTCTCCCTTGCCAAAAGCAAGTGGAACCCCAAAAGATTACTTGGAACCTTTATCTGTCGGATTCTGTAGCAGTCTGACGCATTCTGAAGACTTCTGTTCTGTGTTCCAGAAGATCCCGTTGTTTCCAGGCGCCAGGGGTCGACCGAGGTCAGCTGCTGGAAAGACATCTCAGACGCGTTTCCTCCTCCACTTCTCTTTCATCCCCCTCCTCCATCTCCTCTTCTCTTTCCTCCACCTCCTCTCTTCTTTCCTCTCCCTCATGTTTTTTCCTCCTCCTCTTCTCTTTCCTCCCCCCTCCTCCGCCTCTTCCACCTCATCTTCTTTCCTACTTCTCTTCTCTTTCCCCCCTCCACTCCTCTACCTCTTCTTCTCTTTCTTCCTACTCCTCCTTTTCTTCTTTCCTCCTCCACTTCTTCCTCTTTTTCTCTTCCCTCCCCGTCCTCTTCTTCTATTTCCTCCTCCTCCCCTTTCTCTCTCCTCCTCCTCTTTTCTCACCCTATTCCTCTTCTTCTCTTTCCTCCTCTTTTCTCATCCTATTCCTCCTCTTCTCTTCCCTCCTCTTTTTTCTTCACCCTCCTCTTCTTTTTTCACCTCCTCTTGCCTTCTTCCTCCTCTTCTTCTTCTTCTTTCCTCCTCTTCTTTTTCTTTCCCCTTTAGGTGATGAAAAATGAAAGGAACCAAAGGCAATTCCTCTTCTTTTTTCCTTTCCTCTTCCTCCTCTTTCCCCTTTGGGCGATCAAGAAGGAAAACAACCAAAATCATTTCCTCTTTTTCTTTTCTTCCTTCTTCTTTTTCTTCTTCACTTTCTCTTTCATATTTTCTCTATATTCTCCTTTTATTTTATTTTTCTTTCCCTCCATCGTCTTTTCATTTTCTTCCGTCTACATTTCCTTCTCTTCTTTCTTCTTTTTCCTATCTGCTTAGGGGCGATCTACCAACGGTTGCTGTAAGCCACCAACATTTTTCTTCTTCTTTTATTATTTCCTATTATCTTTCTTCTTTCAATTCTTTTCCCAAATATCAAACAATGAGAAACGTGAAGCGCGGCATTACCTTGGCATGGATGATCACTGGACTGTTTCAATTGTGGTTTCAATACATCAAAGTCCAGTTAAATATTTCCTATATCATTACGAACATAATAAGATTAGATCATGTAACGTGTACGAAATTCCACCTTTACACTACATAAACAATCAAATAAATTAATAATGGCATATGTGCATAAACGAATAAATAACATAAATAAATAATTATACAAAGAATTTATTCCTTTATTACAATTTTTAAACATATACCGTTATGTTAATTATCAGCAAATAGCCGGGCAGGGACGGGACAGGGGATTCGGAGTAGCTTTGCAAAATTCCGTTAAACTCACAAGGCCGTCTGTGACAAATCTGTCACATATCAAATATTACTTCTTCCCAAACCAAGCTGCTTTATTCAGCTTAGATGAACTCCTGGATGAGAGAAAGAGAGAGAGATAAGGGAGATGGGAGTGAGTGAGAGAGAGAGAAACAAGAAGAGAGGATAGGAGAGAGAGGGGGGAGATAGACAAGGAGAAAGAATGGGAGAGAGAGAGAGAGAGAGAGAGAAATAAGAAGAGAGGATGGGAGAGAGAGAGGGGTGAGAGACAGACAAGGAGAAAGAATGAGAGAGAGAGAGAAGAAGAGAGAGTGGGAGAGAGGGTGAGATAGACAAGGAGAGAGAGAGAGAGAGAGAGAGAGAGAGAGAGAGAGAGAGAGAGAGAGAGAGAGAGAGAGAGAGAGAGAGAGAGAGAGTGAGTGAGAGAGGGAGTCAGTCCCTTGCCCGTTACTTATTCGTAGACCCGTGATCCTTCACTCTTGGGGCCCCGTTGGTTTTGTCACGGACGTGTCACGTTCCGTGCGTGTCTGGAAACGGGCGACACCCCAAGTCACGCCCACCCTTTCGAACCGGTTCGACGTGTCCAAACATCCGTTGAGTGCACAACCGCATTCCAAAGTTCGACGACACCTTTATGTTGATTGTTCCCTCTGATGCCAACAGATGGCGCCTTGTGTACTGCGTTCATAGTACTTTGCAAATACGAAAGGTATTTCATCAAGTGCCGTAGTGAAATAGTGTAAATAGAAAATAGGAGTCTTTTTACTACTTTGCAAATACGCCAGGTAATTCACGAAGTGTCGTAGTGAAACAGTATAAATAGAAAAACGGGTATCTTCTAGCTACTTTACAAATAAGCCAAGCAATTCACCAAAGTATCGTAGTAAAATGGTGCAAATAGAAAACGGACATCTTCGCGTTAGAGGCTTAAGACTTCTCACAAGGGAACAACTGTCCCGCGTCAGCTAGGAGAGGAACTGTCCCAACTTCGCGAACCTCCTGAAGGAGCAAACCACGAACTGCCGCGATCGCCAAGGACGACCTCCGAGATCAATTCAATCTCATTGACACAATGCGTCACGAGAGGAACAATGTCTGCGCCACAGCGGACATTTTCCTACCAAGTCACGTATAACCTCCGCTCGACGTTCTCACCCTCTTCAACGCGGGGGTGAGAGCTTGAAGGATTACATTAAGAAACCGAACTCCAGCTTCAATATCGGGGTCCCGATCGACCCAAGTTCCCTTCAAGCTGGTGTCCACCTTCATAGTAGATAAAATAGTCTATCCTTGGCCAGACACACTTTGAGTGTCACCGTGTTGAAAAACTTAAGTGCCACTTGAAGTATGACAGACATGAGGTCAAATGGACTTCGTGGAGATGACAATCTTAACCTGTGACATAGGTGTGGTTTGGTTAGGTTAGGTTTGGTTAGGTGAGGTTTGGTTAGGTGTGGTTTGGTTAGGTGTGGTTTGGTTAGGTGTGGTTTGGTTAGGTTTGGTTAGGTTAGGTTAGGTTTGGTTAGGTGTGGTTTGGTTTGGTTTGGTTTGGTTAGGTTAGGTTTGGTTAGGTGTGGTTACGTGTGGTTTGGTTAGGTTTGATTTGGTTAAGTTTGGTTAGGTTAGGTTAAGCTTGCTAAGATCAGCCACACCAAGTTTCGAATCTTTCCAACGCCCTAAACACGTGACCAGGGCACGTGAACGGCGATTAGGCCCATGAGCAGGGTCTACGCCCGGAAAAAAGAATCACGTGTCCATAGTGTCCCTTGAGGCACTCTTCCGTGATGGTAAGAAGAAATACAAAGACGGTTCATGATGAGAAAATGTTCTCATGAATATAAAGTGCCAGGCCGAAAAAGTGTGCCAGGAATGGGAGAAAACTTCAACTTTATACGCGCACACACACACACACACACACACACACACACACACACACACACACACACACACAGGGCTGAAATAATTTCGGTATCTCTGCGCTGCGAGCCATTACTCCAACTTTAGTGGGCGGAGAGTTGGGTGCGTGTAAGATCACAGTATTACCCATAGATCGGTCATATATGAGCTCTGAGCTCTCTTCCGGGAGGGTAATAGCTGTGGATCACGAGTCCAACACGTGATCCAAGACCATGGTGAATCACATATACGAGTACACAGGTCACCAGAGGTGTGGGACGCCAAATTCCCAGCAGGGACACCTTGTCAGTTTTTTTTCCCTTGTGAAAGGGGGGGGGGGGCACATAAAGTAACTGGGGTTATGGGAGGAACATGTAGTAAATGGGATATTGGGGTGGACATGAAGTAAATGGGATATTGGGAGGGGGTACATGAAGTAAAGGAGATATTTGAGGGAGACACATGAAATAAATGGGGCATTTGAGGGATGCACCTGAGGTAAATGGGATATTTGAAGGAGGCACCTGGAGCAAATAGAGGCATTGAAAGGGGGGTAATATTGAGGGGGTATATTATGTAAATGGGGGTATTTAGGGGGAAAACATAAAGTATATGACATATTTGAGGGAGTACATGAAATAAATGGAACTGAAGTAAATAGGATGCGAGTGGGGTTCATATGAAGTAAATGGGCTATTTAGATGGAGAACATAAAAGTATTTCTTTAAAAGTCCACACAAATGTAGCCCAGCATTAAACCACATTTTCACATCACGTGCGTCATATTACATATTGTACATGCAATTCATATATATATATATATATATATATATATATATATATATATATATATATATATGTATATATAATATATATATATATATATTTATATATAGGCACAAATAGAAATAACAAAATACATTATGACTATGAGAAAGAGGGGAGGAAAATTCCCAGTCAAGAGGGCTGTGTCATCATAAAGGACAAGGACCATTAATGTGCGCTAACAACATAACAGGGTTAACAATTCGTAAACCATTACTGTATTGTGACGTTCTATGTGTCTGTGGCAACAGGGATCGAACGCGGGCCCTAAAATCGCGAAAGTAATTCAGAAGGCCCAGACACGGTTCTGGTTACAAGTAACAAGTTACAATGAACCCGTAACTAGTAACTGAGTGTTATGTAACTCCGCAAGGGTGTAAGAGCGTGAGGGGGAAGCCTTGAGGGGGTGTGCTTCGCTCCCCGGGGACGTGATTTTCTGACATCCTGAAGAGAGTAGTGGGGGATGGAATGTTTCAACAATCACACTGGGTTATTTTCCCTCTGTTGGGGCAGATTTGCAGCCCACAGCTTTCGGGGAGGAATTTGATATGCTGGAGGAATAGTTTTCTTCCACTATATCAAATTACTTTTTTTTTTTTTTTTTTTTTTAAGAAAACAAAATAGTTTGCCATTGTGATTTTATGTCGAAAAAAAATTCTGGAGGTGGGCGGTACCGCCGGTTAATCGGAGGTTGGAGGAAAAATAGCCCGGTGTGATATCCCTTAATATCATGACCCAAAGAAGTCATCGGACAGTGATCTTATCACACGCTCCATACTAAAGAATTCGTATTACACACACACACACACACCATACCACGCTACAGGGCACAACAATAAACTTGTGCCCATCAGAGCGCCGAGGATTGACGCCTACAAAAATAGCGCCATTCCGTCCCTCGTGCACATTATCAACTCAAATTAGTCTAATCCTAAAATTAGCATAAATTGTACATTGTCAGTGCATTCATTACTTTATCATTAACTCAATAAATCTATCTTTATTATTATTATTGTTATTATTATTATTTTACCATTATTATCACTTAATAAACCGATCATTATCATAATAATTATTATTGTTATTTTATTACTACTACTACTATTATCATTATTATCACTTACTCAATACACCGATCACTAATATCATTATTATCATTATCATTAGTATTACTATTGTTTACACACCCACACAAACTCGCACTCTTAAATGAGACCTTCATTCTCCCAAAGAGATGAAGTAAGGGAGGGGGGGGGGTGTCATTCACCCGATGCATGAGAGTAAGTGTGAGGGTGAAGAGGGAGGTGGTGGAGGGGTGGACGGAGGTGGATGGAGGTGGCAAGCTGTTCCGTTCTTCCTGCGCCCCGTAGGAGATCATAAACAAAAGTGGAGCTGATCATCACTCACCCAAGGAAAATCATAGTAATTATAGTGTTGGCTAAAAGCCTCTGTGTGTGTGTGTGTGTGTGTGTGTGTGTGTGTGTGTGTGTGTGTGTGTGTGTGTGTGTGTGTGTGTGTGTGTGTGTGTGTGTGTGTGTGTGTGTGTGTGTGAACGTTTACGTACGTGGACCAAACTCACCCATACACGAGGGGTGACCCTAAAGATGAACAAAAGTTTTACGTTCAATTGGAGTTTTAGGATGCGGAAAATGAGGCTGGAAAAGACACTGAAGAACACCTTGGGACAGGACAAGGGTGAGTAAAGAAAAATACACATGTTCACCCTGAGAATCGGAGTGATAAGTGGAGGGTGGGGGAGAGGCTGTTCACCCTATTGATGAAACCTCACCCTATGGGTGACGCACGAACCCATGTAGCTAATCTCCTTCACTCTATGAACAAGACTCCTTCACCCTATAGGCAAGACTTCACCCTTTCCCCTCCAAATAAAAAAAAAAGGGGGAATGGGAAGTTCACCCTTATATTCGAGGTGCGTGAATGGGAATGTTGGGGGAGGGGGGGAGGGTCATGGGAGGGAAACTCTGTGTTCCAGAGGAGGAGGAGGATTTCCTTTCCCTCCCCCGGGGTTAACGACCCCAGAGGAGCCGACGACCTGACTCCAGGGGAGCCGCTCTCTCGCCCGGGGTGTCCCTCCCTCCGTCATGGCCGTTGAACCAGAGGAGGAGGAGGAGATAATGAGGGGGAAGAGGAGGAGCACAGAAATATGAGGAATTTGAGGAAGAGGAGGAGCTGTTGGGTAGGATCAATAGGAGAAACAGAAGAAAAGGAAGAGGAAGAAGAGGAGGACCTGTTGGACAGGATCAATGGGAGAAACAGAAGAAAAGGAAGATGAAGAAGAGGAGGAAAAAAGAGTCGAAGGAGGAAGAGGACTCGGAGGGGGAGTATGAGGAAGAGGAGTAGCGTCGGGGTCATGTTTGCTGTTCCTGGTGTGGACTTGGGGACTTAGAGCCATGAATGACGTTTTCCTTTTTCCCGAGGGTCCGCCCGCCGCTACTCGGGCGACCTCTTGCGGTGACAACCCCGTCAAGAGGTTCCCCACACCTCACACTCGACCTCCTCCTCCTCCTCCTCCTCCTCGTCCGAAGAAGACGTCGTTTCGGTGTCGTTGACCGCTGACGTCTAAGGCCTTCGAGTATGGGTGGTTAAATTGGAACATAAGAATGGAGGAGAATGCACGAGACCCTAAGGCCTACACTAGGCAGTTCCATGGCCCGTACTACCTGGCATTATCCATAAAGTTATCTAACCTCTTAAAACAACCATTTGATTTAGCGTTTACTACATGGTTACTAAGTCTATTCTATTCGTTAACCACTTTATTGGTAAACAAGCTCTTGCCTATTTCCTTCTTAAACCTAACTTTGTCCAATCCAAACCTATTACTCTCCAAGTGGGAGTGTCCGACAATCGGAATTTCCAATGTTCGCAACGAATTTCGGAAACTGGTTTCCGAAATTTGGGAGGCAAGGTTCTGAAATAGAGAAAATCCTCATGACACACCAGAGAGGCCCCTAACTACAAAGTCCTGAAATTACAGATAGTTCTTCCGATACTACCCCCATGGACAGAAGCACCGGTTATCACAATTATCCCTCCCCAATTCTCTCCTCAGATTAATTGTAGAATCTCCACCTTAACCAAACTCAATTGTCGAATCCCCACCTCCATTCCCACACTGATCAGATGTAGAACTTCCACCCCAACTGAAATAGATTAGGTTAATTTTGGTTATGTTAGGTTAAGTTTGGTTAGGTTATGTATCACGAGGAATGATGAAATTGTAGAATGTCCACCCCAGCAACACTCAATTGTACAATCTCTACCCCAAGCACGTGAATGTGTGTGTGTGTGGGGGGGGGGGCGTTATTATATTATTGATCCTTCTCCTATCCCGATATCGCCCAAAGGATAGAAGTGCTGGTCATTGCTGGCGAAAAACGAAGACTCTTCGCTCTACTCCATAGGGTACTCCAATCATTTCATGACTTTCAGGGCATGGACTACCAGACTCCAAACATATGCGTTGTACTCCCCACTGAACAACTCAACTCACCATCCCACTCCCACGCAAAGCCCTCTCAGTTGCGGCAAGCCGCTGGGTTCCTTTGGCCGGTGTTGGGTCGCCTCCCCACCTGGCCAGGGCTCTCGAGAACCACCACGACCTAGTCCATAGCGAGTCCCGGGAATCAAACTCACGGCCACTTGTTCATGAGTTCGACACGGTATCCAATGGGCTACAGCTGTGAACCAAACACACACACACCTGGCATAAACACAGTGGAAAGGCAAGCAATCACCTGCTTCCATTTCCTGATCCCAAAACAGGTTTGCTGTTGTGTACTTTCTGCTGACTGGCGCCTTGTCACTTCCAACTACCAACTCGTTCTGCTAATGACACCTTTACCCTCCCAAATGCATCATCCATATCTTTTTGCGCAAGCCCGAAAGTGGCTCCGCAATAGACAATTTACCAGTGCTATTTCCACCCTGAGCGCTGGTGGCGTCATATGAAGCATGCTGGCCTCGCATTCGCTTAGTTGTGGATTCGAATCCCGGGGTGAATATAGGAACAAAAGACCTCGCCTTGGTACAGGCAAACAGATCAAAGTAGTGCATTCGCCTACCAAATAGTGTTAACAAATTACTATCTATCTACATACCAAGAGCTTCCACCCTTACCAGGAAGGTAGCCAAAGTCAAAAGGAATATACCTACTCCCATCCATTCCACTCCCATCCACCACTCCTTCCCCATTTTCATCTCAACTCCTCATAGATGACGGGTCATCCCTGTATCCCGCTCACTGCCCTGAAGCAATGCAGCAAGACACAGCAAGGCCGCTTCACTTATTCGACGACACCCCCTACTACAATATAACTAATTACAGAAAGAACTACGCACATTGCAGGACTTTATATCCACACAAGCGGTGATAAAAAACTTAAGTCGCACACCCCACCAAAATAGATATCTTGTATATAACGGGGTCATAAAAAACATTACACAACTTGGTGACAAACATCCTAATTGTAGTTCATAACCGTGATTCATAAAATCCCGCATCAAAGTTAAAATATATTTTATCACGACCTGACGAGAGTCGTGCCTGTGTGATTACATATGTGTATGTGTGTGTGTGTGTGTGTGTGTGTGTGTGTGTGTGTGTGTGTGTGTGTGTTTTGGTAAGGTAGTGAGAGAGAGAGAGAGAGAGAGAGAGAGAGAGAGAGAGAGAGAGAGAAACTGAGAGAGAATAAAAGAGACAGAGATATATAGAGAAAGAAAAGAGAGAGAGAGGCAGAGGTTGAGGCCTTTAAAGAAAGAAAAGAGGGAGAGAGATAGAGAGATTGAGACACAGAGAAAGAAAAGAGAGAAATATAGAATGAGACAGACACAGACACACACACACACACACACACATATATATATATATATATATAGAGAGAGAGAGAGAGAGAGAGAGAGAGAATGAGAGAAACAAAGATATATAGAGAAAGAAAAGATAGAGAAAATCACACACACACACACACACACACACACACATATATATATATATATATATATATATATATATATATATATATATATATATATATTTAGAGAGAGAGAGAGAGAGAGAGAGACTGAGGCAGAGAAAGAAAAGAGAGAAATAGAGAGAAAAAAGATATATAGAGAAAGAAAAGAGAATGACACACACACACACATATACATATATATATATATATATATATATATATATATATATATATAGAGAGAGAGAGAGAGAGAGAGAGAGAGAGAGAGAGAGATAGGGGTTATAGTTTTTAGTGGATTTTTTTTTCTTTCTTTTTTAATGTATCTAGAAGAAGAGGACAAGGAAATGTTAAGAACTTATCAAAGAGAGCGCCCCTGGCGTCACGTTGGAGAAGAACTCTCCTTCGCTACATGAACGGGAGACGACCTTCTGAAACACCTGCAGGGTTGAACTACGAGTATTTCAGTGTACCCTTCGGCAGGCAGTTCTTCACGTGCAGCTCCGATAAATGTCAAAGCTTCCCTGCTGGCACTATACACATATATATTACACACACACACACACACACACACACACACATATATATATATATATATATATATATATATATATATATATATATATATATATATATATATATAAAGTTAGCTCATGGTTACCTTGAAGAGGTGTTTTGGCGTATGGAAGACTCGTTATTTATATCTAATTCATCATTATCATTATTACTATCATGTTTTTCCCGTAATCGCTTTCCTAAGTTTTTGAGCTGCGACAAAGTTTCGTTGAACAAGGTTAAGCTTTATACGGCATTTTTTTTCATGCTTTGGATAAAATCACCTGGTGCCAGCCAGAAATATGTTCACACACATTATATATATATATATATATATATATATATATATATATATATATATATATATATATATATATATATACACATATAAAAGGACGTTCCCCAACCGAAGCACACGTGAGTAGATGAGATCGACCGCTGAAGGGGATGAAGTTGATGTTGACACGAGTCCTCTTTCTTATAACTTCGTTTCCTCACGTGCTAAGTTTTTCCACACGTGAACAGACGCTTTTCTACACGTGATATGTCGTTATTTTACACGTGAAAGGACGTTCCCCCCCCCATGAACGGACATTTCCCCACACATGAACAGTAATTTCCCCATACATGAATGGACATATTCACACATGATATGGCGTTCTTTTGCCCGCGAACGAACATTTTTCCACCCGTGATATGACATTTTCCTACACATTATTCGACGTTTTCACACACGCGATTCCAATTTCCCCTCCACCCGAACGGACATTTTCCTACACGTGATGCGACGCAATTCCACACGTGTTTCGACATCTTTCTACACGTGATCTAGCGTCGTTCCACGCGTGACCTGACCTTTCCTGTCTCGTTTCCAATCACATGTGTGCACAATTAGAAAATAATCAGATCTACAAAATAATTCTTTAGCGAGATAACAGACTCTCTCCACTAATACTGAACGCATTGATTACAAGTTGTGGTGGGTTTGGAGCATTGGTCCAAAAGGTATGGTCCACAATGGACGCCCCCCCCTCTCACTACCTGGGGGATGGGGAGGGCAAGAGTCCATAAACTAGTTAGTTAGTGATTGATTCAGTGTTGGAAAGTGGTCTCTGAGGAAAGTGGACCAGTGTTGGAAAGCTGAAGGTCTAGTAAAGGTCTCTGTTGGAAAGTAGTCCACTGAGGTCCACAAAATAGTGAGAATTAGTGGATTTTTGTGATTTTATTCAGTGTTGGAAAGTGATCTCTCCAGGGAGGCTATGGAATTGAATGTGTGATGAAGTTGCTGTAAAATATTTCAGTTGGTTTTTGTTACAGATTTTGAGAATACAAATTTTGTTGTTGAATATTGAGTATAGCTTTTCTATAAAAAAGTTGCCTTCCATGGTTATGGTAAGCACTCGTTAGGAAGCTATACTGAATAAAAGAAAAGAGAAGGTCAAGGCTTTTGGTTGCCGTTGCACAATCAAATTCCAAAGTTCGACGACTATTATCACTATCTGATAATAGATGGCGCCTTGATCGCTCTGTACTTACTTCGCTGCAGAGGTCAGAAACTCGGAACTTTTCTACGTCTCAAAGATAAAGGTGAGGATCTCCAGCGGCATTCATCAGCAGATAAGGAAATCACAAAAATTGTCGGCGAACTTTGAAACACAGTTGCACGGGGTATGTTGAACAGGTTTCTCAAAGGGCTATGAAACCCCTCAACTGAATAGAATCGTCTGGGGGCGGCTTGGTAGATGGTGACCCTTGACCCACACCCAGCAACACATCACTGCAAGCCGGTACCCCAGCTCTGATGGGCAGAGATTGTGTGTGTGTGTGTGTGTGTGTGTGTGTGTGTGTGTGTGTGTGTGTGTGTGTGTTTATGTGTGTGTGCCATATATGAGCTCTGAGCTCTCACCCGGGAAGGTAACGGCTGTCGATGACTAGTCCAACACGTGATCCAAGACCATGGTAGTAAATCACTCACACACACAGACATATCCTCTTGAAGAGGGTGACCGTGAGTCAAGCAGGAAATGTGTTATTGATGTACCGCGCAGAAACTGTACCGGCAATCAATCAAATACGAGATCACGTAAATTAATTAATGTTTCAGGATCATCCTGAAGCTAGCGTGTGTGTGTGTGTATATGTGTTTACCTAATTGTATTTACCTCACTGCAGTATACAGGGAAGGAGCAAGACTCGTTGGGTCCCGTCTCTTATTCTCTTATTTATCATACCTAGCTTCAAATGTGTGCGTGATTCACCATCGTCTTGGATCACGTGTTGGACTCGTGATCGACAGCTATTTCCCTCCCGGAAGAGAGCTCACAGCTCATAGACCGATCTATGGGTAATGCTGTGATCTTACACGCACACACACACTCAACTCCCAGCCCACGAGTTGGAGTAACAACCCGCAGCGCAGCTATACTGAAGTTATTCAGCCCGCGAGGAAATACCCACAAGTAATACATTACCATCGTTACTCTCCACATGACTGAGTTGTAACATGAAGTAAGAAACCAACCCGCCACGATGAGAACTATTTTAAGCTCTCCCTTCGACCGAATGGAGTCTCACTTGGATCATATGCCACCCTCCACCCGCACGCCAATCTCCCCCCTCCAAGTATACTCGTCCTTCTCATCTACAAGGTCCAGTCATTTGTATGCAAATCATACAAGTTTTTTCTTCTCTGGTAATTCTGAGTCACACCTCATGCATGCTTTGTGTGTGTGTGTGTGTGTGTGTGTGTGTGTGTGTGTGTGTGTGTGTGTGTGTGTGTGTGTGTATGTGTGTGGGTATGTGTGTGTGTGCGCGCGCGCCTCATCTCACTTCACCATCTCCCTTGCTGAGTTGAACATCTATTGTACCCAAGTCAAGTCATCCTATTCCATAACACAGGTTCCAATCCCTCTTCCTGCGTCTCTCGTCTTGCCCTTCAAACGACCCGTATCGTAATGATGTAGTTATAAAAGAATAAAATACAAAGAATCTAATCCTCTTGTTGTGGTGACGTCATAACCGTTCCCTTGAAAGGTGCCTTTTTTCTCTCCTATGTTCTCTACGTGCCTCTCCTGGGTTTTCGTCTTCGGTTAGAGAAATTCTTCTCCTCCCGTCGTCAGTCAGAATAAGGTATATATCAAGTTTTAGGAAAAGGGCAAGGAAAGTTCGGGGGAAATATTTTCGGTAATAACTGAACGATTTATTATTATTATTATTATTATTATTATTATTATTATTATTATTATTATTATTACTATTACTATCACAATCATCATTACTATTTCTACTATTATTACTATTATATATATATATATATATATATATATATTAATAGTTGGGCGCGGGGAAGACTAGTTAAAGTACCACGTTGGGAAGAGTGGGGGTTTGCAATCACGGGAGCACTATACAAAGGGCGCTGAAGGGCCAAGAGTTCGCTACGGAGGCAAGCGAGATGGTACAAAGGTCAGGACCCGGTGCCATTCGTAGGCCAATCGGCGACCCTCCTCCCGAGGTACTTGTGATGTGCCACATGGTTACTCGCCCCCTGACCCCTTCGACAGACTTCAAAGACTTCGCTCTGGCTAAGAAACAGACGCCTCTATGCTCTTGAAGGGACGAACGTCGATTTTCCGAAAGGGACCTCAAGGGGTCGAGACCCACATAGGGATATAATTTAACTTCTTCAGTTATCCATACTTTGGTTCGTTTTACGGTATTCAATCCCGCATCGATGGTTCGACTCGTAGCACAGATGAGAGCTAGTGCCAGGGTGCCGAGGCATCTCCGTTGGCACTCCTCTGGTGCCAAACTCCACATAAAGACTGACACTCCTCTGGCGCCAAGCTATTCTATTCGTCTAGGTGGAACCCCCACCACTAACACACACACACCCTCAGTAATTAAGGGAAGCTGAGGAGACTACGACAGGAGACGCTGAGTAGCTGCAGCCGAATCCGTTACCTATCATGCGCTTTGGGGGCTGTTGGAGGGCAGGTAACAGTCACTGCTGGGAATCGGAGAGAAGTGCGGGATTCGAACCCACGACTAAGCACAGTTCTGATTACGCCACCTGTGATAAACACGGGAGCATCTCAGACTTTTGGGACAATAATCCAATTCATCTTCACAAAAATTTAAATAAATTAAAATTATCTTTAAAATTAACTATCTTCCACCTAAAGTTGATCTCCCCACTTCACCATGATTACAGGCGGAAAAGTAGAATTCTTTCCTATGGGGGGTCCCTCCCCCCAACCCATCCCCCCAAAGCTTCGAGTACTTTTGATATCTTCCTCCATCTCTACTTCTGGTGACGTCATGTTGCCCTGCGATATTCTGACACTGTGCCATGATGACCCCTGGCATTGTGCCAAAGAAGGTCAGGTTTGGTTAGTGCCGTGGCTCCGAATAGGGGAAAGGACCCAAAACGAATGAAAACCATTCTTGATTTACAAACACCATAACCTCTCCAAGCAAAGACCCAAGGCACTCCCCTACCCACTTCCTTCCTCCCTTCACCCCCTCACTTCCTCTCCCCCATCCCCAACAGCCCCCCCCCTCAACAAAGAAAAACAACAAACAACTTACCAAGGTCGCTGGATGTCATCACTAAAATTTCCTTGCTCCAATCCAGATCCTTTCACCTTGCTTGCCTTGATCAGCCTTTCAAAGTTACAAATATTATCCTTTGTATCTATGGGCAAAATTGATACAAGGAGATGGCTGCCCTTTCACAACCTACCAAGGGCAGAACTGTATTTTCACATTTAACAAAGGGAGTAAGTACCCTACAGGTATCAACAAAGAACAATCCAACGACTACTAAGGGACTAACAGCCCCTTCCACAATTAAAAAGACCCTTGATAATATTACCACACGACTAAGGCCACAGATGAACCTAAATTATCTCCCCACACTACTAAGGCCACAACCGACCTTTCATAATCAATAAGGTTTAATCTTTCATTTATTCCCAACCCCGTGACGCCGACCAACCCCACAAATCCTGCCTAACCCGGTAACACACATGTAAACCCACTCTCCCTAACCCCGCCTCACGTCCTCCCCATCCCCTTGTCGCAACCTGGATTCTCCCACCGTCCCTCCCCCTCCCCCCTCCCCACCCGCAACCTCAAAACACACTTTACATTCCTTCCTTCACTCATCAACCTCCTCTTGACGCCGAGCATTCACTGCACGTTTGAGTCATGCAACTGTCACTCCACCCAACTCACCATCACACCCCAACCCCACAATCCACCCGTCCTTACTCTATTCTGCTTATAAAAGCATACGCAAAGAACATTCCGCCATGTATATGTAACGTAGTCCAGGCCTCACCATGGCATTTTGCTGAATTGATGCCCCAATGCAGGTCCACCTCCCTATCCACTGGTACACGATACGGACTGCACCTCACCGTAACTTCAAAGGCACCCCTCCACACTACCGTATCCCAACCTCCTAAACCACTTTTGTAACATTAAATCCCCAACTTAACCCACTTCCATACTTAAACTTGCCCTCCCCCAATAGTCCGGTATTCTAGTTACAACACTTACACACTTACAGCAACAAAGTGGGGAGAAGTACGGTAGATACGTGACTTTCACCTGTCTACACATAAGCAGACATACACACGCGCACACACACTACACACACACACACACATACACACACACATATATATATATATATAATCATATACACACACGTGTATGCACATGCACACTCTCTTACACATACACACACAGAAGCACTCAAATATTTGACCCATGGTGTGACAAAGAAACGGAGACACATTATAATTAGGTTAATATAATTACTAAGCATTTAAACACACACACGCACACACACAGGATACATACAACACAAGCACATGTGAAACATGTGGCACTCTCTGCATGCGTGATGGGACCTGGCATTGGCTTCAGTCCGAGGTGCCACCACATTGAAATGGGGCATTCTTCCCTTCTTTTCGTGTACAGCTGTAACCTAAAGTTCGACGACAGCCTTGTAGTACCCTTATTTGATAGGTGACGGCACCAAACGTGAGACTAGTGTAATGTATGTCTGCAATACTAAAATACATTGTAAGAAATATTTGTAATACATTACGCGTGCAGCGACTGGGATGCCATCTGTGGGCACGCTGGGATAACAATATTGTCATCGAACTTTTGAACCTGGGTGAACGAAGACGACGAAGCCCCACGAGTTTAAGTTCGGTTCAGACATGTTAGTGTTGCGATGCATCTCTTTGTTTAACATGGGAACACTATCTATTTATTCATACATTTACACTGTCTACCTCCTAGTTAATAAATTCCCTTGACAGATTGAAATATAAACAAATATATAAACACATAAGATGAAATATATATATAATCTATTTAACAAAGAGAAAAAGTTAATCTAAATACCAAGAGCATTTTCCCCCTTACAAGGGAGGTAGCCAAGTTAAAGGCAGGACCTCCTCCACCCATTCCACTCCCATCCACCACCCTTTCCCTCCCTCTCATCTTAGCTCCTCATGGATGACGGACGAAAATAATGAATAAATAAAATAAATTATCCACATACCAAGGGCTTTTTCCCCCTTAGATGGGAGGTAGCCAAGTCAAATCCACACAACCATTCCCTTCCCCCCCACCCTCTCCTCTCTCTCCTCTTAGCCCCTCGTGGATGAAGGGTCATCCCTGCCTCTCGCCCACTGCCCGGGTCAGAAGCAATAATCAAGTAAATAAACTCACATGTTAATTCATAGGACTGATAACATTTACATACTTTAACATGTTAACCGACCCAGAGGAAGAAACAAACACGAGGTTAGCCCACGATATGCGCACATTCGCTCCGTGTACGTACGCAGGAACGCACGCACATACTAACACACACTAGGGGCACTTGATATTCGATCAAGCATGCATGCGCAGTAGCCCAGGATTCCCGGGAAAGATTAACTCACTCTCTTTTTGATATCTGCATTGATGGGATGTCTCCCAACATACTCCCCCTGGCTTAATAAAATAGGTTGGTTGTGGCCACGATAAGGTCTGTATGAAACGTGACATTTTGTCCTAAAAAATATACAGATGAAAAAAAATAATGACACCGTCATGCACACTAACCCGAAAGAGAAGCGATGAGGGCATTTCGACTCCAGCGCCCAAACCTCGGCCTGACCTGAAGCAGCAGCAGGAGCTACTGACGTCACGTCGTTGTCAGTAGACCCAAGCTGGCAAAAGAAGCCTAGCCCCTCTTAATGACGTTACAACAGGAGAGCCTAGTGTGTGTGCTGGCCTCAAACTGGTCTTGCCATACGAAAGGTTATGGAAAAAAAGAAAGAAATGGACACGGACTTGGGCCTGTGTGAGGGAGAAGGGCGGGATGTTGGTACCCTCACGTGTCGCGCCACTCAAGCAGTGACTTGGGGGGCAGGGGGAGGAGGATATTGCCACAATGCATCCTCTTCCTCTGTTACTAACTGTGAGAGCGATTCACTCTCACAGGGTCTTCAGTCCTCCATTCTATCTCTACTTTTCTTTAGTGTCTCTCTCTCTCTCTCTCTATCTCTCTCTCTTGAAACAACGGAGAGGACTGTACAAGAAATTTAAAAACGAGAAAGGGAATGGGCAGAAAGGATAAGGAAGGAGAGAGAGGGAGAGAGAGGGAGAGAGAGGGAGAGAGAGAGAGAGAGAGAGAGAGAGAGAGAGAGAGAGAGAGAGAGAGAGAGAGAGAAGGGGGGAGGTAGGGTCAACGCTCATTCCTCTCTTGAGGCTTAACATTGATTAACCATGTCAACGATAGCGACCTGCTAAACATGCGTCATCCTCGACCCTCTCAGCCCGAAGACGCAGTCAAGGGAACAAGTTCCTGGACACTTACCGGTGTCCATTTCCGGTGGTAAAGACGAAGACTGCCTCTATATTACATAACCACTGAATTAATTCTTGTTTACTTCCGTTACTATGGAAACCACTGGTGGACCCCCCCCCCCCCCTTGACTGTACCACGTATATGTATGTATGTGTGTATATATATATATATATATATATATATATATATATATATATATATATATATATATATATACATATATATATATATATATATATCAATAAATAGAATAGGAGTAGAGGGAAAACACACAAACTGCACAAGAGTAGCACGTAAAAAATTAATAAATAAATGGGATAAGAGGAGTACAGGGGAAACACAAATGGAACATAAATTCATTCTTTGACTGGTTTTCGAAGAAACAATACAATGCGAAACTAGTCAAAAAATAAACTTTAGGTTTATTTGTAAATTTCCCCTCTACTCCTCTTATTGCTCATCAGGATGTCTTCGTAGAACAAACAAATAAATATATTAATGCAATGTTGTATAATGTCCAATTGAAGTCTATTTTGAATCTTTCACAAAGAGAAAATTTTTGTAAAAATGTGCTCTCAGATTAGCCAGAAATAATAATAATAATAATAATAATAATAATAATAAAAATGATAATAATAATAATAATAATAACAATAATAATAAACGGTTTATTGAAAACATGGCAGCCGTGTGTCTGTGTGAGTGTATGTGAGATATATATATATATATATATATATATATATATATAATATATATATATATATATATATATACATATATATATATATATATATATATATAGAGAGAGAGAGAGAGAGAGAAAGATTGTGCGCGCACGTCTTTGTGTTTGTGTGTGTGTGTATGTGTGTGTGTGTGTGCGTGTACGTGAGAGAGAGAATAGAGAAAATAGGGAGAGAGAGAGAGAGAGAGAGAGAGAGAGAGAGAGAGAGAGACGGGGGGGGAAGAGGGGGGTGATTTCATTAGCACTTTATTGACTAACGTTGATTCATGAACAGGAAAAAGAAATAGTTATTCTTGGAAACGATGTAAAGTCCTTTGGGCAACAAAAAGTGGGAAGGAGAACAGGGTTTGAGGTTAGATACCCCACTGTTAAAAGAATGCTGATCACATAACTTCTACTATCCCTCCTTTCTACAGTCCTACTTCAATCGTTCGACCATCTTTTCGACGCACTGTGTTGTCTCCAAGGATAGAAACGCTGTTTATCGCCGGTAAAATACTCATATCGGTTAGTTTCTCTACCATGGTGACATATTTGATGCTTTGGTTGAAGAGCGGCAATTTGATTCGGCGCAGGGATGTCGAAAATGAGCAGGTTGGCTGGTTAAATCCAGAAGAAATCTAGGATGTTACAAAAATACAAAAAATGTCTTTATTTTGTCAGGATTTATCAAGATGTTCAACCACGGACGCTCAAGTTTCTTCGGACTAAGAAAGCATTATTCATCGAGCCCAATCACCTTGACCCCAACCGAAGAAATTTAAGAATCAAACCAGGAACAGTTGAGGGTCTTTAGAAGGACAGAGGAATGGACAAATGTCAGAGTCCTTGGAGTCGGGGCCTTCGGAGAAGTCATCTTGACCAAGAATGTGGAAAGTAACCAAATGGTCGCCAAGAAAGTCGTTCCACTGGGGAAATCAGAGACCAGTTACGAGTACACAGGTGAGGAGATTATCCATGTTCAGCTGAAGCACCCCAACATCGTTGAACTTTTCTGTTGGGAGATGCTGGAAAACAAGCTCCACTTGGTCATGGAATATTGTGCTCGAGGAGACGTGAAAGGAAACCTGGATGAGATCGAACGGAAGGACGCCCTCGCCTACTTTCATCAAATGATGGAGGGCGTCGCATACCTGCACAGCAGAGGGGTTGTTCATCGGGACTTGAAACCCGGCAACCTCCTCCTTACAGAAGACGGAATCTTGAAGATCGCAGACTTGGGTCTGGCTGCCATCTTCATTGTCGACGGAGAGGAGGTTGAACTCAAGGGACGTTGTGGCACCAGGGTTTACATGGCACCTGAGGTCGTCAGAGACCAGGAATCAAGTTATCTCGGACCTCCCATTGACCTTTGGTCTTGCGGTGTCATCCTGGTCAAAATGCTTACCAAAGACAAGCCCTGGAACGAGGCTTTGCCACAAAATAGAAATTACAGAATGTGGCTGGAAAAGAGTAGAAGACTCAAAAAGATGAGCCCCTGGCGTCTGTTGGACAAGACCTCTCGGTCGATCGTGGATCTTCTTTTGGAACCCGATCCACTTCTTCGCCTCTCCAAATGGAAGAAGCATCGTTGAATGTGCACGGAGTCAAGGTCACTGGGTCACTAAGTCTCGCCACCCATTCTCATAATAAAAAGCCAATAGAGAAAATTAAGAAAAAAAGAACAATTAAATAAAAAGAGGCAAGAAAAAATAAAAATGAAAAACAAAGAATAATGAAATTCAATAAAGTTCAGGTGCTACTGCACTCTCTTGCTTTCTGGGGTTCTTCCCTTCAGCTGAATAAAATCACCTGGCCACAGGCAAAGAAAACTTACATGTCGATCAGACAGTACCTAGGTTGGTACCTGGCACTCTATCGTACGGTACTGGCATCGATTTTGCCCTCAAAGTATCAAAACCAAAATATCTATCGTCCGAGTTTTCACATACGAGGAAACCAAACTCACCAAATCTACTAAAATCTATATAACTTTTGGAAGGCTTCATTATTATCATTATTATCATTATCATTATTATTATTATTATTATGATCATTATTATTATTATTATTTTATTATTATTATCATTATTTTATCATTTTATTATCTTATTATTATTATTATTATTATCATTATTATTATTATTACTAGCAGGACCCGTGGAAATTCCACGGGATTTACGAAGGAGTCTACAGTCTCCAAAAGGAGTCGTCAAAGTCTCCAGACGTTGTCGTCAAATTCTTCCGTCGTCTCTCTCTCTCTTTCTCGTTATATCAATAATAATGATAATAACAATAATCATCATCGTTATCATCGTCAATTGGGGAGCATACGCCGGGAGACACGTCGCTTCACTCGCACGCTGGCGTCACGGTAGTAAACAAAATGGTCTCTGAAGAGGAGGGGGGGAGTTACAGACCCCTTAGGAGAAGTTCGTAATAATGGATAAAAATATATTAAAGTACACATATATCAAATCAATGAATAAATACAAAATTAATAAATGTTTAAATAATGAGCAAATTAAATAAACAAATAAATAGATACCTAACTAAATGAAACGAAACTAAGAAAACGGGACATTTCTGTAAGCGGCGTGGGCAAGGGTCAACGGCTATGACGTCATGCCGCCCTCCAGGACAATGGGGGCTCTACGTCAGGCACAAAGGACTCGAGGACGGGATATTACAGTATATCCGATCACCTGTTTTTTCTGGTGCTTTACTCAGAATGGCCCTCCTGAAGACTATTGTGGTTTACAAACTGCGTGTGCCTTGTACAATGCTGATGTGGAGAGATTTGCCCTTCAAAGAAGTAAATATATATATATATATATATATATATATATATATATATATATATGTTGTTATGAAGGTTGGACAGATTAGTGAAAAGGTGGTAGAGAAATACGGGTTAGAGCGAGAACACTGTATTACTGACGTTTCGACTACAAGTCTTCTTCAGAGTGACAGACAGCGTGTGTGTACATCATATATATGATGTACACACACGCTGTCTGTCACTCTGAAGAAGACTAGTAGTCGAAACGTCAGTAATACAGTGTTCTCGCTCTAACCCGTGTTTCTCTACCACCTTTTCACTTATATATATATATATATATATATATATATATATATATATATATATATATATATATATATATATATTTATATACATATGCTAATAAAAACACGGGTACGTGTGTTCACTTATGCAAAGTAGACCACTTGGAAAAAGAAACTAACGAGGCAGAACGCATTTCATATATTACATTTTCTGTGCAAAAGTACAGATGTACTTTTGCACTGAAGATGTAATATACGAAAGCGCTCTGCTTCGTTAGTTTCTTTTTCCAAGTGGTCTACTTTGCATATATATATATATATATATATATATATATATATATATATATATATATTTATATATATACATATATTTATATATATACACATTTATATATATACACATATTTACATATATATATATATATTATATATATATATATCTATATATATATATATATACTGTATACATACATACATACATGATAAACAAGTGAAATAGAAAATGAGATCAATAAATTAAATAAACAAAATAAATATAAAGAAAATCAAATCAACAAACATAAATAAATAAATAAATAGTAATGAAAGCCAAAAATAAAGTAAATAAACAAAAATAATAAATAAACAAATGAATAAGTAAATGTATAAATGAAGAAATAAATGGCGAATATATAAAAAAAAACATGTCAATAAAATAAACAAAATGAATAAAACATTTTCGGCCGTCACCGCCCTGCGAGGCAGCTTTGCATGACAACCACGTTGCCAGATGTGTCACTTGATTGGTCATGACATGCCAGGCGTCACCCATCAGACACGTGTCATATGGCCTAGCTTCCCCCAGCCGAGGGAAGTCCCCCCCCCCATAGCGACAGTAGTATTAGTAGTAATAATAACAATAATAATAATAATAATAAAATAATAACAATACTAATTATTATGATAATAACGATAACATTATTATTATGAACACCATATCCTCCTTATCCTTATCAAAATCAGTCTTACCCTTATCTTAATTAAATATTATTATTTTCATTACCATATCCATTATCGATATCATCATTATTACAGAGCCATTATATGCGCGCGTACACACATACAAGTTGGTGTGTGTGTGTGTGTGTGTAAGGTCACAGCACTGCATAAATCGGGCCACATGTGAGCTTGCTCTCATCCGAGAGGGTAACAGCTGTCGATCACGCGACCATCAAGTGATCAAAAACAATGGTGAACCACACTTCTAGCAACCCTTTCTGTCTTATTCCATCAAGTTGACTGTTATGAATATTTAAAAGATGGCTGACCTGACACAGTTTATCCACGTCTACATTATCGTTCTCACAACTTCGTATTTCTCATCAGTTACAATTCATGAAACTCACAAACACTGAAAATGTGGTGCAATTTGTCATTAACTTTCAAGTGATATTCGGAAATAAAAATAATAAAGAAAAAACGTCAACACGAGTTGTATTTGTCGCCAATCTTCACCGACCCACATGACGTCATGTCGTCGACCTTTGGACTTTTAGGGACAGACGCTTGAACCGAGATTCTTATTATTCATTTACATATTTCTTTATAAACAACCTTTATATAATCGTCTGACATGTACAAGACAAAGAATATAAATTTTTCCAAGTAAATGAAAAAGTTGATTAGTTTTACTAATTAAATTTTCTTAGTCTAAATCCATGACTTTCTTCCATTTTATATCTGGTTTATCAAGAGTACGTCTACAAACTTCCCTCGATTCCATGTCTTATTGTTATTCTCTACCTTCTCTCCCTCCCTCCCGTCCCCTCTCCATCATGACCATGGCTCATCGATGTATGTCTATTAAGTGTATGTCTACTGAACATATGTCTGTTAAGTATACGTCTACACGTCTATAAATTTCTCACGATTGCATGTCCAAGATGACTCTCACAATATTATCTCGCGAGTTTTGTGTGAGTATCTCACGTCAGTCCCCCCTCCCCTTCCTCATCCCAATAATTCTCGTCATATATTATATATATATATATAATATATATATATATATATATATATATATATAAGGTCAAATATATGTTTTTCAAGTTTGTTTCTCATGTGATTCATCGCTGATGCTCTTGATCAAATCTAGCGTGCCTTTCTCGCGTGCCACCTTCCTCTCTTCTCTCTTTACTTACATACATACCAACACATACTGAGGGAAACTTAATTGCTTCAATTTGGGTCATCTAATTACTCCAACGGAGTGCAAATTATTTGAAGAGGGGATGATGATGATGATGATGATGATGATCATGATAATGATGATGACGTTGATGACGATAACAATTAATCAATGTAGATTTTAGTGCAGTACGCTGCAGACGGAGTGCGTCCGAATTACGCACTTGATACGCAGCGTAACGATGTCTGCGTCACGGCCTTACCAGACCAGTGCCAAGGCACTTTGACCCTAGTCGAGTGTCAGAGCCTAAATACACACACACACACACACATATATTATATATATATATGTATATATATATGTGTGTGTGTGCGCGCGCGCTTGTATCTATATGTATATATTACGCTCACACCAAGAGGCACTTACTGCAAATGGCCGTCAAGGTTCTACGTAAAATTACCCTCCTATTAAGTTTAATAAGCGACCTCGATGGCTGTCATTCGGTCCAGCAGGCGTGACTATGCTACACGTGACTGACTGTTCAAGGTCAAATATATCAAGATTTATTTAACCAGTGCTCAAAGTTCAAATGTATTTTTTTTCAAGAGATATCAAAGTATTGAGACATGGGGATACAGATAATAATGTGTGTGCGCATGCGCGCATGTGTGTGTGTGTGTGTGTGTGTGTGTGTTTGTGTGTTTGTGTGTTTGTGTGTGTACAAGTTTCCTTCGAAAAGTTTCTTTTGTCAGGATTTCAAAACGTGTTTCAATGTTTCTATGATTTGTCTTCCACCTTCTCTCTCTTTCTTCCCTCTCTCTCTCTCCCTAATAAATAAACACACAAATTAATTGCGCGTCAGTCCGTCCGTCACCTTTGCCTAATATACTAGCCTGAGGTAGCATCGCTAATACTTCCAATATAACGATGACTTTCTATCGCTAAAATTAGTCTCCGTAAACATAATTACATCACGACCTTATCGTTATCTTCCCTACAGTGTGCCGCCAGGCGATTTTATTGAACACATTGACAACCCATCGCCTAATCCAAGGGAGGAACTGAAATGAACACAATATTGTCCACGG
>NC_134805.1:40149864-40154864 GCF_046742065.1 Oratosquilla oratoria | reverse complement strand
TGTATGCATGTATATGTATGTATGTGTGTGTGTGTGTGTGTGTGTGTGTGTGTGTGTGTGTGTGTGTGTGTGTGTGTGTGCGTGTGAAGGTTCCTTCCACGGATATGCGAGTTATTTGTGTGATGGGAGGAGGAAGAGGGAGTGAGGAGGAGAAGGAGGAAGAGGAGGAGAAGGACGAAAGAGGAAGAGGTGGAGGAAGAGGAGGAGGAGGAGGAAAACGAAGATGAAAACAAGTAATAAGAGGTTAACTAAAGAAATGGATAAAGAGAGAGAGAGGATCCGTCACCTTCTTAAGTGTCACATGGCACCTGAAGTGCACCTGCACCTCGACCCGTCCTAAACACCTGTTCCAGAAGGAGCCGGGAGCGAGACCTGGACACCTGCCTAATTGAACTCACTTTAAGGCAACTACATTCCCCATCCTCACCCTCTCAACACCGTCACGCGCTTCGTACATTTTTTTTATTGTTACTTACCTTCTCCTTTATTCATAATTTATTAATGTAAATAATATATATCATTACTTACCTATTCTCTTATTTACCTATTTGTCTTTAGTCATCATTATTTACCTATTCCTTTATCTAGTATCTATTCTTATCTATCATTACTTAACAATTCATTTATTTACTTATCATTATTTACTTATTAATGCATTTAACAATTCATTAGTATCTATTATTGTTTACCTATTCCCATGTTTATTTATCATTATTTACCTGTTCCTTTATTTACTTATCTATTGTTATCTAATCTACACCCCTTTCCATCTAGGTAACGTTTCCAATCTACACTTTCAACATCATCAGTATCATGTCACTAAAAGCGTTATCAATGATACCTTTCCTAATTACTTGTACAAGTCTCGAGATGGACCAATGGGTCACCTATTATTTTTGGCATGCATGCCGCAAAAAAAAAAAAAAGAGAGAGAGAGAGAGAGAGAGAGAGAGATAGAGAGGAGAGAAAGAGAGAGTGAGTGTGAACAATTGCCCGGAAAGTTTGTTCAAACACTCCGAATACATTTGTCCACCTTTGGAGCCCCACAGGCTCCAAGGCCCCTCTCCCCCTCCCTCGCAATGCATTTCCTGACACGACACACGGTGGAAAGGTACAAAAGCCCAGCTCCTCACCCCCTCCCCTACCTAGTGGCCCCTTCCTTTTACGTGTTTACTGTCGCCAGGCGATTCTATTCACCACAAGGGGGTAAGATCCTCGTTACACCTACGCAACTCAAGTAAGCTCATTTGAATAGAAACAACTTAGGTTACAACATTTCATTTTTCGAATCTCCAAATGTCAAATCACCTTTGCGTCATAGACTGAAAACCTGAATGACGAACTAAGAGAGGTTAAACCTAGAATACGAATATTAGACACATTGTTGAACTGTCCTTTGAGAAGTCTAAAATATTGTAAGTGAAGTCGTCTTCCAGCTTTTCAAATACACAACATTTGACGAGAATCGTGAATGCGTGCCAGGAGCTTTGCAGTCTGTCTCAGATTATCTCCTTCTATACCAAACGGTACTTTGATATTCGCCAGGCGATTTAAATCCACCTTCGCTCAAGCTACCGAGGTCGGGTGATACGAGTTCACAATCTCCAAGCACTGTGAGCCAAGGTAACCGGTTGGCCTCGGGATAAGGACGAACTCGAGAACCCAGAACCGGTTAGGTTAGGTTAGATTAGGTTAGGTTGGATTCGGTTATGTTGGATTGGGTTAGATTAGGTGCATTAGGTTAGGTTAGGTTAGGTTAGGTCAGGTCACTGTACTGACATGTCTCCCGCTTCAATAGGGGGACGCTCACAATACATTTACGTCTCGTTCGTTAAAGTAACAGACGATTCCATTCACCTGGTGGTAGACGGGGGTCTCGGGAGATCCCGCTTTCTCCCTGGTCAACCTCACGAACGAATAAAATCGTCTGGTGCCGACAGGAACACACGCATATCTAAAGCACGCCACTGCGATGAACACGTTCACATAAATCCCTTTCATACCAGGTGGCACAATTCCTTTGGGCCTGCCTGTCGCTAGGCTATTTCATTCATCTCCATGGCACCATAAGCTACAACCTGTATTTGGCAGTTGCCAAAGAAACACCAAAGGTGAGGACGAACCCTTTATTAGTACGTGTTTCGCTCGTTAAGCTTTATCAAGGTAATTGATAAAACTCTACCAGCCCCTTCAGGTGGCACTTGAGCTTCAGGAGCTGTTACCTTGGCGCCCTTGACCTCAGTGGCACTTCCCGGTCACCGAAGTGGTGAGGTGCCACTCAATTTCCCACTGTTCACTCCACCCCCACTCCCTAACCCTTCAAACCTTCAAGCCAATTCCCAATTGACCTTGGACCGGGCCACTCCTTGTCCTTCGATAGACCGACAGTCAGACCACGCTGATGGTCTCAACCTCGACCAAGATAAAGAGACGATAAGCGAGCAACCACAAACTAAGTCTTCGTTCCTCCAGGGACCTGCGGAAGGACAGAGCAACAACCAAAACAATAACAACGTTAACATCAATAACAACTTTGACATCAATGACAATCAACGAAATAAGCTCAGGATAGTTTTCAACCCTTTCGCTGAATAAGACAGGCGGGCGATAAAATAAATTAATATGAATTAGCTAAACGTAGCAAAATGGTTAAACAGTACACACACACACACACACACACACACACACACACACACACATATATGTATATATATATATATATATATATATCATAATTTTTTCTGTTCATAGCGGATATGTGTGTGTGTGTGTGTGTGTGTGTGTGTGTGTGTGTGTGTGTGTGCATGTGTGTGTGTACGGAGGCGCACATATACATATACGAAGTGATTAAAAAAATCCAAGATGCAAAGGACGGGGGTGGGGAGGTTTGCATACACATGCACCAGATGCGAGAAGCAATTTCTTATTTCAAATTATTTTTCAATCGGTATGCAGCGTAGCGTCGTGCAGACAACATAACTACGCCATATGAGCTCTCCATATTCACATGATCATTTCTCTCACATATGATGTGATTCGCGTTTACGTCATGAACTACCTTGTTCAGGGTCAAGAGGGCGGTGCCTCACCAGAGGTCTTGGTGGTTCGTACGTGAAGGTAAGTCGAGAAAGAAGCAAACATCGAAATATGTTTCAGATTCGAAAGACTTAAGAAGGAAATGGGCAAGAACTGGTTTACCAAAAGAGTGTCTAACGAATGGAATAGACTTAGTAACCATGTCGTGAGCGCTGAAGCTATTGGGTGTTTTAAGAGAAGATGAGGTAACTTTATGGATAGGGATGAGAGGTGGTCATGGACATGCAACTGCCCAGTGTAGGTATTATGGTCTCTTGCAGTCTCTTCCATTAATATGTTCCTAATATCAGCGACGGAGGACCTTAAAATGTTTGAGTTCTCGTGGAGATGGATGGGAAATTAACTGAGAGAGAGTGAGAGAGAGAGAGAGAGAGAGAGAGAGAGAGAGAGAGAGAGAGAGAGAGAGAGAGAGAGAGAGAGAGAGAGAGAGAGCGAGAGAGAGAGAAGAGGGAGAGAGAAAGAGAATTCAGCCCTGCCCTTCTCGAGGACGAAGGCCTCCTGGCGTCTATCTTCTCCCGAAGGGGTCGAAAGGTAGCCCCGAGAAGAAAAGAGCAGCAAGCAAGTGAAGGAGGGAATCAAATCGACCTTTGGGAAGTGCCCATGCGCAACACATCTCAATAACAGGCACCCGAGGAATACATATCACGACTAATTGAGTCATAATGAAAGCACAGAACAGACACTCCCCGGTTTCTCTTCATGGAGACCAGGTCGTGGCCCACACTCCCTGCATCGCCAATCCCAGGTCGCGCCTTCGCAATGAACCCATTAGCTCGCAGAGGCGTTTGAAGCAATGAACCCACTTCGCCAGGTGTGAGATATCTTCATTCAGTTTAGTTGTTCTTTTGCTTGGCCGAGGAAGGGGCACGTGTGTGCCTCTCCCCGTGCACGGACCGGTGGAGTGATATGAATCCGCAAGCAATGGTTGTTGGCCCAAGGGTCAAGTAGTTATGACCCTCGACCCAAAATTTTGGTGATCAACGCACTAGAAGAAACAGAAGAGAGTTCTATGAGTATTGAAATATATATATATATATATATATATATATATATATATATATATATATATATATATATATAATTCACTTGAAGGCAATGGAAATGACATGAATTTTCTCCTTCGTACCCGACATAGACTAATGCTATTCTCTCCTCTACATTATACTCAATACTTCTGGGCACCAGAATACATACAGGGAACCCTGCATGGTTCTTCTTGAATGTTTTACCAATCCTCTTTCATGAATTAAAGAAACTTACAAACCCCGTGATATAATCTATGAACTATGTATCAGTTAGTCCCAGGTGATCCTATTCATATAAGGAATCATATCTCGAATGAAAAGTTAAAGCTTCAAGACCATAAACAAGACGCGCACACACACACATACATACATATACACATAAAGTATGTGTATATGTATATACACACGCATGGATGCGGGCGAATACACTGTAGCATCCAAAGAGAAATAAACTGAGAAACAAAATTAAGTACAGGATGATGAAAGGTCTGTTCGCACAATAACCGAAAAAGGATAATATTCAGAGTTCTTCAAGGAGAAAAATATGGATGTGTTGGGCACAAATGGGATTAAGTTGAACGGACGGAGCCGCAGAAATGGATTCGGGATGCCAAACAGAGTAAAGCAGGGAAGGTGGAGGAGTGACAAGTATGTTTCAGCAGAGGTGCAATGGCAGTAAATCGAAAGAAAGAAAAAAATTATAATAATTTCAGGAAGTCTAAGATTATGCTTATGTTTATCTGGACCAGTGATGGGAAGGGACAAAGGAAGAATCCTTTTGGAAAATCTAAAAATAAATAAATAAATAAAATAAAAAATAAATAAGATAAATAAATAAATAGAATAAAGTAAATAAATTATATATATATACATACATAC
>NC_134805.1:40134864-40139864 GCF_046742065.1 Oratosquilla oratoria | reverse complement strand
TCTGAGTCTATTAATCATTACTGATTCAAGCATTTCATCTATAACTGATGTCAAACTGATTGGCCTGTAGTTGCATATAGACGATTTATCTCTCTTTTTGAAAACGGTAACAACGTTTACCTCCTGCCTCCAAGCAATAGGCACAAAACCAATGTCTACCGACTTATTATACGTTTCTGTTAACTGGTCAAAAATTTCAAATTTACACTCTTTAGGCACTCTCGGAAATTTTTCGTCTGGACCCGGGGATTCTGTCGCTTTAAGTCTTTCAATCTGTTTGACTACTTCTACCTCACTAATGCTGATATTTGTCTACTTTCTTCATCCCCACTGACAATCGGATCGCAGTCAGGTACCTTATCTAACCTCTCCTTAGTAAACACCGAGAGAAAATATTTGTCAAACGCCTCAATCATTTTTTTTCCCTCCGATTCTATCACGACATTTTCGTCGTTTTTAATTTGGGAATGGATGCTAAGAGGAGACTGTATGAAGGAGTGATTGTGCCAACAGCACTGTATGGAGCAGAAACAAGGAACATAAGAGAGGAAGAGAGAAGGAGCTTGAATGTGTTTGAGATGAAGTGTCTGAGAAGTATGATGGGGGTTACTAGGCTAGATAGAGTGAGAAATGAGGAGGTGAGGAGGAGAACAGGGGTGGAAAGGGAGTAGGGAGATAGGGTTGATGAAAGAGTATTAGGATGGTTTGGACACATGGAAAGAATGAGTGAAGAAAGACTGGTGAAGGAGGTATGGAGGGCAGATGTAGAGGGAGTGAACATGAGAGGACGTCCTAGGATGAGATGGATGGATGGGGTGAAGGGGGCTTTGGGGAAGAGGGGAATGTCTGTTGAGGAAGGACGGGAGAGGACAGAAGACAGGGGTGAATGGAGAATGGTTGTATATGGAAGATGTTGTGATGCATGAGGTGGAATGGACGGGGGGATGGGGGTGAGGTAGTGTGTGTGAGCAAAATTTTGACGCAGCCCGAAGGGATTTCTCCCCGTCCTCTCCTTTATATGGGGGGACGGAGAGGGGGGGTCGCCGATTTAATGAAGCGGCCTTGCTGTGGATGTGCTGTGTCTTGCGACACTGCTTCTGACCCAGGGCAGTGGACAGGGTGCAGGGATGACCCGTCATCCAGGAGGTGCTAAGATGGGTGGGAGGGTGGAGGGGTGTGGAGTGTTTTCGGGGATGGAATGGGTGGGAATGATTTTATGCCTTTTCCTTTTTGGCTACCTCCCTAGTAAGGGGGAAGAAGCCTTGGTATATGTATGTATGTATGTACCCTTTCCTTTTTTATTTGTTCTGTAGAGATGAAAGAATCCCTTTGGGTTGGATCTAGCTTGTCTGGCATACTAATTTTATAGTTACGTGTCGCTGTGCGCGTGCTCTTTTTAACCAGTCTTGCCATATTGTTATATTGGGATCTAAGGTGTGTTTCCCCGATTTTTAATCTTGCGTAAAGTCCTCTTTTCATTCCAATCTCATACTTCAGCATGCCCGTCATCCATTTGGGAGTATTGCTATTCTTCCTTATTGACTTGAGAGGAATAAATTTATTTTGCGCATTTAGAATTAAAGATGTTAGGTTATTGTACATTTCACCCAAATCGCTGACCGGGCTGTTAATCTCGCGCTTGTAAGTGACCTAACCCAAGATACGCATATTCCCCTCCGTGACCCGATACCTGACCGCGATAATGACGCCCGGAATGACCGTGAATCTTAACCCGTCACAGCCCCCAGTGTCGGTCTCGTAAGTGAACAAATGTTTTAAATACTTTCTCATCTCATCAAAATTGGCTCTCCTAGTCCGGTACTAGAACGTTATTCGCACTATTCAATTCTTCACATTTAATATTAAATATTATTTCTTGACGATCGCTAGAGCCTCGACTCCCACTTTTACGTTTCTCGTTTGGTGCTCATTATTAGTTAAAAGTAAGTCCAGAGTATTCTTTCCCCTCGTAGGATCGGTAATCATTTATTTCAGGAAATTATACTGGACCACATCTATGAAATTTTGCGATTCCTGATCTACTAAAAATTTCCCAATCAATGTTTCTATAATTAAAATCTCCCATGATAACAACGCTTTTGTGCTAGGACGCACTGCGAATTTCATAAATCAGGGGATCAGTCTACTCAATTCTGAGGTTGGGAGGTCTATATGGTACGCCAATAATAAATTTCTTATTATTGCCTATAATCTCCACCCAGATTCTGTACTATCCTCTTCCTTAACCGAATTGATGATAATACAATTTATTGTATTTTTAACGAAAAGTGCTACTCTTCCTACACTCCTGCCAATCCTGCCCTTGGGAAAAGACTTGTATCTTTCCGGAGTGAAATGTCTATCAGCCATATTGATCCATTCAAGCGTGCCTGGTGAGGGCTTTTTCCATCTCTCCGTTTTTTTTTCACCGTTTTCCACCCAAGTTCCTAACATGCACGTAGGACATAAAGATGAACGAGGGGCAATGACATCAGTGAAATAGAAAACATAAAAGACGAGTAACGTAGAACTGGGAGAAGAAACGGCTGAACGAATAGATATGTTCACCTGAGACAAGGGCATCAATCGAGGTTGAATACCTATTGATGTTGAATTTGAACACTTTCAAAACAATCTTAAAAGGTGATAAAGTGACCCATATACGAAGCCCCCTCCCCCCTATAGCAATGTAGTTTCACTTAATCGGGTTCCCCTCTCCGTCCCCTCACGCAGAAAAAGAGAGGACGGGGAGAAATCCCTCCGGGTTGCGTCAAAATGCCATTCACATATACTCCCTCACCCCCAATTCCCCACCCACTCCCTTCCATGCATCACAGCATCATCCATACGCAACCATTCTCCACTCACCCCTATCTTCTGTCTTCTCCCGTCCTTCCTCAACAGACATTCCCCTTTTTCCCAACGCCCCTTTTACCCCTTACATCCATTTCATCCTTGGTTGTCACCTCATGTTCAACCCTCCACACCTCTTTTACCACTTTCTTCATTCATTCTTTCCATGTGTCCAAACCACTCCAATGCTCTTTCATCAACCCTGTCTTCCATCTCCTTTTCCATCCCCGTTCTCCTCCTCACCTCCTCGTTTCTCACCCTATCCAGCCTAGTAACTCCTACCATACTTCTCAGTCATTTGATCTCAAACATATTTAAACTCTTCCTCTCTTACATTCCATGTTTCTGCCCCCATACAGTTCTGTCGGCTCAATCACTCCTTCATACAATCTCCTCTTAGCATCCATTCCCAAATGTCTGTTTCTCATTACACTTTTAATCTCCCAAGGCATTTACTGGCTTCTCTCAATCTACCCCTCCTCTCCTCCCTTTCCCGCCACATTCGCTCCCAAGTATTTAAAGCTAGCCACTTCCTCCGGCCTCTTTCCCTTAATACTCGCTTCCAATTTGCTCCCATCCTCGCTATTGTGTATCTCATCACGTTACTTTTATCGACGTTTATCTTTAACTTCCTTCTTTCGCACACCTTCCCAAACTCCGTCACTAACTTCCTTAATCCCTCCTCTGATCCTGCCACAAGCGCAGTGTCGTCAGAAAACAACAACTAGCTAATCTCCCACTTTTAGGGAGGGGAAAATAGTTGCAGTGGCAGGCAATAAGAAAATGACAGTGATAAATGAGTAAAATGGATGAGAAATAACGAGAGATGAGGTGAAAACAATTATTAAAATTGTGGGAGCATGTAAGGCACCTGGGTTAGATGGGTGTCATGCAGATTGTCTAAAAAAAGGGAGGTGCACTAATGGTAGATTGGCTGGTGAGGTTGTTTAATGTTTGTCTACAAGAGGGTAGTGTGCCGGAGGACTGGAAGAGTGCCTGTATAGTTCTGCTTTACAAGGGAAAAGGGGACAAGTGTGAGTGTAGTATTTTCAGAGGGATCAGTTTGTTCAGTGTAGTTGCGAAGGTTTATGGGAGGGTTTTGATTGAGATGATTAGAAGAAGAACAGGGGGAGTAATTGGTGAAGAACAGTTTGGGTTTAGGACAGGTAGGGGTTGCGTAGATCAGATATTTATGGTTAGGGAAATATGTGAGAAAGCTTTAGGAAATGGCTTATGACAGGGTAGACAGGAAAGCACTGTAGGAGGTATGGCAGATATATGTGGTAGGGGGAAAGGTTTTAAGAGCAATCAAGAGTTTTTACGAGAGTAGTAAAGCCTGTGTTAGAAATAGAAATGGAGAGTGTGAATGGTTTGAGGTAAAGGTGGGACTTCACTAGGGTTGTGTTATGTCGCCTTGGCTGTTCAATTAACATATACATGAATGGGGTGGTGCGAGAGGTAAACGCCAGGGTAATGGGCCGGGGATTGGAAATACTTACAGCAAGAGAAAAATAATTGGGAAATAAGCTACTAAGTATGGCAATACACAACATGACGCAATGGGTCAAACAAACGACATGAGTGAGAAAGTGACACACCAACGAAGTTCTTCATTTATTATGACTGCAGAGAAATATGATATATATATATATATATATATATATATATATATATATATATATATATTTAAAATTATTTCAGACAAATGAGAGAGAATGTGGGTGGGGAAGGACAAACGAAGATGTGTTGGGAATAGAGTTTATTGCCCTAACGTTGCGACCAACTTGGTCTTCTTCAGAGGACTACAGCATTACAGACGGATCACAATTCTTATATTCGTAGCGAGAGGGAACCCGCCAAGGTATGAGCGGAAGGGTCATGTTTTCCCTTTGGCTAACGATTTAATTATTAGGACACTTGCTGCTTTCGAGAGGCATTTAAATCCGTCTCTGTCGTTGTTGTTCTTGTTGGTGGCGATATGTGCAGCTTCCACAGTTTTTCTCAATTTCTTTTCAAATCCCTCGTATAGAATTTCTGTGTTGTTCCAGTCAGGTAAATGTCCACATTTGTCCAGGTGACGAACCAGGGAGTTAGATGTTCTATGTGCCCTGAGATCGTTTTTGTGCTCCCAACACATCTTCGTTTGC
>NC_134805.1:40104864-40124864 GCF_046742065.1 Oratosquilla oratoria | reverse complement strand
ACCCAACCCCCCTCCCCCCCTCTCCCTCGGTCCTCCTACTTGTCCCTGGCACTCTCGATTCCTCCACGTGGCACTTATTAAGATTCTGGGATTCCTGGTGCCTAACTGTTCACCGGCACTTAATGACTTCGACTCTGCGCATGCGCGGACCGAGCCTGAAGGTCAGCTGAATTTCTGATTTTTGTTTTCAAACGGTATCGCCATGACTTCAGTACGTCCTCCTGAAATATTGTGAAAAGTTTGGGAAACGAGGATAACCTCGTTGATTACAATGTGATTAACAACTATGGGATCATTTGCTGGACTCGTGATCGACAGCATTTGCCTTTCCGAATGAGAGCTCAGGCCTCGTTTATAGCCCAATCTCTGGGTAATGCTGTGACCTTATTGTGTGAAGTGTGTGTGTGTGTGTGTGTGTGTGTGTGTGTGTGTGTGTGTGTGTGTGTGTGTGTGTGTGTGTGTGTGTGTGTATGTGTGTGTTATTCATGTAGATACACACATAACTGCTGTGTTTAACGTTGATGGACAAAGTCCAGGGCTTGACTGACAAAGTACTATCGGTACAGGGAGGAGATTGGGTCAGTGCCCGTGTACCAGAAACGGCAGGGATGGCAGCAGCAACAGTAGTAATAGCAGTTGTAGAAGCAGTAGTCGCAGCAGTAGTTGTAGTGGCACCAGCGGTGGTAGTAGTAGTAGTAGTAGTAGTAGTAGTAGTAGCAGCGGTGGTGGTAGTAGTAGTAGTAGTAGTATTAGCAGCGGTGGTGGTAGTAGTAGTAGTAGTAGTATCAGCAGCGGTGGTGGTAGTAGTAGTAGTAGTAGTAGTAGTAGTAGTTGTAGTAGTAGTAGTAGTACAAGCATAAAAAAGAAGTAGCTGTATCAGTAGTAGTAGTAGAAGCAGTAGCAGCAGCAGCAGCAGCAGTAGTAATAATAGAAGCAGCAGCAGCAGTACTAGCAGTAGTAGAAGCTGTAGCAGTAGTGGTAGAAGCTGTAGCAGCAGTAGTAGTAGAAACAGCAGCAGCAGCGACAGTAGTAGTAGCAGCGGCGTAGTAATAGCAGCAGCAGCAGTAGTAGCAGCGGTGGTGGTGGTGGTGGTAGTAGTAGCTGCGGCAGAAGTAGTAGCAGCAGGTGGTAGTTGTAGTAGTACCAGTGGTAGGAATAGTAGTAGTAGCAGCAGCTGTAGTAGCAGTAGCAGTGGTAGTAATAGTAGTAGCGGTAGTAACACCACCACCACCAATAATAATAATAATAATAATAATAATAATAAAATAATTATTATTATAGATTACTATAATAATAACAATATCAATAATGATGATGACAATTGTAATGATAAAAACAACGATGACACACTCTGATAACTTCACACGTGTGGAAAGACGATAAAGTCTTAATCCGATCTTAATTCAGTAATATATAGTTCTGAAAGGTTATTGCTAAACTAATTCAAGAATAATCCTCTCCGTACCAACGCCAATAATAACAAAGAAAATGTTGCGTGTATATGTGTACATACGTACTACCATATATGTATTTGTATGTCATAGCTATACGTATATTATTGTACACGTTTAATATACACACAAATAAGCATTCCACCGCTGACCCTGGAGTGACTCGAACACCCAGCCTTCTGATCTGGAGTCAGACGCGCTACCATTGCGCCACAGGGCCGCATGTCTGATTAGTGGATATTAAAGGTCTTATTGGTGTTCTTTTAGACGTGAATGACGAAAGGAACTTTCTTCCCCGTGTCACGCTGTATTCTTTTCTTTGTGGAGAACAGGGTCCTCACATGGGGGACGGGGGGTTATATGCCCTGTGGCAATTCTAGTCTGGACATACCGCCCACAAGACTGACAAAATAATTACGATAAAAAGCAAGTCAAAGGAGCCCTGAATATTTTACTGTAATATACGAATTTTGCGTTACAATCAACAGAATATGAACTATTTTTTTTCCCTTATCCTTTCTCAATCGGTACATTAAATAAAAAAAAAATTAAATCTGTTTCATCATTTCGCAAGCCAATAGCTAAAACAGACTGTAAGAGATGGTGGGGAAGGGAAGGGGTGATGGGGGAAAGGGGTGATGGGGGTGGGGTGCGTCACTGAGAACTTTGCCCACCCGGGGCGGCACTTAGGCATGTAAGGGCTCTGGAGGAGAATAATGTTCGTTCATTCATTCATCCAAAAAATATATTTTTATCTCGAACGAATACGTTATTCTTTGCCTTTTCTCCAAATTTGACTCTTCCACCATTATCATTATTATTATTACTGTTATTAATATTTTGTTGCTATAATTTATTCATACTTATTGTTATTTTTAATTAATTGTTAATATCATTATTACCTATTTATTTGAAGCAATGAGACTAGCATCACTCAATATTTTGCAAATTTGAGGACAAGATAGTCCCCAAAAGATGATTGGGTTGGCAACCACTTACACATACACACACACACTTTGTTTTTCTTTTTCTTTTTTCTTCTTTCGCCTTCATGTCGCTCTTATTTTGGACTCGAACTTTTGGGTTACCTGTTCTTCATTTTCCCATACTCGTTAAAAATTCCCAAATTCTTAAACCAATTTCCTTATTATTTCCCTTTATACGCATACTCTTCCCACACAATGCTACCAGTTCCCATATATTTTATTTCTATCATACACACACACACACACACACACACACACACACACATATATATATATATCTTCTGCCGGAGCTGCGGGATGGATTTTTTTACTCAGATTCCTCACATTATATAGAAATGTGTTATTTGTAATAACAGGACAAATCTCCACTAAATTGGTATCAGAACCCCCTTGGGAAGGGGGCAATGCCCCCCCCCCATATATGAACCACTGGTCTATACTTTAACTCATTCCTCCATTTCCTATATATTCAAATCTCCAATGCATCTTTAGCTGCTATTCTGCCTTCCTTTCATAAAACGTTTTATTCTTGTTCTACCTTAGTCTACAGTATTTTTTTCATCCTTTTTCTAGGTTAGATTCGCTCTATTCTTTATTCTATATATTCCCTCAAAGGTTTAAACATTTCTATCAGTTTCAGCAGTAGAAGAAATTATAACAATATTAATGAATCAATAATATCACATAAATGAATATACAAACAAAATGAGACACATGCATCGTGTGGCCATTATATCCACATACATATAATGAAGGGATACAACAGATTAGAAATATATATATTGTCCTTGGATTAAATACAAAATGATATCCCCAGCTTTATAAAAAATATGCATAAATCAAAAGTCAATAAGAAAAAATGAAAAAAAAAAAAAAATCAAAGATCAGTTACAGTGTACGTAAACGTTCGTTCTCATATATATCATATAAAGAGTGTGTGTGTATGTGTGTCTGCATGCATATTATATATATATATATATATATATATATATATATATATATATACATATATGTATAAGAACAGAGGAACGCCCCCTCTATATCTCCTCCCGTAACTTCCGGGACTTTATATAAAAGCAACGAACCACTTCAGACACAAAGGTCCTCTCTCACATCGACGTGCTCTTCGTCAGGTAGTACGCTGCAGGAGATAGAGCCGTCAATGTCCTTTGTCTCCGGACAAGGCTCCTGCGTCGTTGGCCCCTCTCCACGATCGGGGGGTCCCCGGTCGTGGGGCAAGAGCCTCCTGGAGGGGGAGGGGAGGGGGGGACGCGGTAGTTAACATTCTGCAGATTTATAGGTATACGGGATCCCTTTTTCCCGATCATTTTTTTTCTCTCTTACATGAAGAGAGTGACGAGGAGGGTGAGAGGTGGAAGAGGGGGAGGAGGTGGAGGAGGAGGAGGGTCAGCCGAGGCGATTCGTGATCCTACAATGTGGGTTGATGGCTTCTCTCTCTCTCTCTCTTTTTGGGGGGAGGGAGGTAACCTGTGGGATCATGGTGTGGGCGGGGGTGTCTGGCGGGGGAGATATATGTGGGATAACACACAGCATATGGTCACTCGGGAAGGGACCGGGAAAGGAATTGGGTAAATTGCCGGGGGTTGGGGGGAGTGGGGAAGGGGGGGAGGGAGAAGGCACGCAACATCGCGGAAGACAACTGCTAAAGGACAGCTCAAAGAAAACACGGTGACCGAAACGAAGCTGCAAAACAGCTTTCTGAAGCTCCAGTTGCTGGACTGCATGTGCGTGTGCAAATGTATTTAAAATTATTTCTCCATATATAATAACTTAAGCCATTCACATACACACGCACTTACACAAACACACACATATATAATTCCATATCTACAAGGAGTGACTAATGTACAATACATAAAAGACAACTACTGTGCAGAGCAGTTTATCAGTCATTTTTCAACAAATAAAGTAATAATAATAATAATAATAATAATTATAATAATAAAATATTACGATCACGTAAGTTGTCTTAAAGTCTGACATATGTGCATTTCTAAAACTCAGAAGAAGGAACACTCCTTGTTTGTGTGAGCAGGGCGCCCGCCAGGACAGCGGCAGGGGGGGGGGGGTGCTGGACTGTTAACCAAGGCCGTCCAGTGCCCCCACAAGACCCCGGACGGGTCCCCCCCCCCCCGAGGACAGACGGGACCTCACGAGCCGAGGTCGGCACCTGGGGGCAGTTCTTGTCCACACACACAATGAGATTTGGAATCACAGATGTCGAGGAATTCCGAAAATGATGACGTCATCGGCACCGTTACGTAGGCACTGAGGGTCAATAAGTGGCGACGGATGATGGTGACCTCGTGCTCTTCAGAGGTCAACCACCACGAACCCCCAAGGTGATCCCCCCCCCATTTTTCATTTTACACTCCGCAATGAAAGGACTTTCATTCATTTTGCCTCTGCTTGTTTCTTCCTTGTATGTCCAGTCTTTTCAAATTTCTTTTTTGTTTTATTTTTCTCTTTTTCCCTCGGCTTCTTTCTTCCTTGTATGTTCAATTTTTTTTTCTCTCCTTTTTTCATCTTTCCCTCTGATCGTTTCTTCTTTGTATGTGCCTTTTTTCATTTTCATTTTCTTCCTCTTGTTTCTTTTTTGTATGTTCAGGTTTCTCTATTTTTTTCTGTTTCTTTTCATTTCTCACTCTTCTTGTTTCTTCCTTATATCTTGAATTCTCTCTATTCTCCTTTTTTGCTGATTATTTTTTCTCCTGACGTTATTCATCTGCTACGTGTCACAATCGTTCCTGTGAACAGTGCGTTTCTCTACCGGAGGCTCTGAATAGCAACAGACGAAGCTGTTGTCTTTGCCCTATGATACACTTTAAGAACTGCTGGCTGAAGCAAGTCACAAAGTCACTCCTGGAAATCGGAGAGGAGTGCGGGAGTTGAACCCACAACTGAGAGAGAGACCAACACGCTTCCCATGATGTCAACACATCACCCCATTATACGTGTGTGTATATATATATATATATACATATATACATATATATATGTACATATATTGAATTAATTACACAATAATAAATGAAGCTGAAAGTGGAGGAAGTAAACGAGGAATAATGGGAGAATTTTAATGTTTTAACGTTGAACTAAATCATAGCACAGAAACCTTCAACAAACGACAATATCCAAAAGATCTCCTGTGTAAATTGAGAGAAAAAAAACTGAAGATATAAGTGAGAGAAATAACGATTATAATAAATGCAACAAAGAAGCCCAATATATCACAGTTCCAAACTCCAATATCAATTCACACCGAGACATATTCCTCTTAAAAGCAGGCATTATGATAGCTAGAACATAAGGTAGCAAAGTGGGATATTTGGTCACACGGAGTAATAATAACCCAACTAATGAAAACAATATTATATATAAGATACCATGTAAAGGCTGACCATCATTATATTTTGGAGAAACAAGTTGTGGACTTGATGAACAGTTATACGAACACAAAAATTATGTAAAAACCCTCAGAGTTTCTAATTATATAGTAAGGCATATAGGTAAGTATGACCACCTTCCAGACTGGAAAAATACAGCTGTAATATAGGTTCAACAAAAAGAATGACAAAGATAAAAGAAGCAGCTTATATTAACACCAATAATAACATTAACCATAGTGAAGGTTTTATATGCTTAGCAAAAGCCACAAGTTTATTAATAGTTATGGAAAATAAATACACAAATGTTATGGGTATAGCAACAACCTCTCCCAGGCGTCCCAAGAGATGACCTGCCTGTGTATAAAATGCCCATGTTGTATTTCATTTTTAGCTTTGTGATCAAGACCCTGTGGGTCGAGACATTAAAGCATTAAAATCCCCCATTATTCCTCGTCTACTTCATCCACCTTCAGTTTCATATATATATATATATATATATATAAACTATGGATATACAAGTGATACCTTTCCTTTTTTATCATAATTATTATCATTATCATTACCCTTTCCGAAAACGTAACGAGGTAAGTATCGACTACAACAGATCCTTCGCGTGACGCCACGCCACCCAAATGCTAAATGACATCACGGGTCAGCTTTAAATGACCGCACGTTTTCATTTCAGAGTAATGTTCTGAAGTGGGTAGGAAACACAGATAATTTTGTGAAACTTCACCGTTCAGGTCAGAAGCTATATTTGTTCACCTCCTGAATTAGTTATGGAGAGTAGAACGGGTCTCGTTCGAACTATGAACAAGTCGGTGTTACAATCTAGGTCTTCTACACTTGGCTCTATTGCAGGAGAGTTAAGAGAAAAAACATACCGACAGTGCAAAAGAAAATACACGAATGCAAGCACATACACACAAAGTTGGTGTGTGTGTGTGTGTGGGCGCGCGTGTGCAAGGTCACATCATTACCCACGGATCAGGTAATATATGAGTGTTGAGGAACGGCTGCAAGTTGAAGAGAAGGAGTCGATTCAAGTCGACATTATCAACAGTGAAGGTAGAAATTCACATGCTTTATACTAGTAATTATAATAAATAGGATGGCCACAGATGTTCTCCGTCATGAGGTTATTACCTCGCAGTCAAGTGTCCCAAAGTTTTTGGGGGAAGAATATACAGTTGGAATAAATGGATTCATTAACATAATTGATGCACTAGTAGTGACAAAATACATAATAGATGAAAGGAAAAAGATGGAAATCTTAAAACAAAATGTAGATACTGACAAGGGTAGGGCTAAGCTTATAAGTTTCCCCCAAATGGAAAATATGAACACATGAAAAAATATAGAAAAATAATTCATTAAACATTTTAAATCAAAGTGTGATAAGAAATCCTACCAGGTATTTGGTTAAAATTATAAAGCCAACAAAAACAAATGAAACAAACACGAACTATTTAGAAAAAAAAAGACAGATGGTCTAACGGCATGATTTCTATGTTCAAGGATTCAGATTGGATTGAAAGTAGATCTAGTGACAAGTTAAAAGTTTCTCGGGCTACTAAGTGAATAACATTTGCGCTATTGGTATACAACAGTGACGAGATGACTGCAGAAAAGCTATGCTGGGATTCTTTGCAAAAACTTCAGAGATTCAGCTCTGTATAAGAAATGACAGAAAGATAAAGAAGATTACATCATTTTCATTCTCCTAGACAAAAGATTATAAATAAAGGAAGTGAGTCGCCATTTCCATAAGATAGGACCACAAGAGCGGCGGCAGTGGGGACTACATGAGCTTTGAGGTCACATCCGTGAGAGCATTAGTTGTCGATCACAAGACCACCACTTAACCAAAGATGGGTAAATTACAAACACATAGAGATGGAGATGTGTGTGACACAGCGAGAGAGAACGGGGAGAAAGAGTGTGGAGGTACTTAGCCGGGGCCAACACCACCACCTTTGGCCTATGTGCTACGGCGTTCTGGATAAGAGTGATTGTGTGTTTGTGTGTACGCACACGCTTACTTTTGAAATCCAAACTGAACCAGTATTACCATCCTTGTGTGGCATGCCCGACTTCCCATCCATCCCATTATGCAACACGTACCAGTTTGAGCCTAAAGACACGATGGTTAGCGTAGGCCGAGGTTCACCAATGATCCAACGTGTCTGCTCGTAAGACGCATAAGAACAATGAGGACGCAGAGGACAAAGAGGGGGACCAGCCGAGCGCGTGTTCGAGACAAAGCGTCGGGGTCCATTGCCACTGCCTCGAGACTGTTTCTTGGACCAATTTCGAGACGGCCTAAGGTCTCTCGAGGCCGAGAGAGAGAAAAAAAAAGTGATTCTATTTTTTTTTCTACTGTCACTAACACCGATACCTGTTATTTCACAGACGCGCGCGCACAGGTATGCAAACGCACAAGAATAAGTGCGTGCGCTCGTATGTGTATCTTTGTGTGCATACGTGTGTGTGTGTGTGTGCGCGTGTGTCATATTTGCGTGTATATACCTACATCTGTTCATAAAAACAAAACACATAAAAATGTGTACGAACGGCACAATAACATCCACAACGACCCTTTCTTACCGTAATCACATCCACACAATCCGATTCAGACAATCTGATTCAGATAGGACACCATGTCCTTGAAGGTGTGCTATCATCACTTGAAACATTTCCTTCCTTTTCCATAACTGATGGTCATTTACAAAGTTCAGTAACCCCGGGCCATCGTCATAACAAATCTCAACTTCGGACATTTCTTCCCCGGTGGCATTTCCTGTCCTCCTCCTAATTGGGAAAAAGTCTCACTAAGGATCTAGAGACCGGATATCCTTGGAAGTGTTGCTATGCATGCGTGTGTGTGTGTGTGTGTGTGTGTGTGTGTGTGTGTGTGTGTGTGTGTGTGTGTGTGTGTGTGTGTGTGTGTGTGCGCGCGCGCGTGTATAGTATAGTCCCCTTTATGTTTTAATCACTAGTCGATGCCTCTGTGGGGAAGCATATTTTCTGATGTCTTTAGAGCATTTTTTTCTTTTTTTCCTCCACCACATTTCTCAAATGTCCAATGCAGAAAGATCTTCTTCGTCCATTTTGTACCATAAATCTATGGGAAATACTGTGACTTTACGCGTGCATGCGCGCGCACACACACATACACACAAACATACACACGCACACTTAGTTTAAGGTGGACAGTAACGAACCTCAGTGTTAATAAAGCTTTCAAGCCGTGATCGGGGCTCAAACATGGATTTTTCCCAAGAGAACTCAATACCCACACACGAGAGAGCCGGCGTGCGTGCGTGCGTGTATGTGTGCGCGCGTTAGATGCGAGGTGGGTATGTAAACGAGAGTTAAGCACACGTGCCAGCAGAAGTATGCATGCATAATCAAGTACTATGTCGAGGTATCGAGTGAAGAGCGAGCGAGAGAGAGAGAGAGAGGGGGGAGGGAAGAGATAGGGAGAGGGGAGAGGGATATATACATATACATATATATATATATATATATATATATATATAGGGAGAGAGGGAAAGGGAAAGATAGGGAGAGAGAGAGAATCTGAGCTTGCAGTCCTTAAATGTAATGCAAATGAGGACAAAAACAATTAACCAATAACTGGTCTTCCACAATTCACTCCAATACATTCAGAATCAATGACTTACTTTCACGGAGCCTTTTTAATTATCTATCTATTAATTCATTTATTTCATTTATTTATTGTCTTATTTACTTATTCTATTCTTTTATTCATGTATTACATCTTCTTTCAATCATCTATTCATTTTATATTTTTTCATTCATCTATTTTATTTGTTTATCTATTGATCTATTTTATTAATTTTCTTTTTATCTTAATTTTTTTCTTCGTTTTCAACTCCTTCCGTGCTAGGTCGGCCCTCTACCGGTAGATAGGCAAACTACCGTCTACATCCGTAAACGGAACAGCAACAAATGTCAGCGAAATGTCAAATTCAGTCCATTCCACAGCTTCCCAAACAGGGCCAGGAAGGACAACAGTGAGTCACAATAGCATCACGATGAAAAAATAAACACATAGATAAATAAATAAACAAACAAAATAAGAGTTAAGGTGGCGGCACACTAGGCTAGCATGCTACTTGCTTTTGCTACTCAGTTTGAGTAGAAACGACTTCGGTCACAATATTAAGCTTCCGGAAGAACATCCCTCTCTTAGTTTGTCATTCAGCTTCTCCCTACTCAAACGCAATAGCATAGGCAAGTAACATGCTGGCGAGAAATACCTAGTGTGCCGCCACCTTCATACTATGAAAACTTAACCGGCATATATTGTAAACACACGTCCTAACTACCGATTATCAAGACTTTAACCCGGTAACTACCGTGTTTGCAGAACATTTTGCTCACCGGACAGGGTCAACATACTATCTCGTAGTTTGATCCCGTTATCATGGTTACGTACTTGACTCATTTTATTCTGGCTATAGCAAAGACAGTTAACTAAATTAATGGGGGGGGGAGCGTTACCTGGAGTGAATGGGGAAGGAGGGTTAGAATTATGAGAAGTAGACCCAATAGAATACACTAATATCGCCACCGCAGGTGTAAAAAATAATAATAATAATAGAAATAGCAACAATAATAATAACAATAATCATAATAATAATGATAATTATGAAAATAAAATAAATACAATAAAGAAATAAAAATAGTAACAATAATAAATAAAAAACGCCACGTTCAATCAATATCGCCATAATTTTGGCGGTATTTCGAAACAAAGGACGTGGAAGTCAGCAGCATGACAACAACTCCAACGAGGCGTCGCACTTGATATATTTCATCCTGGCTCAAGTTGGCGAATTTATGCAGTTCAGGGTTGGACTCTGTCCTGCACGGGGTCTCAACGGGTCGGGACCCCAAACAGGCCAGACTATAAGCGTTTGATTATGGGCTAATAGAGTATATGTGATGTGGTAAATGAGGATGATTTATAAACGAGAGCTACGCGAGAAGAATCAACGAGAAGCAAACCAAATAGGGAGGGAGAGAAGACACACCAGCCAGGCTCCGCGGTGATCTGTCCTCACCATGGCAAGCAATAGTGAGTTGGAATTGTTACGCATGTAGATAAATAAAATAGAAATAAGATAAAAATAAATCCGTAAGTTTAATCAACTCCTTTGTCGAAATCGACTGGAAGTCATCATGTTATACAAGCTCAAATAAAGAAAAAATGTGCACACACAAGGTTTTCAAATTATATTAAACTCCATTCAATAGAGAAGTTCCACCCAAACATCAACTTATATATCCCCTTAAAATATGGTAACTTGTTAACCGTCAAACCTGTAATTGCTTTGGCAGAGGTAATATGTAATACAAACTTACAAATTGTGCGTATTTGCTTAAATGATTAGATAGTGACTCGCATGGGTGCGCACATACTTTTCAGGAAAGGCAAAGTTTGTACACAAGCAAATTTCTGCGCACACTCACAACAAAAAATTAGAGGGAACATGGTCATCATTATCATCATATATAATATACATATATATGTTCAGGGTCTAATTGGGAAGAAAAGAATACACACACACACATTATATATATATATATATATATATATATATTTGTGTGTGTGTGTGTGTGTGTGTGTGTGTGTGTGTGTGTGTGTGTGTGTGTGTGTGTGTGTGTGTGTGTGTGTGTGTGCTGAGACATTCTGACAGGTTGACGTAAGCGGAGTTGGAAATACAGGAGTCTGTCTTGAGTTTATTCCTGACGACTTTCGCAGGTATGTTTTTTCATTCCTATGAAAAAGCATACCTGCGAAACTAGTCAGGAATAAACTCAAGACCAAGACTCCTGTGTTTCCTACTCCGCTTACGTCATACACACACACACACACATATATATATATATATATATATATATATATATATTGACAATATTTTTATCGAAGTGACATTGCAATAAAAATGGACTAATGCCCAATGAAGCAAATGACAGTTCGCAAATTGCTTCTACACAGAATTTACCGAGAACGAGATATCTAAACGATGACGTCACAATGATATTACAGATTCTTTTCTCCTTGCACGACAACGGAAAGTCGAAGGTCTTCCACTCACTACGAAAACCTTTGAAAGGTATTCTCTCTTCTCCCCACGAAGGACACAAGCGTCATGTCACACTAATTACAGTGGGTAACAAATTTTCACAAAATTTTAGTTTCTCTTAATTTTTTTAGCGCAAAATTTTGCGTTGGTTCCAAATATGTACTTGCTTTTCTTCTACCATCGACCGTTTTAGTGATATAGAAAATTATACTAATATGAAGAAAGGTACGGGATACAGCAAACACTTACAATTTGCCTTTTTTCATTTTTATGCTATAAATTTTGGCTATGGCTACAAGAGGATGCAGGAATTCATCAGATACATTCTGTTATGTGTGTGGTTTCTATGTTGGACCTAAACATGTATCACATAAAATTGTGAATGATGCGAAGTACTGGATTGCTTATAGAATGTACTTTGGAATGAGTATGGGTGTCCAAGAAAAACCTTGTGCCCCTCATGTGATATGTGGAAATTGTCAATCAAATTAAGATGCACAGCAGAGGTGCAAGAAAAGCAATGCCATTTGCTGTCCCGAGAGGCTAGAGAGACAGAGAGAGAGAGAGAGAGAGAGAGAGAGAGAGAGAGAGAGAGAGAGAGAGAGAGAGAGATAGAGAGAGAGAGAGAGGAGAAAAAAAACATCACGATGATTGCTACTTTTGCATGATTGCAAGGTTAAGGGACAAAAATCCGTTCTATACCCCAGCATTTTATCCTCTATTGGACCTGTGTCACATGATGATACCTTACTGATTCCATGGCCACTAGAGAATATAAGTAAATCTTATCAAATTGTGACAGAATCAAATTGTAACTGAATGTTGAAATCTTCCAAACATCTAGCTATGTTTTCCTGTAATGCGATTACACATACAATTCATATTTATGTTTCAGCTGATAAGTGCATTTTTTCAGGTAGAGGATATGATGGTCTCATCAGGATAGTAGGAAGTTTGTGACAATGAAGAAATGGATGAAAATTTTGAGCCAAGACTGAGTGCCCGCCCACACTTTCCAAATAAATGTGAACTGGATGAACTCATCAGGGACTTGGGCCTCACTAAGTCAGGAGCTGAGCTTTTAGCATCCAGACTGACTGAATGGAATCAGTTGGGCGGGGGACTGTAGGTTAATAGCATACAGAAAACGCCATGAGGAATTCGAAGTATACTTTGATATGAATGAGGATATCTGCTTCTGCGAAGGTATTAATGGCTTATTTACAACAATTGGAATTTATCATAACCCTGAACAATGGCGAGTGTTCATAGATAGTTCTACAAAAAAAATCTCAAAGCTTGTTTACTACATAAGGGGAATCAGTATCCATCCTTATTGCATACTGGGTACAGATGAAGGAAGAATATGACAATGTAAAAAGGCTTCTCGAGGAAGTAAACTATATGTTTAAATGGAATGTTTGTGGTTATTCTAAAATGCTCGCCTTCTTGCATTACAGGGTGGGTACACCATGTATTCATGTCACCTTGCCTATGGGACAGTCGGGCTGATAATGAACACTACCAGAACGTAGAGTGGCCCCCTCCAGATGACTTGCTGTCAGGAAAACTCAATGTTATTAGACAGCCTCTCGTAGAGCCTGCCAAAGTGTTGCTATCCCCACTGCATATAAAGCTTGGTTTGATCAAGCATTTCAAGAGATTCGTCTACTCTTCCCAAAACTATCAGAGGCCAAAGTTAGGGTGGTATATTTATTGGTCCGCAAGTAAGGAAAACGTCAATGCAACTTGAGAGTGCAACGAGTGATGTCAAAAGAGAGGCGTGGTGGGCATTTCAAGGTATAGTTAATGGACTCCCTGGTAATAATAAAGACCCAAACTACAAGCAGCTCGTAGCCAAAAAAATTGGAAAGTTATAAGAACTTAGGATGTAGAATATCATTAAAGGTCCACCTTTTTGCATTCACATTTGGATTTTTTCCGTGAAAACTTGGGAGTAGTGAGTGAAGAGCATGGTGAGAGATTCCATCAGAATATTGCTGCAATGGAGAAAAGACACCAAGGAAGATGAGACACTGCTATGATGGTAGACTATATCTATGGTCACAGGTGCGTAAAGACAAAGGAGCTCACAGCAGGAAATCACGCTTATCAGTGTTTTTCTAGCGAGCTTTTATAATCGTATCACATGCTTTAATACCTACATTTTCTCGTTAGTTTCATAAGGGGATACAAGGACAAAATATCAGCTACTATTTATAGACAATGTGAATATGCTAAATATAGTGTACTATCGTAGTTTAGTATAGTTTGTTTTGTATATAAAACCTCAATTATCTTTTGAAATATCGATGTTATGCAATTTTCAATTATATTTCTAAAACCAGGAGAGAAAACAACATTGGAGACACTAAAGACATTTAAAGAAACAAAAGTTGTGTTACTCAGTTATGTCTTCCCACTCTGGCCTTCCTTGGCTTTTTTTGACACGTATCGACTTTTCGCCGTGCGCCGTCCACGACACAACATCGTGCTCTCAAATGATCATGGCTGTCTATGGACGCTTTCACACGTCACTACCACGTGTGAAAGTGTCCATAGACATCCATGGTCATTGGAGAGGATGACGTCGTGTCGTGGACGGCGAAAAGTCGATACGTGTAAAACGAGCCTTAGTAAACCTTTATTTATCCAAAAACCTTTCTGTTTAGCTTTTGTAGATTACGAGAAGGCCTTTGAATCGGTAGAACAAATAGCAATACTAAACTGGCAACGAAAGAAGGGTACAAACGAACAAATCGTAAGATTTATAAAATATTTATGCGAAAGGTACCGCTATAATTCGAATACATAAAGATACAGAAAAGATCAAAATCGAGAAAGGAGTACGGCGAGGTGATACAATTTCACCTAAATCATTTACAGCTTGCTTGAAAGAAATTTTCAGGTTGAATTGGGAAGATTAATGTCGAATATTTGAACCACCTAAGATTTGTGGATGACATTATTCATATTTCAGAAAGAGCAGAAGACTTGCAAGATATGCTGAGTGATCACAAGGAAAGTCTCAAAGTAGGTTTAAAAATTAATAAGACCAAAATCAAAGCAATGTTCAACACGAAAGTTCATAGTAAAGAGCTTGTAATTAATGGTGAGAGTCTTGAAGAAGTTGAAGAGTGTAATTATTTAGGTCAGATGGTGAAAGAGACAAAATATCATGATAATGGAATAAAGAGACGTATTACAATTGGTTGGAAAGTGTTTGGTAAGTATAATAAAATCCTGAGAGGCTCTCTACCTTTATTTTGAAACATAAAAGTTTACAATCATTGCATTCTGCCAGCAATAATCTACGGGTGTGAGACTTGGATCCTGACGAAGGCGATGGAAACAAAGCTAAGGACTGCACAGAGGAAAATGGAGAGATCAATGATGGGAATAACGCTGAGAGACCTAAAGAGAGCAAATTGGATGAGAGAGAAGACTAGTGAAAGATATTGTGGAGGCGGTGAAAGAGAGGGAGTGGAATTGAGCAAGTTAGTGCGAACGACTGATGAGCGATGGAGCAAGTGTGTTACTGAGTGGACGCCGCGAAATGGGAAGCGTGGAAAAGGGAGACAAAACAGGAGGTGGAGACGAGATTGAGAATTTTGCAAGGGTGACGTGGCAGAGGTTGGCGCGGTCGTATGAATCATGGAATGCTATGAAGGAGTGGACTCAGCAGTGGACTCAGAATGGCTGATTTGATTTATATATATATATATATATATATATATATATATATATATATATATATATATACATATATATGGGGGGAATTAATGTTATCATTGTTTTTATATGAAGGTTTTTGTTACATTTTCCTTTGCTTTCCACTGGGTGAAGAGTGTCTGTGTTCTCCTGGAGAAGTACACCTCCAACAGGTAGATGCTGTGCTATCCAGATTATGCCAAGCCAACCTGACTGTCAAACTCTCCAAGACCAGCTTTGGAAAGGCTACAGTGACGTATCTTGGACACGAAGTTGGGCAAGGCATCGTTCGACCCAAGACTGCTAACATCTCTGCTGTCATGGAGTACCCTGTTCCCGCTACCCGGAAGGCGCTCATGAGGTTTTTGGGTATGGCAGGGTACTATCGGAGATTCTGCCCGAACTTCGCCGAAGCTGCACTTCCTCTCACCAAGCTGACCAGCGGTTCTGTTCCATACAAGTGGACACAAAATTGTCAAGCCGCGTTCGAACATCTTAAGGCGATGCTTACAAGGGATCCAGTTCTACGGTCACCAGACTTCACTAAACCCTTCGTTCTCCACACCGATGCTAGTGATGTCGCTATTGGAGCTGTACTTCTCCAGGAGAACACAGACACTCTTCACCCAGTGGCCTACTTCTCTGCAAAACTAGACGTCCATCAACTCAACTATTCTACTGTAGAGAAGGAGCTACTGGCTATAGTGGCTGCTATCAAGAAGTTTGAGTGCTACCTTCAACCTAGCATAAAACCTCTCAAAATATACAGCGACCACAACCCTCTGACCTTTCTACACCGTAACAAAACTTCGAACCAAAGGTTTCTTCGGTGGTCTCTGTTCCTTCAACCATTTAACATAGACATCCACCATATCACCGGATCCCAAAACGTGTTGGCCGATACCCTGAGCCGTATATAAACCATCTTATTCTCACTCACCGCCTCTACATCCCGATGTGGCGGCGTCTTAATGGTGGGGGAGTGTAAGGTATACCTCTACTAACCACCTATTACCACCTAACAACCACTACGACACTTCTGAATCACACCCCGCCACGTCGCACCATGTTTCATCGAGCCGGCTTCAAACCCTCGAAGCACCTGAGGTTTCGACTCTCTCCTATAAAATGAGTGTTCACCGCCCCATGAGTCAGTCTCAGCTGTAAGCTGAATACACTCGCTTCTAACCTGGTGTTGGTGGACGAGAGACGATATCGGACTACTCATCATCCCTTCGGTGCTGGTAACGTAGGGCGTTGCGGAAGGAACCAAGTTCTCTGTGTACTCAAGTTCTTAATTTGTTCAAGTTCCTAGTGGTCAAGTTGAATAGTGTTAAGTTAATTTAAGATAAGTCTAATTTAATGTTAAGTTTAATTGTATTTGTTGGGAATGTCAGTTGGTAATAAATATTGTTAAATGTTATTGTATGCTTTAAATTCATTCACTTCGAAATGTTATGTATGTTCCCCCCTTAGACTAACCTTGACGTACGTAACAATATATATATATAAATATAATCCCCTTACATACCTCGTGGTACTTTTTTATTCCAGTTGCCCCCAGGCTATTCTATTCACCTTTGTGGGACCCTTACTGCTTGCTCAACACAGTAGCTGTCCTCTAGATGAACAATGCATTGTCTACGGACATCATTGTTGTTCAAATCCCTTTATGTTGAGCATCCGGGTTTATCAAACTTCATGACTTTCAGGGGATTACCATGTCCGTATTACATCGTCATTTTTTACATTTATTCTTCATCCAGTGCTTTGCTATATTAAGTTTTTCTTTCCCAGGGGTCACCCTTGCATATACATACACACATTATATATTATATATATATATATATATATATTTAGTATTCATTAGTATTATATAATATATATATATATACACCTGTATACACATACACACACACACACACAAAAAGACACTCATTCGTGGCGCAGTTGGTAGAGCTCCTGTTTGCCACTACGGCGGTCCTGGTTCGAACCCCGCCTAGGGCTGAAATAATTTCACTATCGCTGCGCTCCGGGTTGTTACTCCTACTCTCATGGGCGAGGAGTTGGGGGTGCGTGTGCGTGTAAGGTCACAGCATAACCCATAGATCGGTCATATATGAGCTCTGAGCTCTCTTTCGGGAGAGAAATGGCTGTCGATCACGAGTCCAACACGTGATCCAAAGACCATGGTGAATCACACAAACGTGGGTGTTTTCTTTTCTCTCCCACGTCAACCTGTCAGAATATGTATGAAGCTGCCCGAAAAGACCAATCCAAATGAACACCATCATGTGAAGACGGAGCCTTTATTGGCACGACGTTTCTTTTATTACGGCTCTATCAAGTGCATCATGTAATTGATAAAGCTGTAATAACAAGCGAAACGTCCTCACATTGTGTTCCTTTTCATAGACCCTGTCAGAATATCTCAACAAAGATATATTCGAGTACAACTTAAGAATTATTAAATGTGAAAAAATGGGAATTAGATGCAAACTTGTATCTTACTTTAAATATGACAACCATACCCACTGGCATGTTTCGAATATCCCGTTTTGTTCATTTTGAAGCCGACGGCTCAGAGGTATATACAAATCAAAACAAAGCGAATATTAATCGTAGACTTCTGCTTCAACCTGTAGATGAGGAGGCAAATGTGATCCAAATCAATAAAAATCATCCCAATATATCTTTTAAACTTCAACACACACGTCATCTACCGATGCGCTGTTGGCGTCATCAGGAGTGTGCTGGTCTCGCATTCGCTTAGCTGAAGGTTCGAATCCCGCACTCCTCTCCGATTCCCAGCAGTGACTATTTGTTACCTGTCCTAACATTCTAAGCGCATGGGATGGTGGCAAAGCTGACGGCTTCGGCAGGAGCTACTCAGCGCCTCCTGGCGTAGGCTCCTCAACCTTCTTTTTATCGATGCGGTACTTGTTGATCACCGAAAATAACAAACCATGCCCTTCCTAGAATCCATGACATATTCTCATATGGTCATAACCCCATTGGTCATTATTCCACATCCAAAATCCCATTATTCAAAAACCCACACTGCGTTGGTAAAAATTCCACATTTTAAACAATTTGGGAGAATAAACATTGAAAAGTTAATGGTTGATCAGTATAAAAAGATGCTTAAACTTAGTGACCTTTATATAATTTATTTATTTTTTAGTTTATTATTCTATTTTGCATTTCATATGAAAAAATCATTATGAAAAGATATCATTCCAGGTGCTCAGATGAGAGGAAGGGTGGGAGGGGTGTGGAGTGTATTTAGGGATGAAATGGGTGGGAGTGTTTGTATGCCTTTCCCTTTTTGGCTACCTCCCTTGGAAGGGGGAAAAAAGCCTTGGTATATGTATGTATGTATAAAAAATTTGGGTTGACAAAAGAAAAGGAAATTGATAAAAAAAATATATATAATTCATATATTACTTTACTTTGACGCAAATTCCGTGGTCCTTGGTTCATTTATTAAACCAAAAATTATTTTGTTTATAAAGTGTGGCCTAATTTTGAAAGTTTTGTTTATTACCAATTTTCTTTCTCGTTTCTAAATTAAAGGATTAAAGTAAATTTATTATTAAATTTAACTACTGATATCTTGACTGGTGTTCTCTTGCTAAGAGCACAAAGCAAATATAGATCAAGGGACATTGATACATCAATATTTAACCATTTTTTACTGTAGTGAACAGCATATGAACTGAATTCGTAGTTAATAGAATAATACATTGTGTCTTAAAAGTTTAAAAAGCAGTGTTATATGAAGGTTCTTCTATTATTCTATCAAAATTTAGGCCAATTTTTTTTTTTAAATATTTTTATCTAGTGAATGAACCCCATGGAATTTTCATCAAAATAAGATATATAAAAAAATATTTCTATAAATTTTATTTTTTTTTGTCAGTCAACCCATAATATTTTTCATCCAATGCAAAATAAAAATGATAAATTATTTGTCCATAATGTTTTTTCATGCAATGCAAAATGAAATAATATATTCGTTAATAAATTTATCAAATGAAAGTATACTTAACATAAATATAGTGTATATTCATAGTATCAACATCCTGGAATATTCAAATATGTGGGATTTTGATCTATGGAATTTTGAATTGGTTTACTAATAGGGTGGTCGACGAATGGAATAAACTTAGTAACCATGTAGTAAGCGCTGAAACTATCAGTTGTTTTAAGAAACGATTAGACAACTTTATGGATGGGGATGACAGGTGGTGATGGTTACGGAGCTGCCTAGTGTAGGCCTTATGGTCTCTTGCAGTCTCCTTCATTCTTATGTTCTTATGT
>NC_134805.1:40097364-40099864 GCF_046742065.1 Oratosquilla oratoria | reverse complement strand
GGGGAGTAGGGGGGGAGTGCCATTCTCCAAGCCAATGACGGCAATCCTCGCCAGTGGCTCTGACATGTGTACGTCTCTAGTTTGTCAGCTGACGCAACTAGATAACACACCTGACTGCGTACGCAGGGGTGATGCGTCATTTCAGTGACACAGGTGATGACGTCGTTTCCGACGCGCTCAAGAGTGACACGTTGGCATACTCCATGGCGCCTGGTGCTTATGACACGGTCCATGATATGTGGCGAAAGACGCAGCTGATATGCGACACGGATACATAATTCGCGCTTGGGTTAAGGTTTCACTGACGTCAACGCTTTCAGATCAGCTGTGTCCGACGCGCAAGAGTGACACAATGGACGTCATAACACGCCCGTGTCCAGGCAACGTGGTCGACGTGACTGACGGAAGTCAATCGAGGGGCACAGTGCAAGGCGCGTGCAACATGCAACTGACGTCAGTCCAGGTGCATAATATGAGGATGAAGGAGACTGCAAGAGACCATACGGCTCACACTAGGCAGTTACATTCCCTTACCACCTGTCATCCCTATCCATAAAGTGGAAAAAAACAATTGTTTCATAGGTACATTAGAATGGAAGAGAATGCAAGAGACCATAAGGCCTACACTCAACAGTTCTATGTCCCTTACCACCAGTCATCACTATCCATAAAGTTATCTCTTAAGACAACCAATTGTTTCAGCGCTCATTATATTGTTATTAAGCCTATTCCATTTGTTAACCACTCTGTTGGTAAACCTATTCTTGCCTATTTCATTCTTAGACCTAAATTTGTTCAAGAGACAAGGAATTAACAAATACTCAAACAATCCAATGCATTCCTGTTTTTTTTATGAGGTATTCAAACATTTTTTTTTCATGAGGTATTCAAATACAAAGACAACCCACTGCATTCTCCTGTTTGTTTGTTTTTCGTTGCAATACTCAATGAAATACTCTTTGTTTGACTTTAATTAAATCAGCTGATATAAAGAAAAAGAAGTTACTGAGAGGCACAATAATCAAGGCAGGTGGTCTCTTGAGTGAAAGAATCCCAAACTCACCCAGAAGACATTTCTGATCTAAATCGATATATAAAATGGGGAAGTTGTCTTTTCACAATTTTCTTCCCTTTCTTTCTCTTTCTCTTTCTCTCACTCACTCACTCACTCTCTCTCTCACACACACACACACACACACACACACGAGCTTCAATCCAGGTAAAACGGAGCTTTTACACATGTCAAACATATGTAGATTTACAATCGTTTATACATTCTCACCACGTCTCCTTGATGACAGTGGACTGTAATATATACCGCTATCCCACTGATGTATACTTAAGCCCCCCACACAACTACTCTCGCCCTCCCTCTCCCCCGGGGGAGAGGCGAAGGGGGAAGGGGGAGGAGAACGTTTCGGGCATGTTCGAAAATTGATGATACAAAGAGACGAACACCCCAGATGTACCTGGAAACCCTGTGCTCGTGGGGTTCCTATGTCCTCTTCTATTCTTACGATCTTGTGTCGCCTCCAAACATGTTACCGTAGCTTGGTGTACCCTCCATAATGTCATCAACGTGTGTGTGTGATTCACCATGGTCTTGGATCACGTGTTGGACTCGTGATCGACAGCTATTTCCCTCCCGGAAGGGAGCTCAGAGCTCATATATGACCGATCTATGGGTAATCTATGGTTAACCTTACACGCACACACACACACCCAACTCCTTGCCCACGAGAATTGGAGTAACGACTCGCAGCACAGCGATACTGAAATTATTTCAGCCCTGGGCGGGATTCGAACCCGGACCGCCGTAGTGGCAGCCGGGAACTATAGCCATTGTATCACGAGGGTGTGTGTGTGTGTGAGTGTGTGGAGTACTTGCGTCTGTGTCTCCGCAGTTTGTATGAGATCATGTGCGTATGTACTGTACGTACATGTGTATAAACGTATGTAAGTATGAACGTACATATGTATGTATGTATGTATGTATGTATGTATGTATGTATGTGACCTCATTGCCTTTTCGCTGTTGAGCTTTCTCCCCGTCCGGCCAGTCAGCGAATTCGGGCAACGAAGAGGAAGTTTCCTCGCTCAGCACCGGCGACATAACCCGTCCCCCCAACCCCAAACATACACACACACACACTCCCCTTCCCTCCCTCACCCTCTGGCGAACTGATTTCACAGGTCAAGAGTCAATAGGTCAACCATGACACTGGTAAAAAGCGATAGAGAATGACGCCCTCCTTTATTATATGAACACACACACACACACACATATATATATATATATATATATATATATATATAATGGATAAATGAGGGAGCAGGTTTTCTTTATGCACATAAGAGTCAGCATTCTCACGGTTATTAAACTTTTTCATAATGTTTTCCAAAGTTCTTGTTAATCTTCTTGTATTAGGGGGATGAGGAGATATTAAACCATGTAATGTAGCCATACGATATATTTTGACGTTTCGTTCTCAGGGGGACA
>NC_134805.1:40084864-40094864 GCF_046742065.1 Oratosquilla oratoria | reverse complement strand
TTCCCTCTAAGCTACTTTTTTTTTTCAAATTATATTAAATTTATTCAATAAAGAAGTTCCACCCAAACATCAGTTTATATATTCCATAAATCTATGGTAATTTGTTAACCGTCAAACCAATAATTGCTTTGGTGAAGGTAATATGTAATACAAACTTACAAATTGTGCGTATTTGCTTAAATGATCGGATGGTGACTCGCGTGGCTGCGCACATACTTTTGAGAAAAGGCAAAGTTTGCACACAAGCAAACTTCTGCGCACACTCACAGCAAAAAAAAATTGCTACAATAGTACTGTGTAAGTGATTCTGTCAATATATTGCCAACATTACTGTGCTAAAGCCGCCTAACACCATATTATTTCAATCAGCTTGGGGACGTCACTGTAGCCCGTACACAATCAATACTATTGGCTCAATGCTATTGTCCCCATACATGGTTCCCGTCAATACTACCGGTACATTGTCAATAAATTTGATCAATATGGATTACCGCGGATTTTGTGGACGATTCAATACATGGCTCCCGTCAATACTACCGCTACACTGTCAATAATCTTGATCAATATGGATTACTGCGGATTTTTGTGGACTAAATACATGGCTCCCGTCAATACTACCGCTACATTGTCAATAATTTTGATCAATATAGATTACCGCTGAGTTTTGTGGGATGGCTCAATACATGCTCCCGTCAATATTATCGCAATATTGACAAAGTCTTGATCAATATGGATTACCGCGGATTTTTGTGGAATGACTCAATACATGGCTCCCGTCAATACTACCGCTACATTGACAATAACTTTGATCAATATGCATTACCGCTGAGTTTAGTGGAGTGACTCAATACTATTGTCCCCGGACGTAGCTCCCGTCAATAATACCGCTACATTGTGGACTGCGTTGATAACCTACATGTAGTGAGCTCCTACGAGCACATCGTAGATCTACGAGATAACGTGACAGATTGAGGTCAAGAATGGGACTAAGTGAAGGCACACTTTAGAGGCTTTATTTAGGGTAACTTCAGGTGACGTCAATAAGTTGAAGACTGGATGTCGGATTGACGACGAAGGACCCACAGGGAGATGGAGGAAGACGAGGAGGTAGAAGGGAGGGAGAAGAGAAGTGAAGGGAGATGTAACAAGAGGACAGGGGAGGAAGAGAAGAACATGGAAGGAATAGGAGGAGGACGGAAGGGAGAAGAGGAAAAGGAGGAGGAGAGGAGAAGAGGAAAAGGAGGAGGAGGAGGAGGAGGAGGGAAGGAAGAAGAAAGGGAGGAAAAGTAAGTGCAGATGGGGAAGGAAGTGATGTAGAAGGTCGAGAAGGAGAAGAAGGGAAGAGTATAATGAGGAGTTCGAGGAGGAGGAGGAGGAGGAGGAGGGGGGAAGAATTAGGAGGAACAAGGGGAAGAGTATTAGGAAGAAAGCTTACTCTATTATGTATATATCAAAGCTTCTCCCTTACAAGTGAGGCTTGCCGAGTCAATGCACACGCCTATCATAAATAAAGACCGTTGAACCATCCCCTCCCAGTTCACCACCTCGCGGACGAAAGGAGCACCCTTACTCCCGCCACACTGCTCGGGTCCAAAACAATGCAGCAAAGGAAAGCTCTTCCGTAACAGGATCAGAGAGCAGGAGGTGGGTAACCCCCACAGTTTCACCGTATGGTGACTCCCACCCCACTCGCTGTACTCATCCATTCAAAATAAATCATGAAGCGGATGCGAGGAACATCCCCCTAGGCCGCGTCATCACTTTCATCAGTCCATAGGGTCCCAATCAGGAGGAAGAGGAGAAGGAAGAGAACGAGGATGAAGAAGGGGAAATGGAGTAGAAGGATGATGCTAGACATAGATGAAGACGAAGGAGAAGAAAAAAGGGAGAAAGATGGAAAGGAGAAAGATAATTCCAGTTGCCCCAGATAACATTTCTTCCTTTGCAATAAACGACAATTTATGGCTCGAACAGGACCTGAAACTGCCTACGGTGGCGAGAAGAGATGAGAGGAGAGGAGAGAGAGAAAAGGAGGCTAGGAGAAGAGGAGACATGGAAGACATCGTGGTACCGTCTTCAGATCTCGACTGATTGTCTGAATCATCTGATTTGGAGACTGTAAGTTTGTAACTACTTTGGTTTTTCATGTATCTTATTGTCAAAGGAAGTCTCTGACTAGCTGATTGAGGCTGACTAATAGGCTGGCTTCAGGCATTTATCCCTTTGGCACTGTGATGTTCTTTATACTTGTCATTCTGGCTAAAGGAAAAGTAATATCTTATTACACACACACATACACAATGACATGCACACGCATATTTTTAAGGAACTAGGAAGATCTAACCTGACCCCTCATGCATGATAAGATCCTTTTGTCATTTTATAATGGCTAATGCAAAACGATTTTATTCATCTGAATGGAGGGTCACCATAATGGAGAAAAAGATACTCAGATCCCACCAATAACGTGGAGAAATACACACACAAGCACACAAAACCCACACTAAGCCCACTTCATCTCCACCAAACATACTTCTTCGAGTTTTTTTATTTTAATCTTTGGTAAACACAAGCCGGATTAATATTTTGCTCGCGTGTTTACCAAGTCTAATTAATTTCCTCAACTAAGTTCAACAACTGATATCTGAAAGCCTCTCGCCGAACCACCTGATCCTTTGACGTTTCATTTCAGATACTGAATATCCTCTGGTTCTTGGGTTTCAGGACTTCAGAGTCTAATAACTTCAGGAAACAGATGCGCGCATGAAGACACTTGCAGTTTCTGACACACAAGTATAGTGATATACAAGTACAGTCACCCCAATAAATCTTGTCTCTATAGTTTCGAAACGTATCGCTCAGGTCTTTTCGCTATGGCCACTTCCGACCGAAACATTATGGCAAAAAGGATAAGACTTAAAGTCGCTACAGACAAAGGAAAATTGGGATAGAAACATATATACAAACATATTCGTTCATAAACGCACAAGCGTAGGATTATGTATACAGATGTGTGTATACACACGCATACACACACACACACAGATGCTCTTCAAGAAACAAAGACACAAACGTACTTAGCATACACATTTATACAAAACTGGGACAGGCAGACACGCAAGCCTGAGAGAGAGAGAGAGAGAGAGAGAGAGAGAGATTCCTACGTGGGGACACTTCATAAAACACTATTTGCCTTTATACCCACGAAATAAACAAAGATAAATTGATATCTACCACCACCATCGGGAGGAGCACCAAATGAAATAAAAACATGGAAGAAAGAGAAGACCCCCTGAAAACCCCATCTCCCACTTCGGCGAGAGACCCACGCGGAAGGGATGGAGAGGAAGACTCGAAATACAAAAGACTCTGGAATTTCGAGAAGAGGAGATTCGGAAAAGGAAATCAAAATTCCTCGAAGGGATTAAGAAGAGCGAGAGTTTTCCAGGCCAAGCACTGGGTTTCTGGAACTGTATTTTCCCCCTCCAAGGCGAAGCGAAAGGGATGTGTGGGATGGAGGTGAGAAAGGATTGGGGGAGGATATTCTTCTCCGACGCTTAGCCACCTCGCTTTGCAGAAAAAAAAAATCTTCGACTCTTTGGTATTGCATTCTATTATCTAATTCTAATTTCTGCGTGTGCGCGTGCGTGTGTGTGTGTGTGTGTAAAGGGTGAATTCAGAACAAAACGTTCTTTCACATATGAATCAATTTACAGTTCTAAAAAAATCACAGATAAACCAAAGTTTTGATAAAAACATCAAACACTGCAATATGCCATGGCGTGAAGATAATACTTAACTGGCAGTTACCTCTTCGTGACACTTCAGACATAATAAGATAAATAAAGAGGGTCAGTGACTATATATATATATATATATATATATATATATATATATATAATACACACACACATATATACATATACATTACATGCACGCACACACACGCCTAACCTCGCCTGAGATTTCTCTGACCTAACACAGTTCTGCAAATTACTAGTGAGCGGCTCATTAGTCTTCCAACTTACAGATTTCAGAAATGACGACGCAGACTTGTGTGTGTGTGTGTGTGTGTGTGTGTGTGTGTGCGCGCGCGAGCGCGTTCATTAGTTGATGAGTTCATTTCCGTTTGTGTACAACAAACTGAAAGGATGTCAGGGTGCATCCTAACTCAAAGCGGCCCAGCACAGAACTGTCACCCTTTTCCTAATTAATATATGTATCATATACACATATATATTGTAAGAAGTGTGAGGGGGAGGGGGGCGTGTCTTTCGTCGCTCTACGAATTGTATTTCCCCTCTCCCCACTTCCTCTTTCCAATGGCCTAGATTCGAGTATGGCAACGTGATCCCCGTTTTCTATCCAATTATTTTACGTTTTCCCGTTTTCTTCTGGATGGAGTCTCGATGGACAAAAATCACCTAGCGGCAATTAGAATGAAATAGTCAGGGCTAGTCATTTAAATATATTAATATCTTCGGAGGGCCGTCCTTCACATGTTTCATGCAAAATGACGCCGGGTGATTTTATTAACCTAAGGCAATGTCACCGTAAATGGGGAGATACACACACACACACACACACACACACACACATATATATATATATATATATATATATATATATATATATATATATATATATACACACACACAAGACTGACTGGGACCCAGTGAACTGATATACATTTTTATCAACCACAATACACTTTAATTCTAAGCCATCAACATCGAGAGACTCGAGGAGGCCAACATGCAGAAATTGAAACGTGGTAGCCAAGGACTCGAACATGCACTAGTACGTGACAAGCGTTAGTGATTTAACCGACTGCGCCATCGATGGCGCAATCGGTTAAGTCACTAACACGTGCGCGTGCGCACACACGCACACACACACACACACACACACACACACACACACACACACGAGTCCACCTCTAGAACAACACCCAGTACGAAGACAACCGGGCAGAGCTCAGCACCTCAATTTTGTTAGTCTGGTTTTCCCTCTGTAAGTTTTCCACGCCCTATACTGACACACACACACACACACACACACACACACACACACACACACACACACATATATATATATATATATACTCGTACACACACATACCGCTTTGCTGGTCCATTTAAACGGTCAAGCGGTTTGTCAAACAAGTGTTTGAAGTGCTGTTTGACCGTGTGAATGAGGTGTTTGACAACAAAATACCCCATTCACACGGCCAAACATCACTTCAAACACTTGTTTGACAAACCGTTTGACCGTTCAAATGGAGCTTAAGGTTTGGCCTGCTAAACTCCGAGCCTCTGCTATGACGTTACCCATTAATGGGGATAGTGGGGGGTTTTCCCAACCTGTGCCTGTCGCGACCCATCACTATAATGTCCCCCCATTTCCTCTGGCCCCTCCTAGATCATGTTACCGCATTACTTCCGTCACGTCACACGCCCTTCAAGTCACCTGTGGCGAGAGATTTACCCCCAGGAGGCGCTTACTTACTGCGGCCGAAGCCGTCACCTTTGCCCTGCGATGCACGTGGACTGTTGGGGCAGGTAATAAACAGTCACTATTGGGAATCTGAGAGGAGTGCGGGAATCGAACCCGCGCGTGGATGGGTTTGTTTACAAGCCATTGTGATTCACCATGGTCTTGTATCATGTAATGGACTCGTGATCAACAGCAACTGTGTGTGTGTGTGTGTGTGTGTGTGTGTGTGTGTGTGTGTGTGTGTGTGTGTGTGTGCGTGTGTGTCTGTGTGCGCGCGTTCGTATGTATATGTACAAATTCCAATTCAAACAAGGCACATGTTCAATGATTGGGTTCCACTCGAATTCTCATATTGGATTGGCCATTCAGAGCTGTTCTCCAATCCAATCCAATGCCCCCCCCCCCAGACACACGCGCACGGAAACATTAAATTTCTTTGAAACAGTGAAACACATTCCCTTTCGAAACATCAAAAGCAATTCCATTAGCCTTGTGCAAACAGGATTGCTGCCTACGTCGGCACGATACAGACCACGTAATAATAATGATGATGATGATGATGATAATGATAATAATAATTATTAATAATAATGATAAATAATAATAACAATAATATAAAAACTACAACTGGAATGAGTCTGCCGCATTTTGAGTTTCCAAATTTCATTCGAATATACACAGAATAAGAGGAAAACGAAAAGTAAGAAGAGGAGGACGAAGGCGAAAAGAAGAAGAAAACGAAGAAGAGAAAATGAAGAAGACGAAAAAGAAAAAGAAAACAAAAAAGAAGAAAAAGAGAAAGAAGACAAAGAAAAAAGATCTGAAAATTCATACTTTCAACGACGATGCAATTGACTACTTTCAATCGTAGACGTCGCTACTTCCATCCCACCGCGTCCACTGACAACTTGATCATATAAACATAAGAATGAAAGAGACTGCAAGACACCATAAGGCCTACACAAGGCAGTTCAGTGCAAGATCTGTTTACCTAAACGTATGGATCTTCTTCATATACGAAAAAAATAATACAGAAATTCGTATTTAGGACAACGCTAACGTCACAAACAGATGCGATGGAGACACAGTCATTATCTCTACACAAGTGTGTGAGTATATCATCGACACAGTATATGAATGTGTGTATATCCAGTATGATATCGGTATATCTCTAATACATATATTCATATAGATATTCGCGTGTGAATATAGATATTGTGTGTGTGTGTGTGCATGCACGCACACACACACACACAATAGCAAAATATGACTGATGGAGACATATGAGAACAATTAAGCGTACATATTACAATTAGGTCAACACACACACGCACACAAACGCACACACACACTACGAGCATAGTTCTCTTTCCGTAAAATACAACTGGGTAAATACACACACACACACACACACACACGTACACGTACACGAACACACACACACACGTACACGAACACACATACACAAAGGAAACAAACTATTTGTCGATAAATTGGTTCCCATTCAAACTCGGTTTAAACTTTTACAACTCTTGTTCCTGTGTGGTTGAATACAATACAAAACATCTTTATCTTGAAACACAATATCATAATTCGATTCTTCTTAAATGTATTACGTATCGTAAAGTAATAAAATAATCTATTCTGCATGATACAGCTTCACTTCAGATAAAGAGACTTGACAACCGACGACTGGTCGCCTCCCCTTACTACTAGAGTCGATGACACGAAAATTGACCCACACTTACACAACACGGACATCAGTCCAAAGTTTCTTTCCAGAGAGGACCGTTGCCAGCCATTGCGGGGTTGCGAAACTCCAATCACTGTTACTCCATGCATCAATAATTATAATCACCATCATCATTATTATGATTATTATTCATTACTACATAATTTCTGCAAAAAACTTGTTCAGAATCAAAATTAGTTTTTTGGAAAGATCTCGCCCAGCTTATCTCTCTTGTAGCACATCGCTTTGGAGTAAAACTCACAAGGTTTTGAGGCACAACAACCTTTTATGTACCAAATTTGGTTTTCTGGAAATATCTAGTCTGATAACTGATAACACTTTTGATCAAAATAAATAAATAAAAGGTTCCCGGCCTTCTACAATACTTGTAAGTAGGTAGGGACGTGCCCTGCTAACTCAGAGGGGCCTAGATCGTTCCCAGTCGCGAAAGCCTAGTAGCTATCAAATATGGTATAACTGAACAGTAGTGATTTACGAGTCATAAGTTTCGTTGGTGCGTGCGTGCGTGTGTGTGTGTGTGTGTGTGTGTGTGTGTGTGTGTTATAATTTGACCCATTTAAAGTTTTGTCAGTGAAATTAATCCTCCATATCTTAATCCATTCATATAATTTTTAATCTCCCAGCAATAACCCGCAATCCTCTCCTTTAATTTCTTTATGATCTAGGTGTCATAAACAAACAAGACTAGTGTAACTTTTTCTTCCATTTAGGTCAAGGTCGTTCTACTTACTCTAACTCAGCGTTTCCCAACCTTTTCCGACCATAGCACCCCCTGTTGTCATGTCTAAGCAGTTCAGCACCCCTATCTTGTTATTAGAAGGATAAAAGAAAGTGAAGTTTACTGCTTGATGATTTATTTTCATGATTCCTTAGAACTGAAACAAATTGGCAATATTGTTTGTAGAAGAAATAAGAACAATCTCGAAAAATAAAATAACATGGAAAAAGTCAAATATGCACAACTAGGTAATCAATGATACATATATCAATGTGATTTTTGTGTGCACCACTTCCCAGCATCCCCTATAAATTATTTCAGAACCCCAGGTTGGGGAACGCTGCTCTTATATGAAATCCAACCTTCAAAATCGTCTATTCTCCACAAAGTCTTTTAACCATTCAAGCAAACTCCCTTTGAGTCTTCCTATATATTCTAATATCCATACTAATCTTTTATGAGATACCCTATCAAAGGCTATCTGCAGATCCAGGTATGCATAGTCCACCCAACCGGGTTAATCTCTCTTCTAGGACACTGATCACTCTTGGGTAAAAGTCAAAAAGTTTGAGGTACAAAAACTTGTTCTCTCTTGTAGCACATTGCTTTTGAGTAAAGCTCAAAAGGTTTGAGACACAACAACCTTTTCTGAACTAAATTTGGTTTTCTGGAAATATCTTTCTTTAAAATATTTAGGCTATCGGTTTTTCACAATTCTCTCACATGTTTTAGCTCTCATGTTCATCAAGGCCACACGCCTTTGCGTTACTCAGCCTAGTTTCCTCCTTTATAAATTGGAACCACATTGACCTTTCCCAAACCTTTCGGCACTTGCATCTCTTCCTATGAACACAATCTGAACTTATAAATCGCACCCACCAGTTCTAAGCATCTTTTTAATATTCAAGTTCATATTGCATCAGGTCCTGCTGCTTTTCTCGTATTCTGGAATTTCTATATTGTTCTGCCATTTGACATTATATTCTTTGTTTATTTGTCTTTCTCATCAAAGTTGCTTGGCATGGTGTGTGTGTGTGTGTGTGTGTGTGTGTGTGTGTGTGTGTGTGTGTGATTCACCATGATCTTGGATCACGCGTTAGACTTGTGATCGACAGCTATTTTCCCTACCGAAAGAGAGCTCAGAGTTCATATGACTGATCTATGGGTAATGCTGTGACCTTACATGTACACACACACACACAACTCCCCGCCCACGAGAGCTGGAGTAACGACTCGCAGCGCAGCGATACTGAAATTATTTCAGCCCTGGGCGGGATTCGAACCCAGACCGCCGAAGTGGCAGCCGGGAACTCTTAACCACTACGTACGAGTGTGTGTGTGTGTGTGTGTGTGTGTGTGTGTGTGTGTGTGTGTGTGTGTATGTGTGTGTTTCTATACATTTACCTATGACATATTGAACATACATTTTTGTACCACAACTTTACCCGAGAATGCATCCCTCGCGATCTCCCTACTCGTGTACTCTCACAAAAAAATATAAGATACTTACGACACCTCCCCAGTGTACGTGCCCCAAAACACGCAAACAACTGATCACAAATTAAACACAAAATCAAACTGTTACGAAACGAACCTACGCCGTTTGCGGATCACGTCATCGTGGTGACGGTTGGGAGAGGGAAGGTGGGGTGTGCAGCGACATGACGTCATATCGCCAACGCGGAAAAGGCGGGAGAAGGAATGGGTCTTCCAAGGGTCGAGATGCTCGTCGGAGGGCAGCTTCTTTTTGTCAACCCAAAGGACAGAAGGCGTGCCTAAGCGGTTACTAATCCATCATCGTTTATATATCTAATACGTGCGTCTATGTACTATGACAGAGCCAGCGAGTGCTTATTATTTTTCTACTAATTTGTCTGTAGGCGGAATGTATTTGTATAAACATGCCTCTTTTATTTGTTTTTCCTTTGTCAAAAAGTGCCCCGTCATTGCGTTGTCATATATCCTTTAGCATTTTTTTTTGTCTGACGTCAGAATGCATTCGTGTTCAATAAATACTTCTACTCTTTGAGCTA
>NC_134805.1:40064864-40079864 GCF_046742065.1 Oratosquilla oratoria | reverse complement strand
TGTGCGTGTGTGATGTGTGTGTGTGTGTGTGATGTTATGTGTGTGTGTGTGTGTGTGTGTGTGTGTGTGCGTATGTGTGAGGAGAGAGAGGAGAGATTATTTAAAAAAAAATGTGGCATGTTCCACTGACTCTCTCTAACTGAAGGCTCTGTAACATGATGTAGCTCAGAGGCACCGAAAGGGCTGAAATGGGTAGAGGGAGTCTTCACAACTAGGGCCCCCCATCCCACCTTCAGGCTCCATAATAATATTTGCATTTGCCCTTAAGCCCCGGTCACACCATCACGACTCAAGTGAGTTCGTTGGAGTTGAAACGACCTCGTTTACAATTTTTTTATTTTTCGAGAAGTTGAATGATAAATTAAGAGAAGTTAAACCCATACGAATATCAGACACATTGTTGAACTGTCCTTACTGAAGTCTAGACTCTAGAATACTGTAAGCGAAGTCATCCTGCAGTTTTTCAAACTCACATTTGACCAGAATCGTAATAGTGACTGGGGCTTTAGCAAAAATAAATAGAAATAAATAAATTAAATAAAAATATATAAAAGTATATTTTAGCGTAACGTGAATACTGGTTATTTTTCCTAAGTCTACAGTATTAATTATATTATCAAAGAACATTTAAACCGCATAAAGCAAAACCCTCCGTACTTTAAGACTTTCTAGACCGATGAGGTCATAGACACGGAGACAATGACGTCATGAGAACAGATACATCAATGACGTCACGAGCGAGCAAACAGAAACATGACCTCTGACCGAACACAAAAGGTCAAGGGCATGTGCGAATATTCGGACTTAAATCAACCATGAACTATCTCACTTCTAGTTTAACTTAATCCTCTTTGATAAGGGTTAATATATTATCCTTTCTCCATTCGTAGCATAGCTTGCTTCTCCAGTTCACGCAATCTTTCATTGTTTTGAGCTACGAAGGGTTGTCTCTCTTTATGCACCAGACACGTGAGCCTAATCTCTTTAAAGAGATCAAATCATCTTTTCTATCTCACCTCTAGTTTAACTTAATCCTCTTTGATATGGGTTCGTAACCCCCCTCCACCAATGTTCCCTCAAATTTTATGCTGTGAGTGTGCGCAGAAATTTGCTTGTGTGCAAACTTTGCCTTCTCTGAAAAGTATGTGCGCAGCCACGCGAGTCACCACCTGATCATTTAAGCAAATACACACAATTTGTAAGTTTGTATTACACATTGTATTACACCAAAGTTTGTATTACACATTGTATTACACCAAAGCAATTATTAGTTTGCCGGTTGGCAAGTGACCACATTTTTTAGATCATTTATAAGTTGATGTTTGGGTGGAACTTCTTTATTGAATGGATTTCAATACCACTTGAAAACCCTGTGTGAGCAATTTTTTTCTTTATGTGTGCTTGTTGTAAAACATATGTGCGCGCATATTAGTAGCATAGCTTCCTCCTCCAGTTCACACAATGTTTCATTGTTTTGAGCTACGAAGGGTTGACTACGGTGCTTTTAACTTGTCTCTCTTTATGCACCAGACACGGGAGCCTATTCTCTTTAAAGAGATCAAATAATCCTTTCTATTCCTCTTTACTCTCTTTCTCTCGTTGCTTCATCGACGATTCATTATAGAGTACTTGCAGTCCTAGAGAGGTTTCTTTTCTTTACTGTTTTCCTTTTTCAGACGTTATCTCGATTAACCCCATTCCATACCGTGTGGTACTTTATCCTTTTTTCCTAATCGCCGCCAAGCTATTTTATTCAGTGTTATGCAATACCTTCGGTAAGTAAAAAAATATAAATAAAAATAAATAAACGAACATGTTTTGTCCTCCAACCCAACGTCCTCACCACTAATTTCTATCGACATATATATATATATATATATATATATATATATATATACACACACACACACACACACACACACACATCTTTCTCCTCGCCACAACTTTTCTTGTTCCCGTTTTCTCCCTCATTCTTTCCTCCCACCTATCTCGACTCTCAAAAACTTTCCTCTACGAAATTTAGGTTTGGGTAACGATAGAAAACTCCATGCTTCAGTGATAAAAATAAATAAATGAATAATTAAAAAAAATAAATTACAAAGTAAATCAAAACATAATACAAACAAAAAAGAATGAATGATAAAGATAAGAATAAACAAGTCAGCCAAGAACAATAATAATAAGAACAACCATAATAATAATAAAAAATTAATAATGACAATAATAATATAAATCAAATATATCTAAAATAATAATATATATACACACATACCAACGGCTTTTCCCCCTTACAAGGGAGAAAGCCAAATTCAAAGGCATAAGTCCACTCCCACCAATTTCATCCCCACATACTCCATTCCCATTCACCACCCCTCCCTCCCTCTTTATAATAATAATAATAATAATAATTAATAGTTAATCGCCACGATGATCATAATTCAGATAAAATAACCATATTAAAATAAAGATTAAAAGAAATATATAAATGAAAACAAAACAGAAATAACATCAATAACAAAATTAAACAAAATATAATCTAAATAAAACAAATAAAAATCAATAAGAAAGATAATAAATAAATCAAATTGAAACAATAATAATAAGAGCCATAATAACAATAATAATAAATCGAACAACCTAAATAATAATAATAATAATAATAATAATAACCAATCGTCACGATTACCATAATTCAAATAAAATGAAAAAAAATTAAACAATAAAGATTAAAAACAAATAAATCAATGAAAACAAAATAGTAATTCTAACATCAATAACATCATCCTATTCATGGCCGATCGTCCCTTCTGCATTTATGTATTTACTTATTCTTTTATTTATTCTTTAATTTTTATTATTATTTTTTTTTGTGTGTGAAACGCGTTTGTCCATCCGGATGGAATCGCTGGTGACCTGCCGACGCCATTCCACCTCTCGCCGCACCCATGTCACTCAAATGGATTCGCTGAACCACTCGACTCCACAGCCCGCTACTTTTACGTACGTCGCACAATCGCGCCTCTGGTTTTCGTTTTGTATCATGCACTGCTGCTGCTGCCAGCGTTTCTTTGTAACTGCGCTGCAGCTTCCTCATTTAATTCCTTTCGTACCTGTGCTCCTTCTGGAGGTGGTTCCTCCAGTCCCCTCGGTACAGGATATTTTCTTTAACCTATTTAATTTTGTTTATTCTTATTCATTTTTGCCTCGAGATTCGCCCAAATTACCTCACCTTCCCGACATCCGATAGGGGAGGCTCTCTGGAAAGATCCGGAAAAAAGAAAGAAAGAAAGAAAGAAAAACATAAAAAAAAACATATTATATATATATATATATATATATATATATATATATATATATATATATATATATATATATATAATAGCAATATCCAGGGCTTCCATCCTATGAGACAATGTCAGACTGGGGAGACGGCCTCACAGAAATGATCAAGGAGACAGTGTGCAGCAGAACGGAGAATAGAAATTCGGAGTTGCCAGCATTCTTTCTTGAAGGAAGACAAGTCACCAATCATAAAAGAATGCCGAGTAACTCTGGTCCATAGGGGAATCACCCGTGTCCTCGATATAATTACCGACTCCATAAAAGAGTCAATACATGATATCGGGATCTATGAGGTTATAGAATCAAGAAAGACTAAATAGCTAAAGAAATGAAGAGGACGAAGGAGACGAAGAAGAAGAAAATGAAAAAGAGGAAAAGAAGAAGAGAGAGAAGAAGACGAAGTGGAAGAAGAAAAATAATAAGAAAATGAGGAAGAAGATGAAGAAGAGAAGAAGAGGAGGAAGAAGAAGAATAAGAAGAGGAGGAGAGGGAGAAGAAGCAGAAGAAGAAGAGGGGGAGAAGACGAAGAAAAAGAAGAAGAAAAGGAGAAGGAAAAGATGGAGAAGAGGACAGAAGAAGAGGAAAAGGAAGAAAAAGAAGAAGAGGAGAAGATGAGGACGAAAAAGAAGAGGGGGAGAAGTAGAAGATGAGGAGGAGACGAAGAAGTGGAAGAAGAGGAAGAAGAAGAAAAAGAGAAGAGGAAGAACAGGGGAGAAGAAGAAGAGGAGGAGAATAAGAAGAAGAGGAAGAAGAAGAAAAAGAGAAGAGGAAGAAGAGAGGGAGAATAAGAAGAAAAAGAAGAGGAAGTAAAAGAAAAGGAAAAGAAGATGGAGAAGAGGAAGAAGAAAAGGGGAAAGAAAAAGGCAAGGAGAAGAAGAGGAATAAGAACAGAAGAAAAAGAAGAAAAGGTAAAAGAAGAAGAGGAATAAGAAGAGGAAGAAATGACAAAGAAAAAGAAAATGAGCTAAAAGAAGAAGAGGGGAGATGAAGAAGAGAAGGAGAAGTGGAGGAAGAAGATGAGGAGGAAGAGGGGAGATGAAGATGAGAAGATGAAGAAGAAGAGGAGGAGGAAAATGGGGAGAAGAAGAATAGGGGAGAAGAAAAAGAAGAGGAGGAAGGAGAAGAGGAGGAAGGAGAAGAGGAGGAGGAGGAGGAGGAGAGGAAGAAGAGGGGGGAGAGGAAAAAGATGAGGGGAGGGGGAGGAAGAGGAGAAGAAAAAAGGGGGAGAAGAGGGAGAAGAAGAAGGACATGGGAGGAAGAAGAAGAGGAGGAGAAAGAAGGAGAACAAGAAGATGAAAAAAAGAGGAGAGGAGGATGAAAAGGGGGAGAAAAAGGAGAAGAGGAAGAAAAGGGGGAGAAGGAGAAGAGGGAGGAGAAAGAGAAGAAAAAAAGAAGAGGAAGAAGAAGAAGACGAGGAGGAGGAAAAGAAGGAGAAGAAAAGGAGAAGAGGAAGAAGTACAAGACGAGGGTGAAGGAGAAAAAGAGGCAGACGGCAGAAAACAAAAGGGGGGGGGGGGCTTTTTTGGAACCGGGAGCTGCTGCTACGACGGATCCGAAAACCCGGGCCCGGTAAACTGGTTTCAAAAAATAAAACGGAGTGGGGATTCCCGGTGGTGGGCGTCGGCTCATGAGCGAATCTGGTCCATAGGGGTGTTTTTTTCGGGAAGACGAATGGATACACAGAATCGACATCGAGAACAGGGACCTGTTGCGTATATGCTATGGACTCAATCACCCTTTGTTTGTATGTTGAACTTATGTATGCAAAAATACACACACACACACACACACACACACAATTTTTGTTATTATTATATATCTATCATTATATTATTTCTATTCTATATATTACATTTACTATCTTATCATATTACTATATTCATTAACATTATTATCTAATCATTATTATTATTATTATTATTATCATTATTAATGTTTTCTATTTATTATCACATATTTTCCGAGAAACTTATTTATCATTGTATATCAATTACCATATTATTTCCATTATATTTTATCATATTATATATTTTACAATAATTATTATATTAATATATCTATTATCCTTATTATAATCTATTATTATTATTTACATTTTCTACTTATTATCACATATTTTCACAGGGCCGAATCTGATTTATTTGCATAACTGAATCCTTATATGAATATTATTTACATTATCATATTATATCACTATACTAGTATTTATCATTATTTTATTATTATTCATTATCATTATTTACATTTTCTATTTATTATCACACATTTTCAGAAAACCGAGTAATAATTGCATAATTGAACCCTTATATATGTACTATAAATATTATCATATGTTATTATGCTATTTATCACTATTATAATTTTTTATTAATCGTTATTATTATTTACATTTTCAATTTCTTATTACATATTTTCCGAATACCGAATCTGGTTTATTTGAAAGATAACATTTACATAACTGACCTCTTATATTATATATGAATTACATGTCACCATCATTATACTAGTATTCATTACTATTCATTTTCTTCTTATTCATAATCATTAGAATTTTCTATTCATCACACATCAAAGGTCAAATTTGCATAATTGACCCCTTATATTATATATATATATTACATATATTATCATATACTATTACACTAGTATTCATCAATACTATTCATTATTTTATCATTATTTACATTTTCTATTTATTATCACACATTTTCCGAATAATGAATCTGATTTACTTCAAAGGTCAAATTTGTATAATTGGCCCCTTATATTATATATATTATCATATACAATTACACTAGTATTCATCATTATTATTCATTATTTTATTATTATTTACATTTTCTATTTACTATCGCACATTTCCCGAATACTGAATCCGATTCACTTCCAAGGTCAAATTTGCATAATTGACCCTTTCCCAATCGCCGAGTACTTACCCTTCCGCCGACAGCCATCTTATTAAATTATTTTATTTTTGAGACACAAAGGAAAGCGTTAAAGTCCCACCCCCACGTACCGGGTGGCACTATTCCTTCCACTCTGCATGCCGCCAGACGATTTTATTCATCTCTGTGGCATTCCTTCGATACGAATTTGACCATATATCTAATACAAACACGTCACAATATATGAATAAATAGAATAAATGATTACAAATAAATAAATAGAAAAATTCAATAAGATACATAAAATAAATATAAAATAAATAGAAAATAAAATAAATTAAAAATATATATATATATTTCACAATACCTACAGGATATCAACAAGCGTTCTCCAAGAACACATAAACGAGTTTTGGAGGCAATTAGCGAACACCTCCCCCCCCCCAAACTCCTGAAGGAGGCAACAAAACGCGGCCCTGCCCGGCACGGTGGCGCAGTTGGTAGGCCCTCCAAGGGTCGCCCTATGAGGAGCTGTGCAACCAGGAAAGGGCGACAGACCCCCCCCCCCCGTCCTTGAGAATCGCCCTCTTCCTCTATAGCATTAGACCCAAAAGAAAAAGAAGACGAAGATGAAGAAAGACCAAGAAAAATAATAACAAGACGAAGGAAGAAGACGCAGATAAAGAAGAAGAAGAAGAAGAAGAAGAAGGAAGAGGACGTAGTTGAAGAAGAATGAAGAAGGAGGATGAGGAGGAGAAGAAGAAGAAGAAAGAAGAAGGAGGAGAAGAAGAGGAAAGAAGGAGAAGAAGAAAAGAATGAAGAAAGAGAAGAAGAAGAAGACACAGAAAAAGAAAACCAAGAAGACGGATTAGGGGAAAGAGAAGAAGAAGAAATCTAAGAAGACGAAGAATTAGGAAAAGAAGAGAGAGAGAGAGAGAGAGAGAGAGAGAGAGAGAGAGAGAGAGAGAGAGAGAGAGAGAGAGAGAGAGAGAGAGAGAGAGAGAGAGAGAGAGAGAGAGAGAGAGAGAGAGAGAGAGAGAGAGAGAGAGAGAGAGAGAGAGAGAGAGAGGACTTTCATTTCATTTCCTGTCGTTGTATCCAACCACAGAGATTATCTTCATTATTATTATTTTCAATCCAAACATGGAGTTTCTGAACACATGTTCGGAGAAAAAGAGAAGAAAACAGACATTGGAGTGATTCTCGGAGGATAGATAAGAACTACTTCAACCAACGTTGTTGACGCGAAGTCTCTCCCTCTTCACACGGCAACACCTTGATGACGTAATCTTATCACCAACAACAACAACGACAATAACAACAACGCGTGACCTCCCAAGGCGCTTTGTTGTAAACGAAGAGTACTTGAAATCGTACTTTTTTTCCCAATTCCGTTTCTATATTGGTCTGAGGTCCTTGAAGGGTTGGGGTGGGGGGAGCGTTGACAACAAACAACACAGCACAGTCAAATATGTCCAAAATATTGAGGAAGTTACTATGGTAATGGAAATGGTTACTAAGGTAACGGGATGTCGACATACACACATACACACACACACATATATATATATATATATATACATACATACTGTATATATTGTGATTGTGGTAGTCATATTAACAATAACATTCTTGTAATACGATAGTTGTCATTGTTTTCGTTTGTAAAGTCAAAACTGGCTCGAACAATAATTCTGTCAGTTTCGAGGGTCAGTTTCCTTCTTTTCGATCCAGTAAGTAGGTTAGTAAGTCAGTCAGTCAGTCAGTCAGTCACGCTTTCGGATTGAACTGGAGCGTTCCAGTTCAGCGTGCATCAGGTCAGACCAGGTCAGTCACGCCGGAGGAGGAGAAGCGGTAGGAAGAAGAAGAAAAGGAGGAGGTGGAGGAAGAGAAGGAAGATAATGATGAAGATAAAGAGGAGGATATGGAGGAGGAGGAAGAGGAGGAAGAGGAAGAGGAAGAGGAGGAGGAGGAGGAGGAAGAGTTGGATGTAGAGGACGGGGGAGAGGGGGAATTATCTAGGTCAAAGCAGCACGTCACTCAAATGACGGACGTAACTCTCCGTATGACGTTATAGTGGCGTCTCAGCCACGTCACAATGCATCGATGACGTCATAATTCATCTATGAAGTCACTTCCCCCAATGGCGTCATTTCCGGCGTCATCATCACATCCGTGGTAAGGTTTCCACGTCACTTTATTTGTTCGACTTGATCGCCACATATCTGGGCTCTCCGAGCACCCAGGGCAAAGGTGATTATTTGGGCCTCAGCCAAGCTGTCTCCTGACGTCGGTACCCCATTTTCGTCAGTAGTTCGTGTTCGACTCTTGAGTAGGTCGTGCTCAAGGTCAACCTCATGACGAACATCCTCCTTCAAACTTTCCGAAGATTACGTTGAGAACTTTCCTCAATATGACAAGTATGACCTTGGCAGAGCTTCCAACAACCCTTTCCCCTCCTCCTCCTCTTCTTCCTCCTTATTTATCCATTTTCTTCTGGTTCTCCCTCCTCCTTATCCTCTACATCTCCCGTTCTCTTCATCTTCCTTAACATCTTCCTCCTCCTCCTCCTCGTCATCTTCTTCCTCACATTTTCTTATTCATTTTCCTTTACCTATTTTCCTTCTTCCCTTTCCTCTTCTTTTTCTTCCACCACATCCTCTTCCTCCAATTAACACTTTCCTTCTACAGTCTTCCTGCTCTTCTTTTTCCTCTTCCTCATCCTTTTTTTACATTATTTTCATTCCTATTGTTGTTATTTTATTTTCAATAGTTATTAATTTACTTATACATTTATTTATTTAATTATTTTTAGGGGAGGTCTCTTTCCCTATGTGCAACCACGTGACGGATGCATGCAAGGGTGGAAAGGGGAAGGGAAGGGAAGGGAAGGGAAGGGAAGAGAAAGGAAGAGAAGGGATGTGAGAAGAGAGCTCAAGAGAGGGGTGGGTAAGGGAAGGGAAGGGAAGAAAAGGGAAATGAAGGAAAGAGAAGGGAAGGAAAGGGAAGGAAAAAAGGAAAAGAAGGAAATATAAAGGAAGCGAAGGGAAGAGAAGGAATGACAAGGAAAGAAAGGAAGAGAAGGGAAGAGAAGGAAAGAGAGAGAAATAAGTTATAATAAGAGAAGGGAAAAGAAGGGAAGATAAGAGAAGGGTAGGGAAGGGAAGAGAAGGGAAAAGAAAGGAAATATGAGAAAGGTAGGGAAGATAAGAGAAGGGAAGGGAAGAGAAGGAAATGGGCCGCGCCACCGCCTCAGCCGCGTCCTCTTTCCCTTTGTTCGGACCTCCCGAAGGCGCGAGCTTCGTCATCGAAGACCGAAGCGCTACGAGCCGCTTGAAGCGCACGCTGCCTGCATGATTGCATGGCTGCATGTGGGGCTGACGGCCAGCCTCCACTGCTTCCTGCATGATCACATAACTGATTGTCTGCATAAATGAGTACAAACGTGAATGATAATCAGCATGCGTGCCTACATACGTAACTGACACTGTGCATGCATGGCTGCCTGTCTCTCCACAAAACTGCCAGCCAGCCTGACAATTTAACCTCCTGCCTACTTGCATGACTGCCTGCCTGTATGTATGTATGACTGACCTCCAGTCTCCATGACTGTCTGTCATCATGACTGACAGCCTGTGTGACAAAGGCAATTTTCACTCTCTCCCTCTCTTTGTCTCTGCGTCTGTGCGCCGGTTGGATCTTCTCTGCGTATTTAGAGTCAACCTATTTCTAATTCAGAGGTTACGCCAGAAATAATACAAACATTTGAAAATCCAACCTAATGCATTATTTATCTACTGCCCACTGATATCCAATCGTCCTTTTGCAGTATTTTAACCTAGTTGACTACTACAATCTTTATTCAGGCGAGGAGAGAGAGAGAGAGAGAGATAGAGAGCCTGAACTGTCTCTCATAATCCGAGACCATCATTCTTTGAGAGTGAGAGAGAGAGAGAGAGAGAGAGAGAGAGAGAGAGAGAGAGAGAGAGAGAGAGAGGGGGATGAAGGGAGGGAAGGGAGAAAGGGAGGGAAGGGAGAGAGGGACAAAGAGATTGTTGTTATGGATTATAGTTTACCAAAGATTCTATCCTTGTGCACAATCTCGCGCGCCGCTGTCGTACGCGTTAGCTTATAATTCATAAGTTGGCTTACTTGGAGAGAGAGAGAGAGAGAGAGAGAGAGAGAGAGAGAGAGAGAGAGAGAGAGAGAGAGAGAGAGAGAGAGAGAGAGAGAACAGATAGAGCGGGGGGAGGGGGAGAGAATGTGGAGGAGGGTGGGAGATATATATGTAGAGAGAGAGAGGGGGAGGGGAGGTGGATTGAGGGAGAGAGGGAAAGAGAAAAGGAGAGAAAGAGATAGACACAGATAAATAGATAGAGAGAGAGAGAAAGCACGACTTCTAGGATGATGCTATTTCCACGTAAACAAACACTTGTTGCTCACGGACATCCAGAATCCTCAATTCATCAAACTCTTATCCAGCTTCCCATTGATCCGACCTATGTTCCTTTTACTCATCACCCATTTACTCATCCACACACTTATCTCTCTGTACTCATTCTGCGTTTGACCTCGTTTCAAAATTCACGACCTTAAAGCTTCCAGTCATTTCCTGCAAGTGACCTGATTCAAGACAACAAATAACTTATTCATCATTTATTCATATACTCATACGTTCTGGATATGATCTGGCTCTTCACTCCCTCATCTCACGACTGACTCATATGTCTATTTATCTCATTATTTTCTCAATCTGAAATGGCTTCAGATAAGATTTATAATTTTTCATATATTCACATGAAACTTCAATGCTAACCTTATCCATTTATTCCCTGAAATTGACCTAACTTATTACCTATTCATCTCTTCATTTCCTGAATTTGACCTGATTTCACAATTTCCTCATACCACGTCCATCTCCTCATTCTCTGAAATTGACCTGATTTCACAATTTACTGATAATACATCTATTTCCTCATTCTCTGAAATTGGCCGGACTTCACAATCTCCTCATTCCCTGAAATTGACCTGTTTTCAGTCGTATATCAATCTGTCTCATCCCCTGAAACTGACCTGATTTCGTAATATACTAATAACAATATTATCTCTTTATTCCCTAAATTTGACCTTCCTTATCTTTCCGTTCTCTTCTTTCCTTCCTTTCCCTTTCCTATTTTTCCTTCCCTTTCCTTTCTTCCCTCCTCATTCCTTCCCTTCCTTATCCTTCCCTCCCCCTGTCTTCCCTTCTCTTTCCTTACCTTCCCTAAACTTGACACGATTTCAGTCGTACACCAATCTATCTCCTCATTCCCTGAAATTGACCTGACATCAGTTTTCAGGACTACTTCGTCCAGCAAGCTGCATCTTCACCCCCAAGCCCCCCCCCCCTCTCGCCTTCAGGCCAATCCCCCTGACGACCTGCCTACGAATCAGCCAAGTCGCCAATGAAGTCATCATGATGGCGGGTAATCACCTCGATAATGAGGCAATTACATGATTAGTCTCTTGCGTCAGCCGACGGCGTATGTGTTCATAATAAAAGATTTACACGTGAGTAAAGTAAATCATTTGTGCTTCTTTTGATCAACAATTCGCTCCGCAAAGTCAAGTCAGGTCATTATCATGGATTACAGAATCGAGAGAGAGGGAGAGAGGGAGAGAGGGAGGAAGAGAGACGGAGGGAGGGAGGGAGGAAGGAAGGGAAGGAGGGAGAGAGAAAGAGAGAGAGGGGAGGGGGAGAGAGAGAGAGAGAGAGAGAGAGAGAGAGAGAGAGAGAGAGAGAGAGAGAGAGAGAGAGAGAGAGAGAGAGAGGAAGAGAGAGGGGAAGAGAGAGAGAGAGAGGGGGAAGAGAGAGGGAGAGAGAGGGAGGGAGAGAGAGAGAGAGAGAGAGAGAGAGAGAGAGAGAGAGAGAGAGAGAGAGAGAGAGAGAGAGAGAGAGGTCCTCATTTCACGTACCCCCCCAACTCCACATCTCCCAAGAAATCGCACTACCACTGATTTTAATCGCTTGGTATCCACTACCTACGTCTATTTCCCGGTCCGTGGACCCCCTGTGAAAGGTCCTCAGGCTTTTAGGGACCCCAGAACCCTCGTCAGAGGGTCGGTGATCTCTCTGTCGACGTGCAGTTCCTTGAGTTAACGAATGTAATCTACTTAGTAACTATGTAGTGAGCGCTGAAACTATTGGTTGCTTTAAGAGAAGGTTAGATAATTTTATGGGTGAGGATGATAGGTGGTAATGGACATGGAACTGCCTAGTGTAGGCCTTATGGTCTCTTGCAGTCTCCTCCATTCTTATGTTCTTAAATGTGTGTAGGTCCACTCACAAATAGAACAGATGCACAGCGGCGTCAGATGGGGCGAAAAAAAAAATCTCCTGTTCGTCCGCTTCAGGTTGATCATTTCTGACGTGTAACGATTTCATTCAGCTAGAATGGACCTCTCAGATGGTAAGCTCGAACCCTGTACGATCTTTACATATTTTCTTCTAGCTAACGGCATACAGTTTTATTCGGACGAGAGAAGAACCCCTGGCACTCCACAGATTTTGTTTGAGATGACACCTGAGGTCAGGGAGGCGGTCTCGAATCGAAACGAGGTCACAGCCGACCGGGACCCCATCCTGTCCCAATCACCCTCCATACAAACACAATCAGATGACCTGATGTTGACCCTACTTACATGGTTGTCTCCACAAGAGACAACATTTGATGGAGGAGACGATGGAGGAGACGCCCACAGAAGTCCTGACTATGGGGCAAGTGGATCGATCCTGCCGAGAGTTGTTTGGGATGGGGAGGTTGACTGGATGGGAGCTTGCTCGGAGAGACCATGAAGACTAGTGCCGGCGAATGAGTGAAACAACGAGCCTCCTGGGGTATGCCCTCAATTGATGATGATATTAGCCAGAATAAAATCTAAAATCCCACCGTTGGGTTAGACAAGACCCGTCGCCCCGTTAACTGAATAAAACCGCCTGAACTGACCTGACCTTGTTCCACGAAGTGGGTCACTGTGCTGCACGGTCAACCTAGCCTGACCTCTTCCTTCATCGCTCAAGGATGAAATGTTAAACAAAAAAAAATCCCTTTGATATATGTCAAGGCCAAAAAGACCCTTTTCTTCTGTTTCATTTCAATTCTCGTGATTTTTCTTTATCATTGTTTCCATCAAATTTCACCACTCCCATCTTTATTATCATCATTATTGCTATCATTGCTTCTGACTCAGGCAGTGGACGGGAGCCGGGGATGGTTTCTTCATCCACAAGGAACTAAGATAAAAGGGAAAACAATTGGGTGTGAGATGGGCGTGGGATGGGTGAAGGGTGGGTGCATGTCTTGTAGGGCAACCACCCTTACGAGAGGGAAGACGCCTTTCAATACATACACTGAATTATTATTATCATTATAATTATTATCATTGTTATCAATTCATGTGGCGGACACTTTCCTGGGCATGAAAAAAAGTAAATAAATAAACATAAATAAATAAATGAAAATCATGAAGTGATGTACATGAAAAAATCGCTATTTGTCTTGCACCTAGAGAGCATCTGTTTTGATAATCACCTTACAAGACTGTTGCCAGCCCAGGTGCCCCAGCTGTGAGATGCTCGAAGCTGTCCCCCCCCCACCCCAACGTGTCCATTTGACCTGTTGCAGCAGATGATGAAATTATGTATGACTTACTTACTCAAGTTCTTCAATAAAAATAAATTAAACTTATTAATTTGGCCCGGGGTAGGCAATGTGAATGTCAATTCCACATAAAACACACACACACACATGTACATCTCCCACACAAATACGTACGTACACTCACATGTGCGCGCGCGCACACAAACAAGCACACACACTCAAGCGCAGACACAAACACATACATGTACGTGCATCTGGACACGTATAGATATGTGCACATATACATACCCAAAAGTAACCACGTTCATAATATGAACGTGGTTACTTTCTTCTTATGTTTTATTGTATATATTATATACAATAAAACATAAGAAGAAAGTGAAGAAGAAGAGGAAGGAGAAGAGAAAGAAGAAGAAGAGGAAGGAGAAGAGGAAGAAGAAGAAGAGGAAGGAGAGATGACGAAGACGAGGAGGGTGAAGAAGAAGAGGAAGAAGAGGAAGAGGAAGAAGAGGAAGAGGAAGAAGAGGAAGGAGAGATGAAGAAGACGAGAAAGGTGAAGAAGAGGCAGGGGAAGAAGAGGAAGAAGAAGAAGAAGATGAAGAGGAAGGAGGGATGAAGAAGAGGAGGAGGAAGAATAAGAGAAAGAAGGGGGGGGAGGGTGAAGAAGAGGAAGAAGAAAGACGACAGCAATAATCAATGTTGTTCAACCACTCGCCACGGTGAACAATGACCATCAACCCTCTTCCTTACCTGCTGGTCCTTTTACTTTCGTCACGACTGCCGCCGGGAGACTCTATTCACACATTTGGAACAGTTTGCCCTCATTTGGAATCTTCCAAACCTAACCCTTATACCTCTTGATATTTGTTTTCTAGAACTATTTCTTTAAAAGCGTCTTTTGAGAAAACCGTTTTGAAATCATGCCATATCAACGATGGAACAATGTTATCTGTTTTCAATCTTACTGTCGCCAGGTGATTTTATTCAATCGGATAAATAAGGGGTTAAGGTGTTTGAAAGCGACACCAATGTGGTTAGTGGTGCAGAGAAAGGCAGATCGTGGGTAACCCTGAAAGATGACCTAGAAAAATCAGATACGACCGGAGCCACAAACGGATGATGAAAATCGATAC
>NC_134805.1:40059864-40062364 GCF_046742065.1 Oratosquilla oratoria | reverse complement strand
ATGAGGAAGAGGAGCAGGAAGAAGACGAAGAGGAAAAAGAAGAAGAGGAGGAAGAAGACAAAGTGGAGCAAGAAGATGAATAAGATGAAGATGGAGAATACGAGGAAGAAGAGGAGCACGATGAAGGAGACGAAGAAGAGGAAGAAATTGAAGTAGATGAAGAAGGTAAAGGAAGAAGACAAAGAAGAAAAAGACAAAGACAAAGAAAAACAAGAAAAACAAGAAAACGAAGAAGAAGAGACCCTGAGACTTACTCGTTCAAGTTACGTTGGCAGCTGGAATAAGAACAGGTTTACCAACGCAGTGGTTAACGAATGGAATAGAGACCATGAAGTTAGCGCTGAAACTATTGGTTGTTTCTAGAGAAAATTAGATGACTTTTTGAATGGGGGTGACATGGAACTGCCTCATGTAGGCCTTATGGTCTTTTGCAGTCTCCTTCTTTCTTGTGTTCTTATGAAACAAATGGTTGTTTTAAGAGAATATGATATAATTTTATGGATAGGAATGACACGTGGTAAGGGACATGGAACTGCTTAGTTTAGGCCTTATGGTGTCTTGCAGTCTCCTCCATTCTTATGCCAGCCCCCCCCCCCCCGGCATCCTGGCCTGTGTCATTCAAGTTTGGAATAAGAACAATGTCTTCGCGATCTATCACATCACATGGTCCCATCACATAGTGACATCACATCACAGACCGACACTGAATAATCAAACCTTTACCATCACTATACACTAACATCTACTTCGACATCACCACATATCCCATGACTGCGGGTTAGAGCGTTGGAACTTGCGGCGGAGGTCGAGGTGACGGCAGTTCGAACCCTGTCGCCAGCGAGTTGGACCAAGGGCATGGTTCATTAAATTCCACGATTCAAAGTCCTGGCCTCCTGATAGGGTAGTTCGCGACGTTAAACCGAATCACCATCATAAATCATAATAATAAAAATACACACATTGGATTCGACAATGGGCGTCTTACCCTACAAAAGAAAAAAAAAAAAAAAAAAAAAAAATAATAATAATAATAATAATAATAATAAAAATAAATATTAATAATAAATAAAATAAATAAATTAAAATATATGGCAGCTACTCTCTCATGCACAACCGCAGGAACAGGAAATGCCATGCACATGGCGTCGCCCGGCTCTTTCTTTAGAACGAACAAGTTCGTGACACTGGTCCGTTGGGGCGTCAAGCTCATAAAATACTTGAGGATGTTGTTGTTACACATCGGGACTTCAGTGCCCTCACACAGTGACATCAAACGAATACGACGTCATCAAAACAGCATGTGTCCGAATACGTTAATAATTAATTATCGTCACGATGACAAACGATTTCTATGATATCGATAACCGTGACAATAACGATAATGGTGTCAGAAGTAACGTTGGCACTGATGCCAGATATCAATCTATCTGTTTAGTTTATATATTCATCTATTTACCTTTCAATTTTTTCACATCTCAGTCATCACCCACTCTGTGAACTGTTTTGGTTAGCCTTTCTCGCATCTCGGCGACTGCCCGCATACACTTACTGCCAACACGCGTTGACTCCAGCGGGATCCGAACCACCTACCTGAGCCATCTCACCTCCTGAAGTTAATGCCTTGACCCAATCCTCCACCACATGACACATTTACATTCCAAAAACTAAAAAAATAAGCACAACAAATAATTTACATACATATACCAAGGCTTTTTCCCCCTTACAAGGGAGGTAGCCAAAAAGGAAAAGGCATAAAATCATGCCCACCCATTCCATCCCTGAATACACTCCACACCCCTCCACCCTCCCTCTTATCTTAGCACCCCCTGGATGACGGGTCATCCCTGCACCTTGTCCACTTCCCTAGGTCAGAAGCAGTGTCGCAAGACACAGCACATCCACAGCAAGGCCGCTTCATTAAATCGGCGACCCCCCCTCTCCGTCCCCCCATACATAAAAGAAGACGGGGAGAAATCCTTTCGGGCTGCGTCAAATTTTGCTCACACATACTACCTCATCCCCCATCCCCCCGCCCATTCCACTTCATGCATCACATCATCATCCATATACAACCATTCTCCATTCACCCCTGTCTTCTGTCCTCTCCTGTCCTTCCTCAACAGACATTCCCCTCTTCCCCAAAGCCCCTTTCACCCCATCCATCCGCCTCATCCTAGGACGTCCCCTCATGTTCACTCCCTCCAAATAATTTAAACGTGATATTATCTAAACCATTTACACTCATTAATTAAATAAACATAACAAATAATTTGAAAGTAAGATGATTTGACCCACATTACATAAATAAATAAATAAACACAATAAATCATTTAAAAGTGAGATGATTTGACCCACAGAAAACAAGTTATAAAAAGTGTGATGCTTGTGTGTTGACAACGCTCAACACAGCTGTTCATGATACATGTTCTAGTGTGAACAAAATTTGTCACGATTGAGTGATAATTTTTATAATAAAGATGACAAGGGATTTGACAATGAC
>NC_134805.1:40034864-40054864 GCF_046742065.1 Oratosquilla oratoria | reverse complement strand
TCCGATTTCCAGCAGTGACTGACGGCTTCGGCCGCAGCTACTCAGTGCCTCCTGGCGTAGGCTCCTCACCTTCTTTCAAGTCTCTGATGCCACGACGCTGGAGTCGAGGCCTGCTGGAGTCACGACTCCGAGGATGAGTCGTGAGGACGAAGGCCTACATACATTCGTGAGGTTCACACTTCAGAACATCTTTTGAGGATTAATTGTGAGGATCACCTCTGCAAAGTCGTTAAATGTTTAGACCCAATACTATTTTTATTTTTTTGCAAATATAAATGAATAAGTAAATGAATTAATAGAATTAAACACATAAACGTAAAATAATGAATACGCACGTAAATTAAACCAATTAAACAAATAGAAATAAAAAAATAAAAATAAAATATGTGAATAAATAAACGGAAGCTTATTCTTTTATCCATAGGAGAGTCTGGTCTAGCTACAGCAAAGAAGAGAGAGAGAGAGAGAGAGAGAGAGAGAGAAAGAGAATACAAAGCAAACTGAATCGCCATTCAATCAAATAATGACCAATTATAGTAACATCACTGGCAATAATAAAAAATATATTGATGATTTAAATTATAACAATTCATATCATAAGACCTTTTCCGCCTCATGAGGGGGGTGGCCGTGTCAAAGTATGCATCCACCCCATCTCCATTCATCGCCCCTCCCATCTTGGCACCCTGTAGACAAAGGGTCATCCCTATCCCCCGGCACAACGCCCGGGTGTCAGACGCAGTGTTGTAGCGATACAGAGCACCTCCATGGCAGGACCCGACAGCTGGAACTGGTTTGCTCCCCAGTGTTTCACTGATGACGACCCCCCCCCCCCCGTCCCCATTATCTACTTGAAGAAAGAAAAACAGAAAGAAGAAGAAGTAGAAGAAGAAGACGAAGTAGTAGAAGAAGGAGAAGATGATGATGAAGAAGAAGAAGAAGAAGAAAAGGAGAAGAAGAAGGAGGAGAAGAAAAAGAAGAAGAAGAAGAAGAAGGCGGAGGAGGAGAAGAAGAAGGAGAAGAATGGGGAGGAGAAGAAGAAAAAGAAGAAGAATGGGGAGAAGGAGGAAGAGAAAAGGGAGGAAAAGAAGAAGGAGAAGAAAGAAGAGGAAGAAGCAGAAGCAGACAAGAAAAACATCCCTTCGGTCCACGTCATTCCTTCATCCAGTGACCACAATCCTTTTTCTCTTATTGTTTACTCTCTCTCTCTCTCTCCCTCACTCGACATAAATTCCTTTTGCAACCAATACCTCCTTTATCATCCACTTCATTCTTTGTCTTAATCTCAAGTTATCTCCATCCACTTCCGTTTTTTGTATATTTGTGTGTGTGTAGGGGGGGGGTGCGTGCGTGTGTATGGAAATAAAGGAGAAAAGCAAAATATTACATCTTCAGGCAAATAGTGAAACATTACACAAAAAGAACAGCTTTGCTTCTCTCCCATGTGTTTTCGCATATCATTTTCCACGGTGAAGTAAGGTTTCTGCACACACATAAATACATATACATACATATATATATATATATATATATGTGTGTGTGTGTGTGTGTGTGTGTGTGTGTGTGTGTGTGTGTGTGTGTGTGTGCGCGTACATATTATATGCTCCTTTTCTTCCCTCACCCTCACTGTTACCCCTTCACTCCCCCCCCCTCTTTCTCTTCTTCCTGAAAGCGAACAGACACATGACTGAGAGACCCCAGTGGGAATGGGCACACGGCGCAGCGCTTCCAAGAGGCGAAAGTCCGTATGTAGACCGAGTGAAAGTGAGCATCAAGTTGGAGCAGGAGCTCCATCATGACGGGCGAGAGGGAGGGCACTGTGGGAGAAAGGTGAAAGGTGAGTGAGAGAGAAAGAGAAAGAGAGAGAGACAGAGAGAGAGAGAGAGAGAGAGAGAGAGAGAGAGAGAGAGAGAGAGAGAGAGAGAGAGAGAGAGAGAGAGAGTGAGCGTGCGCACGCGCATGTGTGTGTGTGTGTTTGTGTGTGTGTGTGTGTGTGTGTGTGTGTATGTGTGTGCGCGCGCGCGTATGTGATCCAGAATCTGCGATGACACCTGCCAACCGGCATTCCCATTCATCTTGAAAGCTGGTAACACAAACAGATGTTACTATACATCATTAATCCAGTGAGAGACAAATGCCGTCGACGCCGGCCGGGCTGACACCGGCTTGGCGCCGGCACTGGTTTGCCCACTCACGAAGCACAAAAATTAATAAAAAAAAAAAAATAAATAGATAAAAATAGAATAAAGTTCAACAATTTTGTCCTTGGGCACCCGTTAAACGTGATGCACTGAAACGAATCTGTGCTTATTTCTTAGTAATGGTGACAACGAAAAAATGTGTATAAACTACACGGAGACACAGGCACGAAGGCATGCGGTCATATAAAATACACGGTCACACACGCACACACGTAAACCCACATCAACATACATATGCGTGTGTGTGTGTGTGTGTGTGTGTGTATATGTGTGTGTGATCACATTTCAACTGTCTGTATCAGAAATGCTCTAAATTACTATATCAAACACACTTTCACACACATACACGAGTACATAAACCACATACGTACGTACATACGAGTATATACACACACATTTACCCTGAATTTTTCCTACCAGTGAGGGGGATAGCCACTCATTCCCACCGATGGGTTACAAGAAGAGGAATGCGCCACCTGAGGAAGGAAACTATACCGCTTTTCACATTCCACTGGCATGAAATAGAGTGGAATTACTTATGTATGTGAAGCCCACACTCCTATTTTGGAAAAAAAATCGAATTGGTGCCACCACCCTCCTGGTTCAAGCTGAACACCTTTAACATTTCATTCTGGTTGGTGCCTATGGAGGAAAAAGCACATTCAAGATCACAACTCGCTAACACGATAAACAACTTTAACAATAATAATAGTGTTAATATTTTCAATACTGAATCAAGACATCTTCCACTGTTTCCGCCACGAACCAAAGCTCCGACAGATAGTTTCTGTATCATAAGTAAATAATAAATAAATAAAATAAATACGTGAGAAAATAAACAAGTCTAAAACAAATACATACAGATAAATAAATTTTTATCAACAGATACTGCGACTGAATTACGGACTCATTAGCAGGGTTTTCTACCGATTCCACGCTTGGAGTTATGCCAAGGTCTGCGAGAGGTTTCTCACGTGTTTGTATTGCGATCAAACCCGCATTCTTACACGAAATTTCGGGCCCACGAAACCAAACAACATTGGGCCGTGTGTCCTCTGTGCACTAGGCTCTAAAAAGAAAGAAAAAAAGAAGACGAAGAAGAAAAGAAGAGGAAGAAGAAGAAGAAGAAGAAGAAGAAGAAGAGGAAGAAGAAGAAGAAAAAGAAGAAAAAGAAGAAAAAAAAAGACAGTTTCGGTCTCGAACTCGACCGTGGGAACTTCGTCACAGAACCCCCCCTCCCCCCACACACACCCCGGGCCCCCTATCTTATGCATGCATGACGACAGGACCATATCAAAACATCACCTCACCCACGTCAATAAAAAGACTAGGAAGCCTTTCATCCTTATATATTAACGGCATATAAATAATAATAATAATAATAATAAATAAAAATAAACAAATAAATAAAATAAAAATCATGTTAATCGTAACAATAATAATATTGGGAACAAAGACAGGTGATAGTTGTCTGTACCGAAGGTTTTATCACAATAATTATTTTCTCCAAATAATAATCACATGAGAACTTCCTTTTGAGACAATGGAAAGATGAAAAAAATATTTTCTCAGTGCTGATCCAGTCGTCTGTCCCAAATTCTGACGATAAAAATAAACAATCAAATAGATGCCTATATACCAATATATAATTAAAATTTTCTTTGTGCCTTTTCTTGTTTTTATTTGTATCTCTTCCCATCGTTTCACGCACACATTAGTCAAGTCCTAAAATTAACTCAAACTGCAAACTGTCAATGTATCACTCAATCACTGCCAAGTCAATAAACCGATTATCATTTTTTTCACACGCACACATATTGCAAATCAGATGCTGTAAGGGGCACCAGTAATGCCAAAATCACACAGACGGAAGACTAATTTCCGCTCAAAGATAAATAAATAAAAAATAGTAATAATGAAAAAAAAAAGATATAATAGTAATAATAGGCTAAACCAATAAATAAATGACGATAAATAAATAAATAAAAAAGTTGATCACTTTCAAGTTTCACTATCCCTCCATTCTGCTATTTCTCCTCCTTAACCACCTGTGACTCCATTTCTTCGATGCCACGTCCTTCCCAAGGACAGAAGCACTGGTGACTAGTGCCTCAGGGATCCCTCTCCCAGAATCCCATAAGTCTACCAAATCTATATAAAAAAATTAAATAAAAATAAAACGAAAAAATTAGTTAATTTATAGTTACAAATGCAGTATGCCAAAGAATCATGAGGCCTACATGAGACCAAATGGTCCTTATCAGGGTCTAGACCACTAAATCAGCGATCCCGCCCAGGGCTGAGAAATTTAGCACATCTACACTGCCAGTCAGTCCTCATACTCTGGTGGGCAAAGAGTTGTGTGTGTGTGTATTCACCTTGGTCTTTTGGATCAGGTGTTGGACCCGTGAACGACAGCTATTTCCCTCCCGGACGAGAGCTCACAGCTCGTATGACCGATCTTTGGGTAATGTTGTGACCTTACACGCACACACACACACACACAACTCCCCGCCCACGAGAGTTGGAGTAACGACTCGAAGCGCAGCGATACTGAAATTATTTCAGCCCTGGGCAGGATTCGAACCCGGACCGCCGTAGTGACTCCACCAACCGCGCCACTGAGTCGTGTGTGAGAAACAGAAAGAGTCACCGTATTACCCATAGGTCAGGCCACATATTAGCTTTGAGTTCTCATCCGCGAGGGTAACAGCTGTCGATCACAGGTGCAGCACGTGCTCCAAGTTAATGGTGAATCATACTATACCTAACGCAACGAGAACTGGCCGCTAAGGCGGGGTTAGGGAATTTCCCGGTGTTGCCACATCTCCACAGATAACACGGCCCGCACGGCTCACCCGCCCGCCCGCTCTCTCTCTCTCTCTCTCTATATATATATATATATATATATATATATATATATATATATATATATATTTATCCATGGCGAGAACGTACGTGTGGATGCAATGCTTTCTGAATGCACTGTGGGGGCGTGGCCAAAGAAGGGATGGAGTGGCACCGTCGCTCTCTTTCGCTCATATGCCATGTCCACGACTCGAGGAAACGAAACCTTTGTATAGAAAACATTGCTTTGATTTTTACCTCAGTGGTGGTGCGTGACAAAAAATATAATATAATTATATGTGGCAACATTATAAAATTATAAGATAAGATTTAAGATAAAATAAAATTGTAAAATAATTATATGTGGCAACACAGGGAGAATCCCCGTACTCCGCCTTAACGGCCAGTTCTCGATGCAGCGAGTATAACACTGAGTGTAGTTGCGTAACCTCGTTGTCCCTGGTAACCAGAGAGACAGGGATTACACGTGCAAGTTTTATAAAATACCACACAACCTCAACATCATTTGTTCCCTGAAGGGGTTATCACGCTGGGCTATTTTTCCTCCAACCTTCGATTAATTGGCGGTATCGCCCACCTCTACAACTATGGCAAACTATTTTGTTTTCTCAAGAAAAATACACAGAAAGTCATTTGATATACTGGAGGAAATTTTATTTCCTCCACCATATCAGATTCCTTCCCGAAACCTGAGGGCTGAAAATCTGCTCCAAAAATCGGAGGAAAATTAGCCCAGAGTGATAACGCCTTTAGGCAATTGCCACCCATAGTAAGATTCACCAAAGCCTTGGATCACGTGCTGGGCTCGTCACTGAAAGCCCTCAGTCTTCTGAATGAGAGCTCGAAGCTTCTATACAAACCTATGTATGGGAGAACACTTTTATATGCATGTCGCACCCTCATGCTCATGGGGGACAGTGACGTGTGTTTGAGTGCTGGCTTTCACCAACTGCCCTAGACAGCTGTAAGAACAATGAGTCGACATCATCAATATAAATTATGTCCAACACAATGAACTGAAGTCATCTGGTTGGGAGACGGGGGGGGGGGGGGAAATGACACTCCATGTATACGCAAAGTACTATTGTCCCCCACACTCCCCACCCTTTGAGGAAAAAAAACTACGAGGGATCGAAAGAAGGATAAGAATACATGAACATAAGAATGAACAAGGCTATGGAACCATAAGACCTACACTGGGCAGTTCCATGTCCATTATCACCCATCCTTAGTTATCTAACTTTCTCATAAAAAAAAAAATGGTTTCAGCGCTCACGACATGGTTACTAAGTCTATTCCATTCGTTAAGCACTCTATGAGTAAACCAGTTCTTATAGAAAAGAAGGTCAATGACCCCTATCTACACACAAACATAAACCCACTTTGACTTAATCCTACGATCTTTTCCTAGCTGAATACAAGTTGCCAGGACCTTTGAAGGCACATCTAGATCTTACGATACAGAAGGTCTTGCTTGGTAAGGAAGAATTTCTGGTCCGGCTTCACCACCGTCTTATCTGGTGATAACACTAATCCCCACTTTATCGAATTAATTATACAGACGCCAACAAAATTCAGCACGTTTTCTCAAAAAAATAATTTAATCCTTGGATCATCCATACTATCAGGTACAGTGTTCATGAAAAAAAAAAAAACATATATGTATATATATATATATATATATATATATATATACATACAATAATAATAATGATAATAATAATAATAATAATAATGGATAAATAGTTAAAAAGAAAAGAATGAGGACGTGGGACATGACTCTGTGGCACTCGACGCTTAAATCTTTCAAAAAGTCTCAAATCCTTCTTCATTTGTCTGATGAAGACCAAGACGGAGGATTTCTAAAAGACGTCTATTCAGCCTCATTAGTTAATTCAAGCTGCAGATATTTCCACAAATTCCTACTTATTAAAGGAAATGCTCCACACAAGAACGAGAGAAAGGGGGGAAAAGAGAGAAGAGTAAAAGGAAACGAGTTGCACACAAGAGAAAACAAATAAAGAAAAAGAGCGAAAAAAGAGAATGAGCGAGAAGGAAAGAATGATTGAACAATGTGTGTCTGGTTGGGAGGCGGAATATGAAAAAACAGGGACAAAGGAAATACAAGTCAAAGGGAAATAAGAGAGATGGAAAGTGTGAAAAGGAGAATGAGAGGGAGAGAGAGATGGAATGAGTAAAAAAGAGAGATGAGAGAGGGAAAGAGAAAGAGAGACAGAAAGAGAGAGAGTACGAGAGGGAGGAGAGCGAGAAGCAAGGAGGGGATTAAGGAGACAGAGTCGGAGAGCAAAAAGGGAGAGTGAGTCGAGGACGCAAAAGAGGAGAGAGAGAGAGAGAGAGAGAGAGATAGAGAGAGAGAGGGGGGGAAGAGAGCGAGAGAAAGAGAAAAAGAGGCAGAAAGAGACAGAGAGAAAGAGGAAGAGATTGGGAAAAAGAAAAGGAAACAGAGGGGGAGAAAAAAAGGAAAGAGAGGAGATGGAAAGAATGAAAAGGAAAGGGAGGATTAATGATAATGAGATAGAAAGAGTAGAATATGAAGATGAAAGAGGAAAATAGAGGATTACAGAAAAGAATGAAGGAAGAAAAACGGGAGGAGGGAGGACCATAAAGAAAAAAAATGCTTGAAAAATGAGAGGAAATCGAGATAAATAAGGAGACAACAGAGAAAGAGAGAAGGAGGAGGAAGAACCGGGGGAAGAGAAAGAAAGAAGAGAGAGGCAGAGAGAGAGAGAGAAGGAAAACGGGGTGAAGAGTGACTAGAGTGCCTGCCTGAGAAAGAGAAGCCAAAGTTCAGGATTATCTTCAGCCATCGCCCTAAGTTGATGTGTGCCACCAAGATATGAGCCTCCACAATGTATGAGTGGCCTGTTGTTCCCCCTAAGTGCCTAAGATAAGGTAAGACGCCAGGAGTGGATGGACCAAGGACCAGACTACCTCTATGCGCCTCCAGTACGAGTTACACCAACATACGACATAATAATCTATTTCTATTGTGATTGTACACCACTTATATGTTACCAAAGCATATGCAAGACGTACTTGTCTTAGAAATACACAGATACATGCCACATGATCTATTCTGCTCTATATAAAAAGCTATACATCACACTTTGTATATATAAAAACACAAACAAACAAATCGTAACTGCGTCGTTGCCCTCCATATATTCCACCAACTTTTCCTCAAAGCAATTAAGGACTACATTGACCGCTATACATTAAGCACACCCTCAGAGCATAGCTACAAGAAGACCCATTGTTGCACAGGGGCACTACAGAAGTCTACGAAAAGGCCACTGTCTGATGGCACTTTGCGAAGACGAGTGCCGGCCTTTCAAGTCCAGTTAGCCCCGTTTAAAGAAGATTACCTCCGCTTCACTGATACTGACGGCGACGCTGACGAGATCTCCTCCTCCTCCTCCTTGACCGAATCGCAGACGATGTTCCAGACGACAAAGGACCAGACAGTGGGGTAGACGGATTGGGCAGACCCGTATAAACCAACAGACAGACACACAGATTACTAGGACGCGTATAGACCGTCATCAAAAGACAGACAGACAGCAGGCAGACAGATGAGTTAAGACACGTATAAAGCGACATCTTAAGTCTGACAGACGGACACACAGGGACGGACAATGTTCGAATGTACATAAAACGAATAAAATACGGACGTACGGTTGGAATACTGGCTACAAAACACAGTAGATGTTGAAACACATATGATGAAAGCAGGATGCTGGGACCAGTAACACTTTAGAAAAACGTGCACGCGCACGTACACACACGCACACACACAAATCACACAGCCTAAGAGTAGACCTAGCACAATCCAAAATCATAAGCGAACTTTACATTAAACTTGATCGACGGAGGCAGAGAAACAGGACCCCATTAGTATAGCCATTTTCCTGTACATTACAATTAGGTAAATTATATAAGTACACATGATCGCGCGCGCGCGCACACACACACACACACACACACACACAGTTGTTGGGGACGTCGTTATCCTACTATATCTCACTGGCGGCCACGGCCGCGGCGGCAATGGCGGTTCGAACCCAGCTCTTTACAGTTTAAGTAAACCCAGAAGTAAAATGAGCAATATTCCGTATGTACAGAACGTGGGGATGAGCCTTAAAATTCCATCACCTCATCTCAATATCCTTTATTTCCATTTGTGCATACCAGGTCGATAGAAAGAGAGTAGGAAAAGGAGAGGGAGAGCGAGAGAAAGAGTGTGTTTATGAGAGAGAGAGAGAGAGAGAGAGAGAGGAAGGGCGGATATGACATTTGATATTTTAATTAACATTTTAAATATAACATGTCTCTTTTTTATCAGCATGACGAGCTTCCTCGTCCTGCATCGCCTGCCGGAGATGAGCTGACCTAAGAAGGTTTGCAATACAGCTTTTATGTGTATAGCCCAAAAGGAACAAGATACAAAGGCATGTATTATATTTTTGCCATGCAATAGATAATATACACACATTGTATACATATATACTGTACATGTGCGCGCACACACACACAATAAAGAATCCATCAGAATTGACTGATCAAACTGGCAAATGCGATGAGTTGGCTGATGATCAATAAGCCGAGGAGGACGGGTGGAAGGATGGAGGGGGTATACAGGAAGAACACAGTCAAAAATGTTTACAAAGTCTATAAACTGAAGAATATTTGAGAGGGATGACATGCAAGAGAATAAAGATTCCCACTGTCCTCTGCACTTCACCCCTTTACCACTCATATACATACACATATATGGATAACAAGTAAAAACACACACATACACATTCAAGCCTTCACGTGTGTGAAAACATGTATGTCCGCAAAAGCACGTACATGAGGGCGCGTGTGTATGCATACATGCATATATTCTTTCAGACTGGGACAATTTCCTCTGCCCCCTTGTGCAATGGGAAACTGAAATATGGGGACGTCCAAAACTGCCACATATTCCCATCATTTTCCTGCCTACTCCTCCTCCCCACATACACCCTCCACCTCATAACTCCTATGCTGCCCTACCCCCCTACCCCGCCCCCCTCCCCTTCATCAAGCACCAGAATTACAACCCCGTACACCAAATATCTCTTCGGTCTTCCTCATCCACTCACCCCTCCCACCACGACAACCCTTCTCGTGACCAGCAAACCTCACCCATTTACATCTGTATGCGTTTAGCACCCAGCTATTCCTCCACATTCACCCTTTCATCACACCCACTCCCATATCATTGTTTAAGATTCTGTGTATGTTGTTTGAATGACTTGCAAGCATGAAGCGCACGTATGGGGACCTATGTAAATATACAAAACTCACCCGAAATCGAAGGCCAAGATGACCAGGGAAGTGACACACACACACACACACACACACACACACACACACACAGTGAGCCTTCTCCCTCATTATATTGATCCGCCACCGCTATGACATCTCCAACACGAGTGCCACGTCACTGCCCCATCCGCCTACACTTGCGACTTTAATTTGACCTTCGCCAATAACTCGAGGTGACGTCACATCACCACCATCGTTACAATGTCAACTGAGTCAACACTTCCCACTCAATGCACAGCACCTAAATAAAATCAAGTCTTCATAACTACATACAATAACAGCAATAACATTAATAATAATAAAAATAAGTAACAATGATAATAAGAAATAATGGATCAATTGTACAATTCCCCCACCACACACATTGATCAACTGTAGAACCTGCACCCCAACTGCACTCAATTCTAGAATTCCTCCCTACACTGACCAACTGTAGAATATCCATCCGAACTAACATTAGTTAGGTTTGGCTTAGTTAGGTTAGATTAGGTTAGGCTATGTATCACGCGGCATGATCAACTTAGGAATGTCCACCCTAGCAACAGTCAATTGTACAATCTCCACCCCCAAGCACGTGTGTGAGCGGTTGGGGGGGGGGGGGAATTTGTACAACTGATTATTATTAATAATAATAATAACAATAATAATAAATAATAATAATAATATAATAATAATAATAATAATATAATAATAATAATAATAATAATATATACAGTATATAATAATAATAATAATAATAATAATATATCTATATATATATATATATATATATATATATATATTATATATATATATATATATATAATCTTCAAGTCACCCCCGGAACATCACTTGCCCCTCAAACTTCAAATCCTAAACATAATAAATTTTCACTATGAATATATTAATGACAACCTTAGTCTTCAGCATCACAGACTCAGCAACAAGCAATCTATTACTATATCACGTGACTTGAAAGACAAATCAGACATCCCTATGATTGGTGCAACCGCCGTGATGGTACATCGTTACTGAAATCTTTCTTTTTCGCCGTTTTCACAAATGAATGCTGCTGAATTTGTCCACCTTTCCTGTCGTTCCCCTACTCACATTCACCAATAACGAGCGGTCTAATTGGCCAATTACTAGACACACTCATACACCTGACCCAGTGTTTCTCCTCTATAAGAATGAAGAAGACCGCAAGAGACCACAAGGCCTACACTACGCAGTTCCATGTCCATGACCACCTGTCATCTCTATCCATAAAATTATCTAATCTTCTCTATCAACTAATAGTTTCAGCGCTCACTACATGGTTACCATGTCTATTCCATTCGTCAACCACTCTGTTGGTAAACCACCTCTTGCCTATTTCCTTCTAAAACCTAACTTTGTCCATCTAATTTCATTACTACAAGTTCTGCTCTGCTGTCTTAATATGATGACCTTGCCTGCGTCACTCTTGGTAAGGGGTTCAATATTAATTTTTGAGTAATCAGTCTTTAATCATGGAAAAATGTAGTCAATAAAAACTCAAAAAGATTTATTGGAGAGAGAGAGAGAGAGAGAGACAGAGAGAGAAATACATTCAATATCCTATATTGCCATACATCTTTGTGTGTGTGTTTACCTAACTTTAGTATACAGGAAAAGATCAAAGCGCGTGGGATCCCGTCTAATATTTTCCAATTTATCATACCTAGCTTTAAATATGTGTGCGTGTGATTCACCATGGTTTTGGATCACGTGTTGGACTCGTGATCGACAGCTGTTTCCCTCCCGGCTGAGAGCTCAGAGCTCATATATGACCGATATATGGGTAATGTTGTGACCTTAAACGCACACACACATAACTCCTCGCCCACGAGAGTTGGAGTAACGACTCTCAGCGCAGCAATACTGAAATTATTTCAGCCCTGGGCGGGATGAAATAATTTCAGTATCGATGCACTGCGAGTGCAAGCGCAAGCGCGCGCGTGTGTGTGTGTGTGTGTGTTGTATACTCGAGAAACCTCACTAAAACCGAAACATTCAAACTCACATCACCAGTTTGAATAATAAAAAAACAAACAAACAAAACAAAAACAATCGTCATCGAAGAACCAGTGAGGGCCTTTCCCACAGGAGAGGACTTCAATCGAAGGTCAATTTGAACCCCCCCCCGGCCCCCCATCACCGCCATGGGGGTCCCCAACTTGGCTGGCGTGACTGGCCCGCATCCTGAATCATACAGGTTCGAGTCCGATTGCATCTGAGTGAAATTCTATTCATTCACGTTTCACTGACATTCCTTCTGCTAAGGCAAGAGGCCAATATCCTTTGTACCAAGGTTATCTTTTCTGCACAAAGGTCCTGGTATTGTGTTCGATCTAATCCGGTCAAATGCACGTTTATGAAGAAGTATTAATATTAATATCATCCATGGAAGCTTAGTCAAGTATCTGCACTCCACGTAATATGTTACACAAAACACTATTTTCTTGGTGAGCTACATACTCGTATTTTTTTTTTTATCCTTATTTTAAATATTGATTTCTTTATTTCTTTTTCACCTTTTTCTTGGTTACACATTTGCACAAGCAGTACAGATACTGATTAGTAATCAAGAAAAGAAAGAAGAGACCATTTGGGTTTGGTTTATTTTTCATCACCCTGTATGAAGTCCAGGCCAGCTGGGTATCTGGTCAATTCGCCCCTTGGTCTGTTTGGCCCCAGTCAGCTCGCTCCCAATCTTGGACGTTTCACCCCATCGAAATAAAAGAGTCTATTGATGCAACGGTTAACTTAAATAATGTTTAAAAAGTTTATCAACAAGCGGCTGGTTGAAGAAATTGACAAGCAATTTCAGTTCAATTTCGTCATTTATTAAGATACATGTCAGTCTCCTGCTACCATCGAAATATACATAAAGAAATATTATATAAAATGCAGGTGAAAACAGAAAACGTAAGTAAAGCTCTACAGTAAGATATCAAGAAAACAAGAAGAATCCATAAGGAGCTGTAGATATAAAAAAGTATAGCTCAGTTGGTAAATTGGCACAAAACATCACAATCCCTCTACCAAACCCATTGAAACTTGCTGTATTTATTCATAAACGTTTTAAACATGACTTAAGGCAATGATTGCATCAATTGAATGTTTCATTTCGATGGGGGCGAAACGTCCGTTTCATGGGATGAATTGTCCAAGGTTGGGAGCTCACTGACGGGGGCAAACAGACCAGGGGGCGAAAAGTGGACCTACACACATTTAAGAACATAAGAATGGAGGAGACTGCAAGAGACCATAAAGCCTACACTAAATAGTTCCATGTCATTTACCACCTATCATCCTGATCCATAGTTTAACCTTCTCATAAAACAATCAATATTTTCAGGGCTCACTACATGGTTCCTAAGTCTATTCCATTTGTTAACCTCTGTTCGTAAACAGGTTCTTGTCTATTTCATTCTTAAACCTAAAACTGTCCAGTTGAAACCCATTACTACGAGTCCTATCCTGCTGTCTTAATATGATGATCTTACCTGCATCATCCTTGAGCTTTTGACCTATTTGAATACTTCTATTAGAGTCGTGAGATGGTCTATGGGGATAGAAGAGCTGGAAAACTAGAGTCCCACTTCAAGATGGTCTCCGAAAGTATTTGATATCCACCAGACACGATCAATATTAATGAAATCATTTTAGTATTCTAAATTTATATCTATAAGGCATGGGTTCCTTCATCATTGGCTCCCTAGTTCAACAAGAGTTATTTTTTTGCAAAAAGCTCCAATGTGAACCCCACCCCCAAGAAGATATATATATATATATATATCTATCTATATATATATATATGTGTGTGTGTGTGTGTGTGTGTGTGTGTGTGTGTGTGTGTGTGTGTGTGTGTGTGTGTGTGTCATTCACCATGGTTTTGGATCGCGTATTGGGCTCGTGACTGACAGCTATTACACTACCGGAAGAGACCTCAGAGCTCATGTATGGCCCATCTATGGATACTGCTGTGACCTTACATGCACACACACCAACTCCCCGCCCACGAGAGTTGGAGTAACGATTCGCAGCGCAGCGATACTGAAATTATTTTCAGCCCTGGGCGGGATTCGAATTCGGACCGCTGTGGCAGCAGTTGCGAACGCTACCACTGCGCCGTCAAGTCGTGTAATTCACCATGGTCTTGGATCGCGTGTAGGAGTCGTGATCAACAGCTTCGCAGCGCAGTAATACTGAAATTATTTTCAGCCCTGGGCGGGATTCGAACTCGGACCGCTGTAGCAGCAATTGCGAACGTCGAGTCGTGTGTGTGTGTGTGTGTGCGTGTGTGTGTGAGTGCGTGCGTGTGTGTGCGTGTGTATGTAAGCATAAGTATATTACATGCACTCGGCCGTTTGCATGATAGGTCATGATGCTAAAGCTGCAATCAAGTGATGCATCAATAAATAGTCAATCGAGTATTAATTACACATGTACAAACGGAAGCGTAGAAGCCTTTAAACATATACACATGCATACATACACGCTTAAACACATAACACATTCATAAATTCAGGCAAACATACACATGGAACTAAACATCACCTGAAAATTGATATAATAATTTAGAGAGTAAGAGAGTTGGTGTGTGTGTGTGTGTGTGTGTGTGTGTGTGTGTGTGTGTGTGTGTGTGCGTGTGTGTGTGTGTGTGTGTGTGTGTGCGCGCGCGATCGTGTTTACCTAGTTATTTTTAATTAATTGTATTGCACAGGAAATGAACAATTATCGTGGGATACGTCTCCTTAATCTCCAATCTATCATACCTGGATTCAAAGTCATGTATGGTTCCAGCTTCTTCCACATCTTTATTTTCCAGTTGTTAAGTGTAGATTTGAATTTATGTATTGTTCTAACTTGGGGTATGTCGCCTATGCTATTCCAAGTATTTATGCATCTATATGGATAACTGTATTTCTCCACATCCTTTACATATATAGTCTTCGTCAATTTGTTCTTACGATACCTCCTAACCCTAACCAAGAGACCTCTTCTGTCTATGCCCTTTAGCAACCTGAATATTTTAATCATACAAAGCCTTTCTTTTCGATCATTGACAGATCTAAGTCCTTTAGTCTCTTCTCGTATGGTTTCTCTTCCAGGATGGGAACCAATTTGGTTGCTGCCTTTTATATTCTCTCGATCTTGTGTGTGTGATTCACCATTCACCATGGTCTTGGATCACGCGTTGGACTCGTGATCAACAGCTATTTCCCTCCCGGAAAAGGGGGAAATAGCTGTCTATCACGACTGTGTGTGCGCGCGCGCGCGCGTGTGTGTGTATTTACCTAGTTGTATATTACGGGAAGAGAGCTATGCTCGTAGTGACCCGCTTTTGTACCTTTCAGCATCCACTCTGTGTGGGAAGCTATTCTTGTTCTCTCTTCTGTAACTATCCTTTTTAAGTTTCTTTTCGTGTCCTCTGGTTTTTCTTCTATCCCACTTTAACAAGTCATCAAGTCATCGCTATCAAAAAAATCCATCCCTTTCATAATTCTGTATATGGTTAGCAGGTCTCGTGTGTGTGTGTGTGTGTGTGTGTGTGTGTGTGTGTGTGTGTGTGTGTGTGTGTGTGTGTGTGTGTGTGTGTGTGTGTGTGTGTGTGTGTGTGTGTGTGTGTGTGTGTGTGTGTGTGTGTGTGTGTGTGTGTGTGTGTGTGTGTGTGCGTGCGTGCGTCCATTTGGTCCCACCGTCAATAAGCCCGTGATGTCACGTACTATCATTACACAACTTCCAGAACGCTGTGGCAAAAGATATTTCGGCCCTGCCATGTTAGTAATGAGCCTATGGTCAGATAAGGGTAGTTGACACGGGGCTAGTTTTGTAGCCGCCAGTGCTAGCTGAAAGTTAACTTACCCGGCAAGTAAGTGTTCACACTAAGATAGTTTGGATGCAAGTCTTCTAAGTTTCCGTTGGCAATTAGAGGGTTAGTTTACATGTCGCTAGGACTAGCAGCTACTAAACTAGCTCCGTATCAACAAGGCTTAAGGTGGATACCACTAGTCGGCTGTTCTAGCACGAAGGGCAAAGGTGAAGGTCTTGACCATAGCTGAGTAAATCATGTCTCATACACATACACATACACACAAACAATATAGGGTGTGTATGCGTGCGTGCGTGTAAAGTCACTTCATTACCCACAGATCGGGTTTTATACAATACGAGTTTTGAGCTCTTATCTGGGAGAGCAATAGCTGTCGATCACGAGACCAACACGTGATCCAAGGTAATGGTGAATCACACACACACACATATAGGCCTATATACTATAATCTGTTATCCTGATTAATGGTGCAATTACACCCTTGTTTATTTTCATCGTGCTTTTGGGTATTTCCTATTATAAATACAAATACAAATACACATCCGTGTGTGTGTGTGTGTGTGTGTGTGTGTGTGTGTGTGTGTGTGTGTGTGTGTGTGTGTGTGTGTGTGTGTGCGTGTGTGTATACATGGACTGGCATCAAACCAAATCAGGATAGGCCCAAGCACCAAAGTCGAAACAACACCATGAATTGATCCACTTGAAACTCACACTCCCAAAAACTTGTACTCTTCTCAGAAGACAAACCTTGTTTCTGGGGAGCCTCAAATCTTAATCAATCCATCCACCCCGTCCTCTAACCCCCCACCCCCACAAAAAAAAAAAAGGGGGAGAGATAGAACAACTAGTTTTTGTCAAAGAAGGGGCACCCCCGAGTTCTGGCATGAAGTAGACCCTAAACATTGTCAAACATCGGTACTCTATCCCAAATATCAACCAAACGGAATATTGGTTCTTACTGCAGGACCCAATAGGTCTGATGTCTTAAGGCTATCGAAAAAAGTAGGGGAATCACCGGAGAGAATGGCGTTCCAACAGAACGCCATAATCCAAAAGGTGACTTTGCTTTGACCCTGTCCTTTCTTGCACCTCCGTTTCATCATCCCCAGGCTTAATAGGCTTATTAGCTTTATTTCTGTGCCATTCTTCACCAAATTTCAGCGTCATGGGACAAAACGACGTGTCGTGATGTCGGTAAGATAAGACATCATGGCGCCGAATTCCCGTGATGCATTTATTTGTTTATTCTTCATATTTACTTGTTTATTCACATTTTTATTTATTTACCTATTCATTTGTCCACTTTAGTGGCGAGAACTCAAAAATCATCTACGTTCACATCTCTCGTAAGTTTTTAAACTCTAACTTTAACTAGTTACGAAACACTAATTATCTGACAACACATTTTCTTCAACGAAGACAAATAAAAATAGTGTCGACGAAAAATATTTGCATGTATTTCAAATTATTTTTTTCCGAAACAGAACGAATTATGATATATGGTCATCAAATATTCCCAAATCAAAAACTGTAGATTTTTTCCCCAAATGGTCAAATCAATCTGAGCAGAGGCGTTTCCACCTTCCACAGTCTGTCAACCACTTATACGAAAGGTTTGCAATTTACATAAGTTTGCAATTTCTCTACATGTTTTTTCAACATATTCTAAGATAGGGGTATCTATCATATATATATATATATATATATATATATATATATATATATATATATATATATATATATATATATATATTCTGGAGTGTGGTGGGTTAAGAAAAAACATTTTGTCTAAGTCCCGATTTTTTTTTAAATACATACATATCTGTGTATGTGTATATATATATATATATATATATATATATATATATATATATATATATATATATATATATATATATATATATATATATATATATATATACAACATAATTTCCGACAGTTTTCCCAGGACTCGAACCGAGGACTTGTCTATGCTTCTACCAACCACGCTATCGAGGCTATAAAATCCTTCAACCTCGGGGTAAATCTACACCCGCAGGAATTGAGTCGACTGCCAACTGCCGTCCTAATTTCAATTTTACGAAGGACCAAGCCGACCTATAGACTTACTAACATACAAGTCCTCGGTGCGAGTACTGGGACAACTGTCGGAAATTATGTGATTGACATCGTCGTCATTGAAGATTCAATTCAGATATATATATGTATATATGTATATATATATATATATATATACATATATATATATATATATATATATATATATATACATATACATACACGCTTGTGTGTGTGTTTACCTAATTGAAGTATCCGGGCTGTAGCACATGTGTGCGCATTTGTGTACGCACGTGCTTCCTTACATGCACACATTTAGTTATTTCTTTCTAAGTTTTCCGAGTACGCACATAAGCTGATGGTGCATCTGCGTACTTACTTCCACGCGTACCTGTAATATTCTTCCTTGTCATTCACCATGGTCTTGGATCACGTGTTGGACTCGTGATTGATAGCTATTTCCCTCCCGGAGGAGAGTTCATATATGACCGATCTATGGGTAATGGTGTGACCTTACACGTACACACTCACCCAACTCCCCGTCCACGAGAGTTGGAGTAACAACCCGCAGCGTAGCGATATTGAAATTATTTCAGCCCTGGGCGGGATTCAAACCCGGACCGCCACAGTGGCAGCCGGAAAATGTACCACTGCGCCACAAGTCGTGTGTGCGTGCGTGTGTGTGTGTGTGTGTGTGTGTGTGCGCGTGTGTAACCATGGTGTAATCCAATTTGCCCACGTAACCACGCGTGCTTTCTTTCGTTTGTGCGTGCGTGCGTGCACGCAAACGTGCTTGTGTACATGACACTGAGGTACAAGTAGGTGTGATCATCCAGAGTAGTCTGGATGCCACGTCGTATTGCCAACGTCACGTACGTGATGAGGTGACACCATGAATCACCTAGAGTACTCACAAAGAACATACACACACACACACACATGCACACACTTGATGGCGTAGTGGTACCGCGCTCATTCAGCTATCTGAGTTCGAGTCCCAGTCCAAGTCTGAAAAGTATCATTGTACTGCAAGCGGCACTCCAACTCTGGTGGGCAAGGAGTTGTGTGTGTGTGTGTGTGTGTGTGTGTGTGTGTGTGTGTGTGTGTGTGTGGTCACAGTATTACACAAATATCGAACATTATTACAAAGGATTACAAAGGCGGAGTATACCGACAGGAGACCTTTTGTTCCATATCTAGGTCGGATGCGAAAAAAAATCATAGTATTAATAAATAAAAACTATAATAATGTAAATAACAAATAAAATACATAAATAAATGCATAGGTATAGTTAAATAATAAACAAACAGGTAAATAGTAAATAATAATTAATTGACATATAACTAATAATAAATGAAAATCAGACAGACAAAAGATAACAAAACAAAAACAAATAATATAAGATAAATTATAATCATTACAGCATCTTACTTAGGTATTTATCTAAATGATTCTTAAAGCTTCGAACTGAACTACATTGCACTACACGGTTGGCAAAGTTGTTTCTACCCACTTCCAAATTGAATCTATTTCCGGACAGTTTGAAACCATTGTTTCTTGTCTGATTCTCATTCAATGTGAAAATTTTGTCACTTTTGATGAGCTCTAAGCTCTCATCCGGAACGGTAATAACTGTCGATCACGAGTCCAACGTGTGATC
>NC_134805.1:39997364-40032364 GCF_046742065.1 Oratosquilla oratoria | reverse complement strand
ATGTGAGGGCACAGAAGACAATTTTTCACCAAAGCATATCAGGGCGAGGACACACCGTGAGCTGCTACATGTTCAACAATTTTCTTTACAATTAAATTACCAAGTTTATATAAGCCTAAACTTACGTTCATAATGTTATCAAAAGAATGTTTAATAAGACTGGATTCAATAATGTTTATATCCAATTTCTTCGGAATGATTCCATGGTTATGGTCTCTTACGTGTACAAAAATCTCATTGGACAATTGACCTGATCTTACACTATACCTGTGTTGATTAATTCTAATGCCCAACTCTTTTCCTGTTTGACCAATGCAGTATTTATCACATTTATGACAAGGAATGCTATAAACACAGCCTACCCCATCACCTAGGGAATCTTTAATAAGAATGTTTTTAATGGAACTTGTATTCTTAAATACCACACTGATATCAAGCTGTCTAAGAATCTTAGGAGGACTTATCATGTTCTCCTGGAAAGGAAGAAACTAAAAGCTTTTTGTTACAAAAGTTATTCCTTTCCGGAGAGATGTCATGGTAGCACCTCTTAGCCACTTTATGAGCCTTATCAATCGAATATTTTGGATATCTCAAGCCCAATGCAATGTCACAAATTTTCTTCAGCCCATCATACAAGAAATCGGGGCTACAAATTCTGTAAGCCCTGAGAAACATAGAAGAAAAGACCGAAATTTTAGTTTTTTCATGATGAGCTGAGTTAAAGTGGACATACGACAGGACATAGCATCAGGCTTGTCCTATTTCCCGAGTAGTTTTCTACGAAATCTTACATTCACGCGTTTTAGTTAATTCTGTTGCATATATATATATAAATATAATTCAGCGGTCTAGGGATTAATCCATCCGGGGTGGGCCTCAGCCATAACAAGATACATAGAGTAAAAGTTGAATAACTCAATTGACTGAAGAATTTTTATAAAATTTAATTCTTATCTCTTAAACACGAAATCCACCCCTTCAGATGATTGAAATAATTTGACGTTAGGCATATTAGAATAAGAAGGTGAGGAGCGCCTGGAGCAGGGTTGGATAGTTCGGTCGCCCGCGCGCCCGGGACACCCAGATATCGTTTGCGGGCGACCATGAGTTGCTCCAAAGGAACCCACTGGGGAACTACAGTAAAACTGGAATTGTCCACCCCTGCTGGAGGCGTTAAATACCGACCTTTGGTCAGTTATGCGCTTTGAGGATTGTGAGGGAGGTAATATTTGTTGCTGGCATCCAAGAATCTTAAAGGAAATGAAAAATGAGATTGTTGTTCCATTAGAAATTATTTTCAAGAAATCCATCATATCCGGAGATGTCCCAAGAGAATGGAAGCTAGCTAACGTTACTCCCATATTCAAAAAAGGTGACAAAAAGAAACCAAATAACTATAGGCCTATTAGTTTGACTTCGATCGTAGGAAAAATAATGGAAACTATCATCAGAGATGCTATCGAATATCATTTAGAAAGTAACCGTTTGATAAATGATAGCCAACATGGTTTCAGACGGAAACGTTCTTGCGTGACTAACTTACTCGAATTCTACAACACAGTTGTCTCGAATTATGACAAAAGAAACAATATAGATTTAATATATCTAGACTTTGCAAAAGCTTTTGATACCGTCCCACACGAAAGACTACTTACTAAATTAGCTTTGCATGGAATAAGTGGTAGCCTATTAGGTTGGACTAGTAATTGGTTGAAAGGTCGAAAACAGAGAGTTGTTTTAAATGGAAAAACTTCTGGATGGAAAAGTGTTGCAAGTGGAGTTCCTCAGGGTTCCGTTCTTGGGCCACTTCTATTCATAGTATATATAAATGATATAGACCATGGACTAAAATCTACTGTTTCCAAATTTGCTGATGATACAAAACTGTGCGGAGTGGCAAATGATCACTCAAACCAATTAGATATTCAAGAAGATTTAGATCAATTACAGCAATGGTCTGAAAAGTGGCTAATGAAATTTAACACAAGTAAATGCAAGGTAATGCACATAGGTAAAAATAACAGCAAGTACGATTACAAGTTATTTGGAAATTCGTTAACAAAAGTGGATAGTGAAAAAGATCTCGGCGTAATTATCAGTAACGACCTCAAATCATCCAAGCAGTGTATTTCAGCCTCTGAGAAAGCAAATAAGATTCTGGGATTGATTGCGCGATCTTTTGATTTCAAAAGTCCATCACTCATTAACAAGCTATATAAATCGTTAGTTCGTCCACATTTGGAATATGCTGTTTCCGTATGGTCACCGAATCTCATTAAAGACATTGACAGACTGGAAAAAGTACAACGGCGAGCCACAAAACTGATTCCAAATATCAAAAATAAATCATACGAAAATCGACTTAAGCACATGAATCTGTTTTCCCTAAAAAAGCGTAGACTCAGAGGTGACTTGATACAGGTCTTTAAGATTTTAAAGGGAATTGACAACATCAAAAGTGACAAAATTTTCACATTGAATGAGAATCAGACAAGAAACAATGGTCTCAAACTGTCCGGAAATAGATTCAATTTGGAAGTAGGTAGAAACAACTTTGCCAACCGTGTAGTTAATGAATGGAATAAACTTCCTGCACAGGTAGTGCAATGTAGTTCAGTTCGAAGCTTTAAGAATCATTTAGATAAATACCTAAGTAAGATGCTGTAATTATTATAATTTATGTTATATTATTTGTTTTTGTTTTGTTATAATTTGTCTGTCTGATTTTCATTTATTATTAGTTATATGTCAATTTATTATCATTTACTATTTACCTGTTTGTTTGTTATTCAACTATACCAATGCATTTATTTATGTATTTTAATTGTTATTTACATTGTTATAGTTTTAATTTATTATTAATATATATATATATATATATATATATATTTTTTTTTTTTTTTTTTTTTTTTTTTTTTTTTTTGCATCCGACCTAGATATGGATCAAAAGGTCTCCTGTCGGCATGCTTTGCCTTTGTAATCCTTTGTAAAGAGTGCGAGATTCGAACCCACAACTAAGCTAATACGAGACCAGAACGCTTCCGATGACTCCACCAACGCAGATTTTGGTGTTAGACCAAATACTAATCAAATCTGCAAAGAAGTTTGATATTTCATTCTGGCTACAACCAGAGAGAGAGGCACGTTCTTTCGGATAATGTTGTACAGCCTTGGGCTGTGGATGACCCTATATGTATTTACTCTGGCTGATGCCAAACGATTTCATTCAGACGAGGAGATACCCCGCTGACACACACACACACACACACACATATATATATATATATATATATATATATATGTATATATATATATATACATATATATATATATATATTATATATATATAATATGTATATATATATATATATATATATATATATAGTATATATATATACAGTGCTCGACAAGGATGTACGAACGGTTAGCGAGAATGAATGATGATGAGTGTTGAGGACTGTTTTTGCTGAAATGCACAATCTTATATAAAAAAAATTAGCATGTGGTTGCATTATTTGACCTATTTTCTTTATAATGTGTGATTTCTATGTAATTTGATCAAAGAGAAGTTACGTTTTTATCCTCTACAAAATTCCAACCACATACCGTCCGACTCGCTAATTGTCGACCTCAACCAAAAAATGACGGTTTTTGCTCAGATGCACAATTTCATATAAAAATTAGCATATGGTTGCATTATTTGACCTATTTTCTTTAAAATGCGTGATTTCCATGTAATTTGATCAAAGAGAAGTTACGTTTTTATCCTCTGCAAAATTACAGACAACAGCTATGAATGCCGTCCGGTTTTTGCTGAAATGCACAAATTCATATAAAAAAGATTAGCATATGGTTGCATTATTTGACCTATTTTCTTTAAAATGTGTGATTTTCTTCCAATTTGATCAAGGAGAAGTTACGTTTTTATCCTCTGCAAAATTGCCGACCGACTCGCTCATAGTCGACCAAACTCGAACAAGAACGATTTTTGCTGAAATGCACGATTTTATATAAAAATTAGCATATGGTTGCATTATCTGACCTATTTTCTTTAAAATGTGTGATTTCCATGCAATTTGATCAAAGAGAAGTTACGTTTTTATCCTCTGCAAAATTACCGACAACAGCTATGAATACCGTCCGACTCACTCATAGCCGACCAAAGTCGAACAAGGACGGTTTATGCTGAAATGCACGATTTTATAAAAAAAAAAACATATATATGATTGCATTATTTGACCTAATTTCTTTAAAATGCGTGATTTTCATGTAATTTGATAAAGAAGTTACGTTTTTATCCTCTGCAAACTTACCGACCACAGCTACGAATATCGTCCGACACATTAATAGCCGACCAAACTCGAACAAGAACGGTTTTTGCTAAAATGCACGATTGTATTTAAAAAATTAGCGTATGGTTGCATTATTTGACCTATTTTCTTTAAATATTGTGATTTCCATGCAATTTGATCAAAGAGAAGTTACGTTTTTATCCTCTGCAAAATTGCCGACCATAGCTATGAATACTGTCCGGCGTTTTTTGCTGAAATGCACGATTGGTCAAATTAGATGAAAATCACACATTTGAAAGAAAATAGTCGAAATAATTTAACTATATGCAATCTGTTACACTAATAACACAATAGTAAGAAACTTAATAGAGTGCAAGTTTGATCCATACCACCAGTGATCATAGATGGCGGGCTGGAGGAAACGTAGCTGTGGTCGGTAATATTGCAGAGGATAAAAGCGTAACTTCTCTTTGATCAAATTACACGGAAATCACACATTTTAAAGAAAATAGGTCAAATAATGCAACCATATACTAATTCTTTATATAATATTGTGCATTTGAGCAAAAACAGTCATTGTTTGGTTGAGGTCGGCAATTAGTGAGTCGGACGGTATGTGGTTGGTAATTTTGTAGAGGATAAAAACGTTTTTTCTCTTTGATCAAATTACATGGAAATCACACATTTTAAAGAAATCAGGTCAAATAATGCAACGATATGCTAATTTTTTATATAAAATTGTGCATTTCAGCAAAAACACTCATCACTCATTCACACTAACCGTTCGTACATCATTGTCGAGCACTGTATACACACTAATATATATATATGTATATATATATATATATATATATATATATATATATATATATTCCTGTCCTCAGAGATCTCTAATGCCCTCTCCAGACGTATAAACAAACAAGGTTCACATGTCCTCTGGCTGCTTGAAGACTAACAAGGGTATCAAACCTTCGTTTAATACATCCAAAATCGTCCATGTGCAGAAGCTTGTCTTGCCCGATTAGAAATCGCCTGGCAGCAACCAGAATAATATGTACTGATTGTATAACCGCCTTGGACTGTGGGAAAGGCTCACGATAAGAAGATTCGACTGAAGTAGCCCGAGTTCTTCAGATAAGCGCATAGATCCTTCCCTGTAGATAACACACAAGAGCATACACACACAAACACTGCACGCACACATACATAAACATTAAGCATTCACAAACAAGCACTACACAGAATGTAATACTAGACACCCACACACATAAACATCATGCACACACAAAAAAACACAAAATGTAATACTCCCTGCGCATACACAACACATGCACTGTGCAAATATCAAGCATCAAATACAGTATAAAACACCAAACATACAAACACGAACATCAAATATTACACATCCACATACAACGCATAACACACACGTAATTTCCTCTTCATCATATCTATGATTTATATTACAAAGGAAATTAAGTTTTCATGATACCTCATTAACCCGAGAGCCTCTCCTAACTTACATGGAACACCAGGCATCCTTAAAATAAAAGGAAAGAAGAGAAAAATAACAATAAACAATTACACACAGATTATATATATATAACTAACATCAACTGAATAAGTGAAGACAAATTGTATGTTTGTGTTTGTGCGTACCTAGACGAGTAACAAAAATAATGGATATACCAACACTCATCATCACTTGTATTTAGTAGGTGACCAAACAAGAGAAAGGTGACATGTCCGTGTAATGAAGCTGTGGGGGTAAACCAGCTTCGTCAGCTCGATCCTTCTGTAGAGTTGATGCGTCTTGCTGCACTGCTTCTGCCCCGAGCAGAGGGCCGGGGACAGGGATGGCAGTAAAACGTGTCCACTAAATCCCTCATCCCCTTCAACTTGTATGAATGCATTATTGAGGGTCTCCATACCTCCCATATCAAATTGTACCGCTTTTTCTAAGTATCCCACGCGCGCACACATACATATATCTATACACTCATAATACATAAACACACACACACACACACACACACACACACAGGCGTACACACATGCATGCACGCGTACACACAAACATGTACACGTGTACACACACACACACACACACACACACACACACACAATCAGGTGCACAATGACCTCGACACAGACATTTCCAGAGATATAAAAGTATCAGAGACAAATATATTGAAGAAGCCCGATTGCTCTATCGGTCCCGCCGGGCAATAGGCCGTCGCCCGCGCCACCGCTCGATACGTGGCCGGGGCACTGGGCAGCGACGCCAAACCCCTCCCCCTCCCCCCTCCCCTTTAAGGCGTCGCTCGGTACGTAAGCTCCTTATTTACATCTTGTGAAGCAATTTCCGGCATCAGAAAAGAGGAGTTCACATCCAAACAAGTCCTGGTATTTCCTGGTGTCTTCATTATCAGACCCCGGGTTCTTAACCTCTGATCTCCAATTCAGTTAATTTCATACATAATCGTAACTCTGTACCAAAACCCCAAAGACGTGGACTCGTTTAACCCTACAGCAAATGAGTTAAAAATCCCCAAACCTATTGCAGAAGTTTAACCTTTGAATGTTCATAGTTATTTTAACCTTATCTCCCTCCCCCATCGCCCCCTCCCCCCCTCGACGCGTGACTGTGGGCTGGCCGATCAAGGATGAACCAAGACGAGGCGTGCACCAATCCATCCAATCAGACAATGTCAGTTTATCTTTTAATTTCCACAACTCATGCTGATCACTTCCATCTCCATCTCCACTCCCAAAACATCAAGTTCAAATACAACTGCCGAAGTTGCTAAAATGCGTAACAGTGCTTGGCACTCTCCTTCTTGCCCAGTCCTCAAAAGTGCCATCAATACATATATGAAATAAAATGAACAAGTACTTTGCTCCTTCCAAACATATTACCTTTGTGAGAGCTACAGACGTATTACCATTCTGGAGCAGTGGCCCATAAGGTGTGGCCCATGAACCCTTAGGGGACTACAGAATGGACCAAGTAGGTCTACTAACCGGAAACTAGTGGGAGTTAGTGGATGCTTAGTGATATAATTCACTGACGAAATCATCTTAAAGAAATTGAAGAAGAGCAATGCACCTCGAGAACCTTCATCGAGATTGTCCCCAAGGATAGAAGCTCTGGTGAACTAGAGTCCATCATTGACCAAAATCCACATCTGCCCCCCACCCCGGTGCATAGGCATCCGGAGGGGGGGGGGAGGCAAAGAGTGCAGTTGCCCAGGGTGCATTTGAAACTTTGCCGGTCGTCACGTATCATTTCGTTAGATTTTTATGTTATAGTATATAAGTCCATGATTGATGAAATCAAAATGTAACTCACGTACATAATGTAAATATATACCTACGCGACCAATTTCATGTGTGCATCTTGATATAACCCTATACCATTAAACTATATATATATATATATATATATATATATATATATATATATATATATATATATATATATATATATATTGTGAGACATTCTGACAAGTTGAAGTGGGTGAGAAGAGGAAAGAATAGAGTCTTATTTCGAGTTTTATTCTTGACTAGTTTCGTTACAAGCTTGTACCGAATCGAGTCAAAAATAAAACTCGGAGTAAGACAGTCTTTCCTCTTCCCACCCACTTCATATATATATATACATATATATACACACACACACATATATATATATATAAATATATATATATATATATATATATATATATATATATATGTATGTATATATTTAATTTTGTCGCTCCCCCTACAAAAAATCCTGCGGGCGTCCTTGCCCCGGTGTACATTCTTCAAGAAAGACTTGGAAGAGGCACCGAACACTTCCAACTTCTTCCGGTTTCAGTCTGCCGCTTATGAACCGTTTTATATATTTATTCCTGTCACGTAAAATTTCTACAGGTTTGTGTTCCAAAAAATAAACAAAATAAATAGTAACAGCAATAACAAAATAATAACTAAACAAGTAAAAGATAAAATGCAAATGAAAATAAAAACAAACAAGTATAATAAAATGAACATTTAAACAAAACAAATAAATAGCAGACAATAAAATAAACTTAAAACAAAAACTAGAGCGGTTTTCTTTGTCACTTTTACTAAGAGTTTACCAACCTCGACCTTTTTTCCAATGTAATTGTTTTCTCATCCCCGAGGATCACTCCAACACTGAATAAATTCGTCCGGTATCTACGGGTTTGCAGGTTTGATGCCCCACTCAAGGAGTTCTATGGCCCCCAAACCTAGAGGTCCGTGCACCCCCTCCCCCCCGCCCCCAGGAACCATGGCGTGTGGTGTGTGTGTGTGTGTGAGGGGGGATTAATCGAAATAATTCTAACACCCTCTTTGGGGGCTTGAATTCTACTGACTCCCCAACGGACCAGAGCCACGTAGAATTATTTCATGATTTGTAAGTAATACCCACTCACAGACGAATGCTGATCACATTAATCTTTCTGACATCCACGGAGAGAAGCGCTGGTTATTGGCGACGAGATTAAAGGGACCACAGGCAGTAGGCAGAGAAACGTTCAAGACTACGTTTCTCAACCTGGGGGCCACGGGGGGCCCCCAAGGGAGCCATGGGCTCCTGTTACAAATGACTCAGTTCTATATAATGCGAAGAATCTGAAGAAAAAATCCATCACTTCGTCCTGGCATTAAACAAAAAATATATGAAATATAAGGTAATTATGATTGCCAACTTTGTAATAGAGCAAAGGCTTTGTCTTCATCAACATTTTATTGTTATCATTATTATTATTATTATTATTATTATTATTATTTGTATGTTTTATCATTATTTATCATTATTATTAGTTGGGAGAAAATGAGAGAAAGCCATGCGAATGTTGAGAATTCATGAAAAGAGGAAATGGAGTGTAAAAAGGTTGAGCCTCGACAATAAGGTTAAGTCGTCTGACGTAAGCCAGAAAGATAAGATCCAGTGTTAACTGGGCATCAAGCAGATGTTAAACCCTTTCGCTGCGTTTATCATCTTTTTTTGGTTTGTTTGTTAGTAACCATCCCACAAAATGCAGAGCCAATATACGTGAAACTTTCGAAAAAAAGTAACCTAGATTCTAATACAACGTTTATTAAAATCTGTAAGTAATCAATAACTTCAAGGTCAAGATGATCGATTATTTTGTGTAACTTCTTAAAATAAACAAATTTATAAAAAATAAATAATCTTTATCATAAATCAGTTTTAACCATATCAAAAATGTTCCTTCAAAACTGGGTACAGGTTTCTAGTAAGTAAAAATATAGCCAACCTTTACTATCATCATCATTATTGACATGACTTTTCACTGGAGAAACAACAGAATACTTCGAATCCACTCCGAGTGACGTCACGTTGCCCCCGCTATATTCTGATAGACACGGCTGTGCACACATCCCATGTATCTTTCCTTTCTCAAAGGTGAAGTTAGACACGGTAGGGTTGGATCAAGTTAAGTTAGGTACAGTTAGGTGAGTGGGTACGATTAGGTAAAATTAAACAATATTGGGTCGGTGTGAGTAGTTATGTAAGTTCAATTAGGCTAGTTTAGGTTAGGCAAGGTACGGTTAGATCTAGCTAAGTTAGGTACGGTTAGGTAAGGTTAAGTTTGGTCAGATTAGGTATGGTTAAGTAAGATTAAATAAGATTGGGCCAGGTTGAGTAATTAAGTAAGGTTGTGTTAGGTCAATCAGGCTAGTTTAGGTTAGGCAAGGTACGGTTAGATCTAGTTAAATTAGGTATGGTTAAGTTTAAATATGACTGGGTCAGGTAAGGTAAATTACATTAGATTAGGTGTTAAATAAGTGCAGTAGTTCAAATCAGAGAAGTGACCCGTTAGCAATGAATTCTCTTCTAGTGTTCTAGCCAGCCTCGACTGCTTGGTGTTCGTGCATTTCTCCGTCATCCGAGGATGACCCCACCCTCACCTGCTCCTCTTCCAGAAGGTTCCCCCTCTCGCCCTTCCTGGAGGAAAACCTTACAACTGCTGCGGCAGCGGGTGTATCGGGGCGTGTGTTGTCTCACCGACTCTCTTCACATGGCCGCCGTCGTTGGTCGGTTAGAAAACGGTCGACAAAAGAGTGCAGCACGGAGTTATCTATTTACTTACTATATTTTTTATCAACTATCTACTAGGTCAGGGGATTGTTACTTGCGGCGAAGGTCGAGGGGATGGCGGTTCGAATCCTGCCACTGGGGAAGTTGAACCAAGGGCACGGTTCATTAAATTCCACGCTACAAAGTCCTCTGTAAGGGGCATCGCCCTAGCTTTCCGATATGTGTGTGTGTGTGTGTGTGTGTGTGTGTGTGTGTGTGTGTGTGTGTGTGTGTGTGTGTGTGACATTAAACCATATAAAAATAAAACAAAATAAAAATATTATTATTGCGTATGTGTCTGTCGCGTGTGTTGGCTATCCTCCTCCTCCCTCACAGGAAGACGACATTCGAATCCCGTACAAAGTACGAAAAACTTGGCCGGAATCCAAAGCCTCCTTAACCTCTTCAATACGGTGAATGACTTCAAATATTTTTGTTCCCACTAACAGCAGCCGATCTGATTCCGTTGAAGGTCGGGTCAACGATACAATAGGGCTTTGGTTGTTCGAGACTTGATTTGGTCTAAAAACTACCTCTCTGTCCAATAAATTAGTACTGTAATAGACAGTAAAAAGTCAGAGAAACCACGTCAACGTGTTGAAGGAGATTAAGACGGGCAACCATACAAAGGTTTTTCCCCGTGCCTCCTCCTCCACCACCTCCCTCTTCCTATAATCCCTTGGCACCGCGCGACGTTTCCTCCTAATAAAACCCGCAAACCTCACTCTAAAAACAGTAAATCATTAATATATATATAGTGATGCCATTTGACGAGGCAGTATAGGAAATATGGACCAGTAAACGGGATTAGGTCACGACAGGCGTAAGGTTCATTTGACAGAGTAGATACTGAAGTTTAACCAACAAATTGGATCAACTGGTACACCCTTGTTACTGGAAGGCGGAGCGGAGTTTGTTGACCTCTACAGGTCAGCTCATTCTCATTTCCTTAAAACTAATGTGAAGCATGTTTTGATAACCAGATTATATACAGAAAAGTCATATAGACCTGCATATACGATAATCATTAACAAATGTCAACAGATTCATTTTCCTATTCGTACTAATACAACAGGTGTGTTTTTAGAGAGATCTGTGGAAGGGCGCTGAGGAACGTTGCCGGTTGCTGTGGGGCTACGAGTGTCCAGTCTGCAAAATTCGTGGCAACAGTTATCATTATTATTCTATTCTCATTTTCATTCTAATAATGATCATTATTATTATCATCATTATCAGTTGTGTTGACGGCATCGACGGTAAGGGTTGCTGCGATGGCACCTGAACCAACTCTACATTCAGCATACATAATGTAACGAATAAATAACTGAATTAATTAATGAATTCATAGATATATATGGGAATAATAAATAAGTCCACAATTAATTAAATAACCAAATAAATAAATATATGAAAACTGGCCCGCCAAATAGAATAACACAATGTCTGGTTATAGCGAGCGCGCGCGCGCGTGTGTGTGTGTGTGTGTGCGTATAAGGATACAGGTGACAACGAAAATACGACAGCAGGTGCGATAGCATGTTCAACAAGTACATTACTCGAGACAAGAGAGACACAGAAAGCCTTGGCGGGTGGATGCAGCAACGCCATGGCAGTCTCAACAGATAACAGTAAAACTCAACAGACAACACAGCAGAGGGAAGGGAAAACAGAGCCATGGCACTGTGCAACGAGTTCAGCAGTTTCAGCAGTAGAGAAGCAATCGCGCTGAAAGACGAAATGCGATGACAGCGTTTTCTCTCTCTCTCTCTCTCTCTCTCTCTCTCTCTCTCTCTCTCTCTCCGGGATGGCAACTGTCCTGAGTGCCAGGAGAGTCTGTTCGTTCTAAGACTGCGGCAAGAGATTTTCCACACAGATAGAAGCGCTGGTAAACTACACTCCATGACAACAACTGGCAACCTTATTCGAAAGAACCACTGTGTTTATTCAGCGGCGGAAGATGGCATTTTTTCATTATCAATGTCGATGCGCTGTGTCTTGCTGCATTACTTCTGACCCGGGCAGTGGGCGGAAGGCAGGGATGACCCTTCATCCACGAGGAGCTAAGAGGAGAGGGAAAACGAATATGGGTGTGGGTGCATGCCCTGGCTGGCTACCTTTCTTATAAGAGGGAAAATGCCTTTTGGTATATAGATTGGTATGTGTGTGTGTACATATCCAGTATATATGTGTTTGCAAGGAATTAGAATAGAAACAAGTTAATGTTGTTGATATATCTGTGTACTGGGTACCATTTAATATCTGTCTTATATATATGTGTATATATATATATATATATATATATATATATATATATATATATATATATGTATATATGTATAACAGATATTAAATGGTATCCAGTACACCGATATATCAACAACATTAACTTATTTCCATTTTAATTCCTTGGAAACATGATCGAGACTAACAGGAGTTAGCTCGATGAAAACATATTCGGAAACTGAGACGCTGTCAGGCTGAGGACTCGAACCCAGCCGATATTGTCGATGATAATGGACAGGTCTCAATTTCTCTAAAACTTCATAACACGCAAGATACATGTTCTAACTTCCTTTATAAAATTTCAAAATGAGAGAGAATACAAATCATAAGGTTAGTTGAGTTAATCTCAGATTGCGTCCTGACTTTTCGTTAGATGAATTAATATAGATTTTTACTCTATAAGTGAACATTATCGAAGACTGGCTAATCAAATGAAAAACAAAAAATAATAAATAAATACAATAAATCAGTTGGTCTGTCCACTTCGCAACATTCTCCATCACTCCTACAATGACGAAACAGGTGACACCAACTACGACTAAACGCAAAAAGATCCAGCCAGTCTCAATAGCAATGCATCATCTTTCAAACCTCAACGCCCAAATGGGGTCGGCGCGACATTTGTCAACAGCAGCCCATAAACACCGACGCTCACCGACAAAACCAATCGCGTTGCTACGTCTTACGAAGTGAGCGGAAGGGGTGCTAACCTCGCGAACAAATAAAGGACCTTTCCATTTGCTTTCCTCTTGTTGCCACTGGTCCTTTGATTCTTCAACCCGATGTGACGTCAATCAATCAATCAACCCGTTTTCCGGGGTCCACTGCTTACCAAAGGCTTCTTCCAAACTTTCCTACGATTCGCACACCTCCAATCTCTGCCACGTCACTTCTGCAAACCTCTCTAATGTGGAATATGACATGAGAAGATGTATCAACCTCTACCATGTAACTCCTGCAAACTTCTCTGACGTGTAATTTGACGTTTGAAGACATAGCAGTCTAAGTCACGTCACTCCTGCAAACTTCTATCGTCAAAGATGGGGGCTATTCTTTCTCGGATCCATCGTTGGTTCCCGTATGACTCCATAAGTTTCATGCAGTGTCGCAGGGACTTTCATGACACCCCTACTGACCAGAGCCACATAGTATTCCTTTAAGACTGGAAATTAATCTCTACTCAAAGGAAGAGTGCGTATCATTTTTCACCAGAAGCAGCCAAGAAAAGAAGTAGGGAGGGAGGGGTGGTGAATAGGAGTGGAATGGGTGGGGATGAAATGGGTGAGAGTGGAATTATGCCTTTTGACTTTGGCTACTTCCCTTGTAAGGGGAAAAGCCCTTGGTATATGTATGTTCTTTCTACTACTTTCCAATCTCTCCCTTACCACACCCACGACTCCGCCTCTTCAGTGGGATATTGTCCCTTAAGACAGAAGCGCTGGTTATCACTCCCCATCAGGTGCGGAAAACATGTCACATGTGACACAGGCCCCTGGTATCCTTCGTCAGGTTTGACTTGCAGGGGGGCACCCCGCGCCCCCGCCCTTCGCCGAATGCCAGGGCCAAGCGTCAAGGATTCGCGGCCCCGAAGAGGTCTGACAAGTCTCAAGTTTGTCAACAAAGAAGTTACTCATACCAGATGGTTTCCGGTCCAAGGTTCTCTCCGGTACCTCCCCCCCACCCCCCGGGATCCACCCCTGCACCTAAAAAGATACATAAATAGGAGTAACCTATGCCAAACGTACAACTGAAAAAAGAAACAACAAACGGAGCTTATGTGAATGGATATTTAGTTTGGGCCATAATAGTCACCTTTGCTCAATGTACTTGGATAGCCAATGCAAGTGACAGCCATTGGTATAAGATAGGGGATCAAAATCCAACCCACTGTTCAAAAATGAATAAATAAAATAAATTAACAAACTAAAATAAAGATAAATAAATAGAAAATACATACATATACCAAAGGCTTTTTCCCCTTATAAGGGAGGTAGCCAAAGAAAAGGCATAAAAACCTATTCCATCTCTATCATACTCCACTCCCCTCCACCCTCTTATCTTGGCACCTCCTGGATGATGGGTCATCCCTACATCTTGCCCACTGCTCTGGGTCAGAAGCAGTGTCACAAGACACTTCATTAAATCGGCGACCCCCCTCTCCGCCCCCTCAAGCAGAAAAGGAGAAGACGGGGAGAAATCCCTTCGGGCTTCGTCAAAATATTTCTTACACATACTCCCTCACCCCCCCACCCCCACCCATTCCACCTCATGCATCACAGCATCATCCATATACAACCATCCTCCATTCACCCCTGCCTTCTGTCCTCTCCCGTCCTTCCTCAACAGACATTCACCTCTTTCCCAAACCCCTTTTTCCTCCATCCATTAATCTCATCCTAGGTCGACCCCTCAATAAAAATAAGATAAACAAATAAAATAACTAAATAAACAAATCGGAGGAAGGACCAGCTGGGAAAGACTGTGCTGAAGTTCCTGACTGAAGTCTTCTTTCCTGAAGAGTTCCTCCAAATTCGATTTCGAATCATGAGAGAATTCTCTTTAATCGAAACATCCAGGGGTTTCTCACTTCCCAGTTCGTGAGAGTGTGGTGTAAGAAATATACATATAAATAGAAAACAGACAACAAAGTACTTCCAATATCCAGACTTATCTAGATTTCGCCTCTTTTTGTCCCGAATATTTGAGTTTTTTGTATTGTTGGTTTCCGATACAGAGATATGTAGTTCATCCCCACCCCTCCTCCTCCCCCACCTCTCTCTTTGTTGTCATGAAAATCTTGAGAGTTCTGCGATCATCTGTTATATCACATTTACACAGAAATGTGTTTCCTCCTTCTCAAAGTCCACCTCGCCATTTTAGTTTGATATCAAAACAATATTTTTTTCTTTCCCTATCACAATGGCCACTAGAGTACTTTCGGTGTGTGTGTGTGTGTGTGTGTGTGTGTGTGTGTGTGTGTGTGTGTGTGTGTGTGTGTGTGTGTGGTGTGTGTGTGTGTGTGTGTGTGTGTGTGATGACAGTTTGAAACTAAACGTGAAGAGCAGGAGCCTTAAGGAGGTTTATGTTCTAACTTGACCTCACCCTCTTTCAGTTTTTTGTTTGCATTTAACAACAGGTTATTTCCAAGTTCGGAATGAAGTAAAATGATGAAATTTAATAGGAAATCCAAATCCTTTCGCCTTGGATTCCTGGTCAAAACACTGAGATCTTCATATTTTTAGTAACAACGCACAATTGGCTGATGTTCTTCTAGAAGATATATATATATATATATATATATATATATATATGACAGAAAAGAGAGAGAGAGGGGAGAGATAGAGAGAGGAGACACACACACACACATACTATATATACATATTCAGAGAGAGAGAGGTGAGAGATAGAAAGGAAAGAGAGAGAGAGAGAGAGAGAGAGAGAGAGAGAGAGAGAGAGAGAGAGAGAGAGAGAGAGAGAGAGAGAGAGGGGGGGGCGGACACGGACACACACACACACACAGAGTCCTGTTGATTTTTCATTAATATCATTTATCTGTCTTATTTCCTTCATACATGCACATGTATACGCGCGTATATGTGCACCCGAGTCTTGCATGTGTGTGCACAAGTGCGCGTCCGCGCAGATATGTGTAAGTGCATGCAGATGTTTTTGTATTATGCATATAAGATTGTTGCTCCTAGGGTTCAGATAAACCTAAACTTATGTTTCCAATCCCGTTCCGCGGACGAATAAAACCGCCTGGCGTTAGCCAGAATAAACAAGGCGCCGATTTCGAAAGGCTTATAGATGTTATTCTGGTTGGCGTCAGGCGATTTTATTCAGCTCAGAGGGGGGGCCTCCGTGCAGTAAAGAGACTTGGCACTCAAGGTGCCACCACTCGAAGCTGCCGACTCGTCTGTCGCCAGCCAGACCAAAGCACGAATGTGGCACAGGAGAGAAGTGGCACCCTCCCCTCACAGAGGGTAAAAAGGAGACATATCTGAGACAGGAAAAGGGGTACGATCAAGGCAATAAAAAGAGAAATTTCAAGGCAAGGAAAAGGTATAGAATCAAGGAGATAAAAAGGGGCCCTTTCAAGGCCAGGAAATTAGCACTAACAAGAGGGGTAGAACGGGGTAAAAGGGGAACTTTGTTGGAGGCAAATGGGGGGGGAGGTCACTTTCGAGGTGGCATAGGGGTCCCTTACATAGGGTAACAAAAAGACACTTTTAAAGAGGAAAGGGGGATATTTACAAAAGCTAAAAGGGAAAGTTTTAAGAGAGTAAAAGGGGGAACATGTACGGGGAGGAGGGGAGAGGGCCAAGTGGGCAACAGGGGTACTCTGAAGACGCGCGTGCACGCATCCCACCCCTTCCTGGGGCGGGAAAGTCGCCGGGCGAGGAAGACGTGCACTTCCAGCCAAGAGATGGGTCACCCGCTTCCAGGTCATGTGGCAGTGACACCGAAAGTCCCAATGGTGGTGGTGGTAGTAGTGGTGGTGGTGGTAGTGGTGGTGATGGTAATACTGGTGGTGGGGGTAGTAGTAGTAGTGGTGGTGGTAGTAGTGGTGATGGTAATACTGGTGGTGGTGGTAGTAGTGGTGGTAGTAATACTGGTGGTGGTAGTAGTGATACTGGTGGTAGTGGTAGTAATACTGGTGGTAGTGGTGGTGGTAGTAATACTGGTGGTAGTGGTGGTGGTAGTAATACTGGTGGTAGTGGTGGTGGTGGTATTGGTGATGATGGTGACAAATACTGGTTTGTGAGATCTCTGACAACACAAAGCCATGATAGCCTTGTTGGTGTTGGTAATGCTGGTGTTGGCAGTGGTAGTAGCCATAGAGACGGTGACGTTTATGTTGGCCTGCACTGTTGTTATTGTTAGTGATGATAATGACCATGGCGAACGTAAAAGTTTTTCTTAATGGTACGGATGAGAATGGTACCGTTAGTGGTAGTGGTGGTGACACTAACGACGTTGTCAAGAAGCACCAAATGAAGTGTGAAGAGCTCCTCCACTGCCAGGTGGCAGCTACGTCGAAGGGGGGAAAAAGGTACTCCCAAGTAGGCTTCCCTAACTTAGATGACGTTTACAAAACATGGGAAAGGGAAGTGGGGAGGGGGGGAGTAACTGGTACCAATGTAGGTTACCCCGAGTGACAGGAGAGCATTGTTAATACGTGCATGAGCGTGTAAAGGGGGGAAGGGGGGAAGGGGGGAAGGGGAGGGGCGAGAGAGCGAAAGTGGAGGCGGCAGTGGCTGCCGTTGCACATCGTGGGGGCCGAGAGGGAAAGTGGATCGAGAAAGTAGGAATTGAGGTCAGCGGGGGAGGAGGAGGGGGAGCAGGAGGAGGAGGAGGAAGGGAAGAAGGATGGAGGAGGAGGAGGAGAGCGACGGGGGAGTAGGAAGAGAGGGAGGGAAGGAAGGAGGATGGAGGGAGGACGAGAGAAGGTGGGAAGGAGAATAGAAGACATAAAGAGCGAGGCGAGGGGGTGGGAGGAAGGCAAGCAGGAAGAGAAAGGGTTGAAGGGAAGTCGAGGAAAGACGAGAGGGAAAGCGGCAGCGAAAGAGAGTGAGAGAGAAAGGCAGGGTAGGGGAGAGGGAGAGAGAGAGAGAATGGAGAGAGGAAGGAAGGGAAGAAAAGAAGTAGGAGAGAGAGAGAGAGAATGGAGGAAGGAAGAAGAGGAAGCAGGAGAGAGAGGAAGATAGATAGATAGAGAGAGAGACAGAATTGAGGGATGAAGGAAGGGAGAGAAGGAAAGAAGCAGGTGACATATATATATATATATATATATATATATATATATATATATATATATATATATAGAGAGAGAGAGAGAGAGAGAGAGAGAGAGAGAGAGAGAGAGAGAGAGAGAGAGAGATGGGGGAGGAAACGGGGGAAGTGGGTGAAGGAGGGGGAAAGAATCAGTTCAAAGAATAACGGGAATCTGATCAGGAAACGCCGTAATGCAATTGAAGGGAGTGAAGGGGAGGGAAAAGAAGAGGAATAGACAAAGGGGCTGTAAAGAGAGGAGAGACAGGGTGATAGGGGAGGAGGGAGGAAAGGGGAAGATACGGGGATATGGAAAGAGAGAGAGAGAGAGAAGGTAGGGAAGATAGGAGAGGAAGTGAAGGAAACAGAAGGAGGTGGGAGAGAGACGGGAGAGGGTAGGGGAGAGGGTAAGGGAGAGGAGGAGAGGGGAGGAGAGAAGGCGAGAATGGAAGGGAGAAGGGAAGTTGAGAAGGGAGGGAAGGGAGAGGAGAGGGAAGAAGGGAATGGAGAAGGGAGGGGAGATGGGAAGGGGAGAAGGGAGGGGAGAAGGGAGGGGGAGAAGGGAGGGGAGAAGGGAGGGGAGAGAGGAGAGGAGAGGGGAGGTAAGAAGGGAGAGGAGAGGAGAGGAGAGAAGAGGTGTGGAAAGGGGAAATGAGAGTAAGAGGGGGAATAAGAGGGAGAAAAAAGGGATAAGAGGAGACAGAAGAAGAGGGAGAAAATGAGTAAAGAAGGAAATGTAGAAAAAGACTAAAGAGGGAGGGGGAGAAAAAGGAAAAAAATCAGAGATGGAAAGGGAGGGAGGGCGGGAGGGAGAGAAAGAGGGAAAGAAAGAGAGAAGAGAGAGGAGAGAGAGAAAAGAGAGGGAGAGAAAGAGATAGATAGAGAGAGGGAGGGAGAGAGGGAGAGAGAGAGAGAGAGAGAGAGGGGGGGGAAGAGAGGAAGAGGGAGGGGGAGACAGGAAGAGGGAGGGGAAAGAGGAAGAGGGAAGGGGAGAGAGGAAGAGACAAAGAGGGAGAGAGAGACGAAGAGAGAGAATTAGAGGAAAGGAAAAGGATGAGAGGGACAATGTGGAGGACCAAAAGAGGGAGAAAGAAGAGGAGGAAAGGAAAAGGAGAGAAAAAGAAGAGGAGGAAAGAAAGGGGAGACAGGGAATAAAAGGGAGAGTAACAGAAAGAAGAATCGGAAAAGAAAAAGGAAAGGGAAAGGGAATGGGAGAGGAAGAGGAACAAGAACAAAAAAATGAAGAAGGGGAGAGGAAGAAGAAAATGGAAAGGGAGACAGAAAGGGAACAAAAGGAGAGGGAGAGGGAGAGAGAGAGAGAGAGAGAGAGAGGAAGCAGGAAAGGAAAAGGAGGAGGGAGAGGAAGGAAGGAAGGGAGAGATATGGAGATGGAGGCGATCAAAGAAAAGAGGGAAAAGAGGAGGAGGAAGAGGAGGAGAAAGTGGGGGAGTAGAAAAAAGTGTAGGAGGAACGAAAAAGATGAAGGAAGAAAAGTGGACATTGAAGAGGAATGAGAACGGGAGGAAGGGGAAGAGGAGGAGGAGGAGGTGTAGGAGAAAGTGGGTGAGGAAGGAAAGAGATACAGGAACAAAAAAATGGAGGAAGAAGAGGACTGGGAACGGGAGGAGGGAGAGGGGAGGGGGAGGAGAGGAGGAAGATGTAAGGAAGGAAAAAGAGAAGAGCACTAGTAGAAATGGTAGAAAGATTGATAGGGAAAGGGAAGAGGAAAAACAGGAGGAGGAGGAGGAGGAGGAGGAGGAGGAGGAGGAGGAGGTGGGGGAAGGAAAAAAGAGAGGTTCTTTAGAAGGTATGGGGTTCAAAAAATATTGAGGAGCAAGAGGAATATGAAGAGAAAAAAGTGGAGGAGGAGGAGGAGGAGAAGGAGGAGGAGGAGGAGGAGGAGGGTTAGAAAAAGTTAGACCGGGAATCAGGGAAAGATCCGGAGGTACAAGAGAAAGGGGGCAGGGGGAGGGGGAGGATCTGCCCGGAATCTTCACAGGAGAAGAGTTCTGACGTCACAAATCGATTAAAGGGGGGGGGGAAAGAAGGAAGGAGGGGGAGAGGGTAGGAAAGCCCAGGAAATGGGTGGGTGGGTGGGTGGGAATTGAGGGGTGGGGGTGGGGTGGGGGATGTCCTCACCACCTAGCAGAACGTGTTGTTGTGCACGAACCCAGCCAATTCTCTGGGACATTGCGAGAATCAAACTCGGATCTTTACCGGGACCATGGTGAAAGGATATACACCCGATTCGGAAGCCAGAAGTGATGACCCGGTACTCTACTGGAACAAGCTGAATGACCTGGAAGAGGAGATCCCGGACCAAGAATAGTAAGATGTCCGGGGGGAGTGGGGAGGGGCCACCTCTCTATGACCGGAAGTCATTGGGACACCAAAGACTTGGGAATCAGAACGCCTAAGCCCTGGTTCCGGCCCGGAACGAGGATCGATGTCATGACTCCTCCTCACTCCTCCGAAGTCATTTCCTGACAAACATGCACACACGCCACTCACGTCCGGAGAATGGAGTACATCTGGTACACTCAAGCATCCAGGCTGTTGTAGGTCACGTACACATCAAAACGATGTTCACATACAACACAGTGTACAGTGTTCAAGACACACGCACATATACCGTATATATATATATATATATATATATATATATATATATATATACACACCATATGATAAGGTTTAACGTCACAAACTCCTCACAATCGTGAGGCTAGGACGCCTCTTACAGAGGACTTCGTAGGGTTGAATTTAATGAAACATGCCCTTGGTTCAACTTCACCGGTGGCAGGGTTCAAACCGCAATCCCCTCGTCCATCGCCTCAAGTAACGACGCCCTAATCCTCTCGGTTTACACTGGCCCTGTAACGCACACCTACGCAAAGAGAAACTAACGATGATAATAATAATAACAACAATAATAATAAAGATGATGATGATAATAATAATAATAATGCAATGATGAGCAACATCGTGTCGGCCCTAGTTAGTGTGTGTGCGAGAGAGAGAGAGAGAGAGAGAGAGAGAGAGAGAGAGAGAGAGAGAGAGAGAGAGAGAGAGAGAGAGAGAGAGAGAGAGAGAGAGAGAGAGAGAGAGGATCTTCTGACTGTGTCATTCGGGTCTCGAGCGTAATTCCAAGACATCCGGGACTAGAATCCGGAGACTTCACTCTCTTCCCACCGCCAACAAAGTCTCCGGAACCGGTCTATTTCGGTACCAGACTGAAATGAACATTTCCAAGAATAACAAAATTGTTCTTATCTATATTCGTGGAAATGATACAGTTTGTTTATTTATTTGTTATTATTTGTCTGTTTATTATTTAACTATAACTATGCATTTATTTTATTATTCTTTATATATATATATATATATATCATTACTGTATATTTTTTTCGCATCCGACCTAGTTATGCACCAAAATGTCTCCTGTCAGCATGCTCCTCCTTTGTAAGATTTAATCAGGGGAGAAAGGTTTTATATAATTTTACTATCTTCTTGTTCACAATGTGTTCAAACATAATTACTCTACTTACCACTAGGAAAAGTAAACTAACGAAGCAGAGCGCTTTCGTATAATTATATCTTCAGTGCTGATACAAAGAAGGAATTATAAAATGAAGAAGCGAGGTACAGAATATATGACTGAGTGAGACATGGTAAAGAGGAAATTCGGAGAGGTAATGGAAGAAGTTACACGTGACATTTGATACCGTCTTGGTAACGAACAAGTATGGGACAATTGCTCATAACTGGTATATTACAATTTAAGTAATTTTGAAATTTCATGGGAAATATAACTATCTAATTTGTACAAACCTTGATTGAGATTAACATTTATTCCCTTACTAGATTTGATTAAACTGCATTCAATTAAATTACTTTCTGTGATGTTATTGTTGTATGTGATGACTTTAGTGTTATCCCAGTCAACTGGGTGATTAAAATGGTTCATGTGGTTGAATATGCCGCTAGATTGGTTTCCCTCTCTAACGTATTTCTTGTGTTGATTGATTCGTGTTTAGTGTTTTAGCAGTCTGACCAACATAAAACTGATCACAAAATTTACAAGGTATTTTGTATACACACCCTTTATCACTATTGACAGAATTATTTATGAGCAATTGTCTTACAGTGTTCTTATTATTAAAAACTACATTAATGTTGAAATAACGTAATATATTTGGAATGTTTTTCAGGTTTTCTTGGTACGGTAGAATTAGCAAGTTATTCATATTGAAAGTTTGGGTTGACCTAAGGTTATGAAATGTCCTCTTAGCACGATTGTAAGCTGTATCAAGAACATGTGTGGGGTATTGCAGCTTAGTACCAATATCGTAAATACATCTTATTTCATCATCGATGTACTCTGGGCTGCAAATGCGTAGGGCCCTAAGGATCATCGAAGAAAAAACACACACACACACACATATATATATATATATATATATATATATATATATATATATATATATATATATATATCTTTCCTTCCATACCACGTAGTATGTTTTCTGTTACCGCCAAGCGATTTCATTAAATCCCATGCCATCCTCTCGTTAGCGGAAGGGTTTTACTCAGTTAAACTTGAGTATTTTACTCAGTTAAGCCCGAGTACTTTATCCAGTTAAGCCTGAGTTCTTTACTCAATTAAGCCTGTGTGCTTTACTCAGTTATGCCTGAGTGCTTTACTCGGTTAAGGGGGAGACTTGAACACGTCACCGATCTCAAGTGGTTTAAGTTAACTCGCGTGACATCGCCTTCAGGTATGTTGAGTTTGTCAATCGATGTCATAACGTTCCAGTAAGGATGGGGGAGTGGGGAGAAGGGGGTAGGAGGAAAAGGGTGGCTGCTATGCTCACAAATACATCTTGATGAAACCACTAACCACTAAAACACATGTTACGTGCATACACATTGGTTGTCTTTTCTTTTTTATTAAAAAAAAATCCCGGAATTTGGAACGGAAACCGAGGCTGGCAGGAGAGAGGCGGGGCCAGCTAGAAGGCATCAGGCAGAGAGAGATAGAGAAGGGGGAGAGAGACTAAGAAAGAGAGAGAGAGAGGGGGAGAGTGACTAAGAAAGAGAGAGAGAGGGGGAGAAAGAGACTAAGAGAGAGAGAGAGAGAGAGGGGGAGAAAGAGACTAAGAGAGAGAGAGAGAGAGAGGGGGAGAAAGAGACTAAGAGAGAGAGAGAGAGAGAGAGAGAGAGAGAGAGAGAGAGAGAGAGAGAGAGAGAGAGAGAGAGAGAGAGACAGACACCGACCAGGACGTCGACCGGTCGACCTGTGATCAATACGTGAGGTTGAGTGCCGAGTCTTTCTGGCGCTTGCTTAACCCAGTCACGCTGTCATGTCACGTCGTCACATTAGTCGGGAAGCGCTACGATCACGTCAGGTACTGCATGTATGTGACGTCTGCCCACACAGCGATGATGCGGTCATCCTGCTGGGTTGTGTAGATCACCTTGGCCTATAGTGTTATCCCTACCAAAATGTCTTGTGATTATGGAGATGGTAACTACATATAAAACGACAACAGTGACATATCACTATACCCTGAAGAGTAACAGCAATAACAGTATTAGCATTAACATCAACATTAATTATAAAAATAATAAATTATATTGACATTAATTACATTAATAACATTCGCAATGAAAATAGATATACTATCCATCTAGCGCCAGTGTGTGTGTGTGTGTGTGTGTGTGTGTGTGTGTGTGTGTGTGTGTGTGTGTGTGCGCGCGCATGTAAGTATGCTTACCTAGTTGTATTATATATGTCTGATGCTGTATTCAAGGTGTCCCGTCCCTTTGCCTCCACTTATCAAACTGTGCCCTCAATTCTTCTATGTTGTTGACCTAGATTATATTTTCATCCAACTTGTTCCATATGTCAACATATAAGTGTGTTTGTGTGTAAGTGTTCCTGTGTATGCATGTGTGTGTGTGTGTATTTTACCTAGTTGTATTTTACGGGAAGGGGAGCTATGCTCGTGATGTGTGTGTTCCTGTGTATGCGTGTCTGTGTGTATGTGTGTGTTCAAATAATTACTAGCTTTGTTCAAACTCTTCACACTCCGTCACTTTATCCACTTTAATTCTAAATCTAACCATTGCTTAAGTTTCAAACAATGTACGTGTTCGGGCTCACGATCGATCCTTGGACACGGACATCGACACAGTTCTTACCAAAACACTTGAACATGAGACCTTTCGTCTCACTGGCCAATCGACCGGTAAGAAGTCAGTAAATATTATCATTACTATCAATAACTAATCAATTATCGAATAAAGGCTGATGATACACAGGAACAAAACATCACCGATTTAACATTTGATGTTAAGATTAACAAACATTTTAACAAAATTGTTTAAAATATTCCTGGGTTTTACACGAAGACAAAACATTCTGTAGTAACTATATTGATCGAAACAATAACAAAATAATCATCTACTCTGATCTACGTTTGTCATTCTCCGTAATAGCAATATTCTCACAAACACCAACAAAACAACTGCTGTCTAGAGATTCAATCAAATGAAAATCAGCAACCTCACAGCTGCCGGCAACAGTCCTCGGTCCCTCCCATAGATCTCTGGACGGGCTTTGAAGCCGAGCGAAAGGGAGATGATTCCATATCACGTTCGGTTTGCAAGATCACTATTTACAGGTATCCGTCGTTTGGTCGTTCAATGTCTATAAATGTTCGTAATCTTGTGATGAGACTAAAAACATTTTTTTACAAATAAATGAATAAGTAAATAAATAAATAAGATTAATAAAATTAATAAATAAAGAAACCACAGTTCCCCGCGTCCACTGTAACCTGTTCTAGCTGTTGGGAATTCAGCTAAGATCCATAAAGCTTCGTATGGATCTCGGACGCAGCACCTCGCGTGGTTGGGCCTCCGTGTGCTGCCCTTCCACCTCAGGAGCAAACCCCAGCTTGGTCAGAGCAGACACCACGTGTGGATGGAACTTATATCAACTGTACAACGGTTAGCTTGTTAAAGCTTTTGCAAGTACCAAATGTGTACTAGAAAAAGTTTCAACAAGCGAAACGTTGTAATCTAATGAAGGTTCCTTCGTCACATCTACTCTGACCATTTTGTCGGTAGCTGCCATTTTAAATCAAACCCCAGCTTAACGATGTCAATGACGAGGGGCATCCCTACCCGAACATGCCATCTGCCGATAGGTAGTGCAGAGCAGACCTGACCAGCTGAAAGCGAGGCCTTTATTGAATGTACATTTTCCTTGTAAGAGCTTCGTAATACATGACAAGTATAGTTCTAACCCTCCAACCTTCAGGATAGTTAGCTTTTCTTAAAGAAAGATAAACAATATATATATATATATACATATATATATATATATATATATATAAAACATAAAAAAATATCTACATCTATAAGTTGCGTATGCAAGAAATAACTATTTCTAACCTAACTGAACTTGGCAGTTATGACCCTTCCCTACTTGTACTGATCTTATTCGGATATTGGGAAACTTTCGAATTTCGGAAATCTCCGACAGACATAAACCATTTCCATCATCACCAGGTGCCTCAAACTGACACACGTGATACACAGATGAACTCCGCATTTCCCTGAAGATGTTGCCAGTTCGAACCGGATCCGACTTGCGTTCCTGGTGCTCCTTTCTGTCACCGCCCGGTTCCGGGAATCAGAGCACGCTCTTCGAGGAGACCGTGCTCTGGCCCAGTGATTCCCGGAACGTAGAGAACGCCCCCGGTGCGTGGGTAGTCCGGGAAGCGAAAGAACGTCGCCTCCGGCACGCGATGCAGCGTTCGCCCGCTTGACATGTATTGCTTTCATGATGATGATGATGATGATGATGATGATGATGATGATGATGATGAAGAAGAAAAAGAAGAAGAGGAAGAAGAGGAAGAATACGAAGAAGTGGAAGAAAAAAGAAGAAAAAGAGGAAGAAGAAAACGAAGAAGAAATAAACAAAATGCATTTAAAATAAATAAACAAGTAAATAAACAATATACATTATAACAAAAAATAAGTAGACAACTAAATTAACAACAATAATAAAATCAAATTAACAAAATAGATAAATAGAGATCAAAATGGTACTAGCAGCAATAATGATTATTTCAGCAACTCTAAATCGCAGAAAAAATAACGAACATGCACACACGCGCGTGTATGTACACACACACATAAACGTTCGCACACAAACTGCAAGACATTAATCGTAAGCATACGAACGTTTGTGATTCCCCACAGCCTCGAGATCAAGAACTCTCCTTCAAGGCAAACTCTACCGTCTTGCTCTTTCATTCTTTCTCCGTGCCCATACCATCTCATCAGATGCATCTTCATATCTTCCACATCCACTTTTTTCAACATATTCTTGTACGTTCTTCTGTGTATACACACATACATTATTTTCCTTGCTCTCCACCTTGCACATTACTATTCTAACAACTATCATCATATGGCTTTTCAGTCCATAAAAGTCACGAAATGCTGATTAACTTGTTCAAGTATGACCATAAGGTCTATGCAACCACTCCCTTACACAAATCCTTTCTCATTATCCTCTAACGAATATCTCATTAAAGGGACCGCACATCTCCCATTTAGAGCGGATGAGCCGGATGAGCCTCTGAAGAAGACCAAGTCGGTCGAAACGTTAGGGAAATAAACTATTCCCAACACATCTTCGTTTACCTTTCCCCACCCATTTCTCTCTCATTTGTCTGAAATAATTTATTTATATATATATATATATATATTTTTTATATATATATATATATATATATATGCAAAATAACCACAGGAGAAAGGAAACTTGTAGTCAGTAAGTACTTTCGTATATTACATCTTCAGACTAAATGACAGAGATACAGTGTTGGGTATAAATATAAGTATCAGGTGGCAACCATAGGGGGGAAGGGGGGAGACAATACAATGTGAGAAGGGGGGGATGACCTTACCCCTATCGACCTGACCAACACATAAGGGTCAATCTGGCGGAAAGATCTCAGTGACCATTTGGGTTATCAATTTATCACATACTCTGTATCTGTGTCATTTAGTCTTAAGATGTAATATACGAAAGTACTTACTGACAAGTTTCCTTTCTCCTGTGGTTATTTTGCATTTTTGGACGGGGGAATGGGGGTGAGGTAGTGTGTGTGAGCAAAAATTTTGACGCAGCCCGAAGGGATTTCTCCCCTTCCTCTCCTTTATATGGGGGGACGGAGAGGGGGGGTCGCCGATTTAATGAAGCGGTCTTGCTGTGGATGTGCTGTGTCCTGCAACACTGCTTCTGACCCAGGGCAGTGGACAGGGTGCAGGGATGACCCGTTATCTGGGAGGTGCTAAGATGGGAGGGAGGGTGGAGGGGTGTGGAGTGTTTTCGGGGATGAAATGGGTGGGAATGTTTTTGTGCCTTGTCCTTTTTGGCTACCCCCCTGGTAAGGGGAAAAAAAGCCTTGGTATATGTATGTATCACGGTGATGTGATTGCTTGCATATATATATATATATATATATATATAAATATATATATATATACATATATATATATATACATATACGTATATATATATATATGCATAAATATATATATATTACAAAGGATTACAAAGGCGGAGCATGCCGACAGGAGACCTTTTGGTCCATATCTAGGTCGGATGCGAAAAAAATCATACATACATATACTAAGGCCTTTCCCTCCTTACAAGGGGGGTAGCCAAAAAGAAAAAGGCATAAAATCATTCCCACCCATTCCATCCCTGAATACACTCCTCACCCCTCCACCCACCCTCTTATCTTAGCACCTCCTGAATGACGGGTCATCCCTGCACCTTGTCCACTGCCCTGGGTCAGAAGCAGTGTCGCAAGACACAGCACATCCACAGCAAGGCCGCTTCATTAAATCGACGACCCCCCCTCTCCGTCGCCCCATTGCATAAAATGAGAGGACGGGGAGAAATCCCGTCGGGCTGCGTCAAATTTTGCTCACACATACTACCTCACCCCCCATCCCCCCCGCCCATTCCACCTCATACAATCACATCATCCATATACAACCATTCTCCATTCACCCCTGTCTTCTGTCCTCTCCCGTCCTTCCTCAACAGACATTTCCCTCTTCCCCAGAGCCCCCTTCACCCCATCCATCCACCTCATCCTAGGACGTCCCCTCATGTTCACTCCCTCCACATCTGCCTTCCATACCTCTTTTACTAGTCTTTCTTCACTCTTTCTTTCGATGTGTCCAAACCATCCTAATATTTTTTCATCAACCCTATCTCCCAGCTCATTTTCCACCCCTGTTCTCCTCCTCACCTCCTCATTTCTCACTCTATCTAGCCTAGTAACCCCCATCATACTTCTCAGACACCTCATCTCAAACACATTGAAACTCCTTCTCTCTTCTTCTCTTATGTTCCATGTTTCTGCCCCATAAAATAATAAATAAAAGCTGTAATAATGTAAATAACAAATATAATAAATAAATGCATAGGTATAGTTAAATAATAAACAAACAGGTAAATAGTAAATAATAAATTGACATATAACTAATAATAAATTAAAATCAAACAGACAAATGATAATAAAACAAAAACATACATACATACATATATCAAGGCTTTTTTCCCCCTACCAGGGGGGGTAGCCAAAAAGGACAAGGCACAAAAACATTCCCACCTATTTCATCCCCGAAAACACTCCACACCCCTTCACCCTCCCTCCCATCTTAGCACCTCCTAGATGACGGGTCATCCCTGCACCCTGTCCACTGCCCTGGGTCAGAAGAAGTAACGCAGGAAACAGCACATCCACAGCAAGGCCGCTTCATTAAATCGGCGACCCCCCCTCTCCGTCCCCCCATATAAAGGAGAGAACGGGGAGAAATCCTTTCGAGCTGCGTCAAAAATTTTTGCTCACACACACTACCTCACCCCCATTCCCCCGTCCAATCCACCTCATGCATCACAACATTTTCCATATACAACCATTCTCCATTCACCCCTGTCTTCTGTCCTCTCCCGTCATTCCTCAACCGACATTCCCCTCTTCCCCAAAGCCCCCTTCACGCCATCCATCCATCTCATCCTAGGACGTCCCCTCATGTTCACTCCCTCCACATCTGCCTTCCATACCTCCTTTACTAGTCTTTCTTCACTCATTCTTTCCACGTGTCCAAACCATCCTAATACTCTTTCATCCACCCTATCTCCCAGCTCCCTTTCCACCCCTGTTCTCCTCCTCACTTCCTCATTTCTCACTCTATCTAGCCTAGTAACCCCCATCATACTTCTCAGACACCTCATCTCAAACACATTGAAACTCCTCTCTTCTTCTCTTATGTTCCATGTTTCTGCCCCATAAAATAATAAATAAAAGCTGTAATAATGTAAATAACAAATATAATAAATAAATGCATAGGTATAATTAAATAATAAACAAACAGGTAAATAGTAAATAATAAATTGACATATAACTAATAATAAATTAAAATCAAACAGACAAATGATAATAAAACAAAAACATACATACATACATATACCAAGGCTTTTTTCCCCTTACCAGGGGGGGTAGCCAAAAAGGACAAGGCACAAAAACATTCCCACCCATTTCATCCCCGAAAACACTCCACACCCCTCCACCCTCCCTCCCATCTTAGCACCTCCTAGATGACGGGTCATCCCTGCACCCTGTCCACTGCCCTGGGTCAGAAGAAGTGTCGCAGGAAACAGCACATCCACAGCAAGGCCGCTTCATTAAATCGGCGACCCCCCCTCTCCGTCCCCCCATATAAAGGAGAGAACGGGGAGAAATCCTTTCGAGCTGCGTCAAAAATTTTTTGCTCACACACACTACCTCACCCCGTCGAATCCACCTCATGCATCACAACATTTTCCATATACAACCATTCTCCATTCACCCCTGTCTTCTGTCCTCTCCCGTCATTCCTCAACCGACATTCCCCTCTTCCCCAAAGCCCCCTTCACGCCATCCATCCATCTCATCCTAGGACGTCCCCTCATGTTCACTCCCTCCACATCTGCCTTCCATACCTCCTTTACTAGTCTTTCTTCACTCATTCTTTCCATGTGTCCAAACCATCCTAACACTCTTTCATCCACCCTATCTCCCAGCTCCCTTTCCACCCCTGTTCTCCTCCTCACTTCCTCATTTCTCACTCTATCTAGCCTAGTAACCCCCATCATACTTCTCAGACACTTCATCTCAAACACATTCAAGTTCCTTCTCTCTTCCTCTCTTATGTTCCATGTTTCTGCTCCATACAGTGCTGTTGGCACAATCACTCCTTCATACAGTCTCCTCTTAGCATCCATTCCCAGATTCCTATTCCTCATTACACTTTTTAAACCACCAAGGCATTTACTCGCTTCTCTCAATCTACATTCTACCTCCACCTTCACTCCACCCTTTCCTGCCACATTTGCACCCAAATATCTAAAACTATCCACTTCCTCCAGTTGCTCTCCCTTAATGCTCACTTCCAGATTACTGCCACTTTCACCCCTTGTACATCTCATCACCTTACTTTTACCCACATTTATCCTCAGCTTTCTTCTATCACACACTCTCCCAAACTCTGTCACCAGCTTCCTCAATCCCTCCTCCGATCCTGCCACAAGCGCAGTGTCGTCCGCAAACAACAGCTGGCTCACCTCCCACTTTTCTCCATTTTCCTTAACCATCTCCAATCCCTGACCCACTACCCTTGCATTCACCTCTCGCACCACCCCATCCATGTATAAGTTGAACAGCCAGGGTGACATAACGCATCCCTGACGAAGTCCCACCTTTACCTCAAACCACTCGCTCTCTCCATTTCTAATCCTGACACAAGCTCTACAAAACAAAAACAAATAATATAAAATAAATCATAATCATTACAGCATCTTGCTTAGATGTTTATCTAAATGATTCTTAAAGCTTCGAACTGAACTACATTGCACTACCTGTGCAGGAAGTTTATTCCATTCATTAACTACACGGTTGGCAAAGTTGTTTCTACCTACTTCCAAATTGAATCTATTTCCGGACAGTTTGAGAACATTGTTTCTTGTTTGATTCTCATTCAATGTGAAAATGTTGTCACTTTTGATGTTGTCAATTCCCTTTAGAATTTTAAAGACCTGTATCAAGTCACCTCTGAGTCTACGCTTTTTTAGGAAAAACAGATTCATATGTTTTAGTCGATTTTCGTATGATTTATTTTTGATATTTGGAATCAGTTTTGTGGTTCGCCGTTGTACTTTTTCCAGTCTGTCAATGTCTTTAATGAGATTCGGTGACCATACGGAAACAGCATATTCCAAATGTGGACGAACTAACGATTTATATAGCTTGTTAATGAGTGATGGACTTTTGAAATCAAAAGATCGCGCAATCAGTCCTAGAATCTTATTTGCTTTCTCAGAGGCTGAAATACACTGCTTGGATGATTTGAGGTCGTTACTGATAATTACGCCGAGATCTTTTTCACTATCCACTTTTGTTAACGAATTTCCAAATAACTTGTAATCGTACTTACTGTTATTTTTTACCTATGTGCATTACCTTGCATTTACTTGTGTTAAATTTCATTAGCCACTTTTCAGACCATTGCTGTAATTGATCTAAATCTTCTTGAATATCTAATTGGTTTGAGTGATCATTTGCCATTCCGCACAGTTTTGTATCATCAGCAAATTTGGAAACAGTAGATTTTAGTCCATGGTCTATATCATTTATATATACTATGAATAGAAGTGGCCCAAGAACGGAACCCTGAGGAACTCCACTTGCAACATTTTTCCATCCAGAAGTTTTTCCATTTAATTGTGGCTAGTGTTTCCTACTCCGCTTACGTCAACCTGTCAGAATGTTTCAACACACACACACACATATATATGTATATGTATATATATATATATATATATATATATATATATGTGTGTGTATGTGTGTGTGTGTGTGTGTTGAAACATTCTGACAGGTTGACGTAAGCGGAGTAGGAAACATATATATATATATATATATATATATGTGTATTTGTTGAGACATTCTGACAGGTTGATGTAAGCGGAATAGGAAACACAGGAGTCTTAGTCTTGAGTTTATTCCTGACTAGTTTCGCAGGTATGCATTTTCAAAGGAATATGAAAAAAGCATACCTGCGAAACTAGTCAGGAATAAACTCAAGACTAAGACTCCTGAGTTTCCTATTCCGCTTACATATATATATATATATATTTCCTTCCATACCACGTAGTATGTTTTCTGTTACCGCCAAGCGATTTCATTAAATCCCATGCCATCCTCTCGTTAGCGGAAGGGTTTTACTCAGTTAAACTTGAGTATTTTCTCAGTTAAGCCCGAGTACTTTATCCAGTTAAGCCTGAGTTCTTTACTCAGTTAAGCCTGAATGCTTTACATGGTCTATATCATTTATATATAATATGAATAGAAGTGGCCCAAGAACGGAACCCTGAGGAACTCCACTTGTAACATTTTTCCATCTAGAAGTTTTCCATTTAAAACAACTCTCTGTTTTCGACCATTCAACCAATTACTAGTCCAACTTAATAGGCTACCACTTAATCCGTGTAAAGCTAATTTAGTAAGTAGTCTTTCGTGTGGGACGGTATCAAAAGCTTTTGCAAAGTCTAGATATATTAAATCTATATTGTTTCTTTTGTCATAATTCGAGATAACTGTGTTGTAGAATTCGAGTAAGTTAGTCACGCAAGAACGTTTCCGTCTGAAACCATGCTGGCTATCATTTATCAAACGGTTACTTTCTAAATGATGTTCGATAGCATCTCTGATGATAGTTTCCATTATTTTTCCTACGATTGAAGTCAAACTTATAAGCCTATAGTTATTTGGCTTCTTTTTGTCACCTTTTTTGAATATGGGAGTAACGTTAGCTAGCTTCCATTCTCTTGGGACATCTCCGGATATGATGGATTTCTTGAAAATAATTTCTAATGGAACAACAATCTCATTTTTCATTTCCTTTAAGATTCTTGGATGCCAGCCGTCAGGCCCTGGTGTTTTATTAACTTTGAGTTTATTTATACACCTTTTAATTTTTTCTTTTCTTATATTTACAGTAGTAAATTTACCCTAGACTTTTCACAGGTTTCAGTTTGGAGTTCACTTTGAGGTGTTTCGTTTACGAATACCGAGCTAAAATAATTGTTTAGGATATTACACATTCCTTCATTTGAATATTCAAGTTGACCGTCAGCAGATAATAGTGGACCAATGTGATTCCTAACAACCTTTTTATCTCTAATGTAACTATAGAATTCTTTGGGATTCTCTTTGGATTTATCAGTGATGTTAATTTCGTATTGTCATTTTCTTTTTCTTATTGTCTTTTTTAAATCTCTCTGTATTGATACATAATTTTCAGTCATTAGATGCACCCGAGCACTTATATTTCTTATAAGCCTGTCTCTTTTTAGCAATACTTTTTCAGTTTCTTTGTCGAGCCACTTTGGGCGAGCCTGATTTGGGGGACGTCTGTCCTTAAAAGGAATGTAAGTATGAATCATCTTAGTAAGCGTATTTTGAAATATTTCCCATATCTGATCTACAGGTCTTTCGTTTAATTTTGCCTCCCAATCTGTAAGCTGAAGCTCCTGACGTAGTCCTATGAACTGAGCTTTACTGAAATCTGGTATTTTAGAAACACAAGTATCTATTCTAAAAAAATTTAGGAGTTTGAATCTAAGTTGTGATCGCTATTTGCAACAGTTTCACTGACTTCTACATCAGTTACCATGCTTTCGCGGCTAGTGATCAATAGATCGAGTAAGTTTCCATATCTTGTGGGCTCTTTTACATGCTGAATTAAGTAATTGTCACCAAGAAAAATTGAAATCACCCATTATCAATAAATCCCGGTTGCAGAAATTAGACAGTTCTTGAAATAACTGTTTGTCGTCTGCTAATGATAATGTCTTTGGCCTATATATTACACCTATATTCATTTTTTTTCTCCGTTTGTTTGGGTTAACTCAACCCACAAACTATCATATGCATCCTGTTTCACTTTCTCTAAAACACAAGCATGAACATTGTTTTTAACGTACAACAGAACACCCCCACCTTTCTTGTGGTTTCTATCCTGATGAAAGTGTTTAAATCCCGCAATATTAAATTCAGCTTCGAACTCTGTACCATTTAACCATGTCTCAGTTATTCCTATCACATCGAGATTTTCGCTTTTGACATACGCCTGTATTTCTTGAAATTTGTCCCTAATACTACGAGCATTAAAGTACATGGTTTTAAGAAACTCGTGATTATTTCTTTTTGACACATTTTGAGTTTCAATATCATGTCTTACATTATCATTTTGTTTTTTATTTATACCTTTATATATATATATTATATATATATATATATATATATATTATATATATATATACTGTATATATATGTGTATATCTATATATATATATATGTGTATATATATATACTGTATGTGTATATGTGTAT